>NC_141144.1:100246169-100551169 GCF_053477565.2 Lygodium microphyllum
TTGAAGCAAGGAGGGAGAACCTAATTTAATCGATTCAAGATGAGATATTGTGGCATCATCAAATCCCATGACTTAATTAAGAACACAAGATGTAGCTGTCACATGGCCAAGGAGGGAGAACCTAATTTTATCAATTCAAGATGAGATATTGTGGCATCATCAAATCCCATGACTCAAATAAGAACAGAAGATGTAGCTGTCCAATTATGCAAGTTAAAGGCTTCTCCCCACTCTCATTGTTGGATGAGAAATGAAAACGAGAACAAAGGGAATTTACCTTTTTTCATGAATCATGAAGCAACAAATTGAAGCAAGCCATCAATTGTAGAATGGTTGTGCATTGACCATGAGGATGTGCGGCCCTAATCCTTTGTAAGGCAAGAGCTTAACTTGAAAGATTAGGATAACCAAGCTGCCTTGTGGTGGGCTTGGTGGAAGGTTGGACCATTCCAAGCTAGTGAATCACCAAGTGGTGGAAAATCTAGCATCAAAGAATGTGGGATGTTAAGGCTCATAAGGAAATGCTATCAAAATACATTGTATATAATATGAATCGAATATTTGTAGGTGCATTCATCTAGGAAAGACTTCATACTATTTTGCAAGTAAAAGGAGTGTGTGAAAGAACAAAGGACCTACACATGCATTCCATGTACACCTATGTTAATAGTTTAGTATTTTGGAACTAGCTCAAGGGGTGTGAGTGGGTGGATGAAGGCCCCATGGTGTCATCCTATAGATTTGTGGACCAGATTAGTCAAGTGACTTTTTGCTAGTTTCTTTGGGAAGGCTTTGACCTTTGTAAAGGCTTAAGGGTAGACCATCTGTTGCAGGGGATAGGTTATTGTAGCACTTTCACTAATGAATTTTTTTGTTTTGTTTAAACCCTTATTTCTTGCCCTTAGATAATAAGATAAGGTCAACCACAATCCTTTGTGTTAGTTTGGTTCTCTTCTTGAGAGAGGAGGTTCCCCTATAAATTTTTCATTCTACTTTGGCTTTGGTAGTAATCATCCCAATCTAACCAATGCCAAGGTCCTATGATCTCAAAGCAAGGGGTTTCTTGGGAGGAGGAGGTCCACACACACACACACACACATTTATGTGTTTTATATATACAAGAAGATTCATGCTATCACTTGCGGGCCTTGTCTTCTGGCATGGGTCCTGGAGAGGAGGGCTTGGACAAGAACTTTTAATTATTGGGACCTCCTCAATGTAGGCCTTCTTTGAATCCCTTTCAATGTCACATATCATTCACCATACTCAAACTGGTTTGTCTGGGAGGGCAGCATGGACAAATATCTTCACCTTCTATGAATATATAGCACATAAGTTCCCAAAGGAACTGCAGTGATGCCCTGTTGATATTGACATCACTTTAGAGCAGTTGGCACCACTGATTAGCAGCATCATACAGAAGCTCCTTTACTAGAACACAACGAGACTCTCTAGCAAGGAGGGTAGTGGTGGCTAATCAAGTTTTTATTGCGACCATCCGGTACATCACTGCTTGTTGGGCCTTCTCCAAGCCACACACTAGCCAGATGAAGCTGCTTATCACAAACTTCAATTTGTCAAGAGGGGATAGGAACGCAACCAAGGCAAATGTTGCATGGGATGTGTCATCATTCAGCCTAGATCCAAAGATGGACTGGGGATTATTGATCCAAACAACTAGAATAGAGCTCTTGTATTGAAGCTCATTGTAAGGAGCCTTCGAGCAGTCTTGGCAGAAGCTTTTGTTTTGGAGATTACAAATCATCATACTTGCTCTTGGGGGACCTTGGCTGCGCAGTATTCATTGAATTTTCTCATCTAATCAGGGGCTACAGAATTTGGGATGAGTCTCGAGGTGAGATTTGCAGCTGCCATTATCTGATCTTGGAAATATTTTTCTTGGGCTCATCTCTCCTGGGGCAGATTCTCTACTCAAGTTTAGTTCAATCTCTGTGGGAGATGGGAGAGAGCACAGAGCGACTGTCACACATGGTCTAGCATTTTAGGCTGCCAGACTAGCTTTTTGTTTGGCTATACCTTCTGAGGTGTACCAATTGTCTGATAAAAGGAAGATCATGTTCTTTTGGTTTGGCTTGCTATGTCAAGTGTCTCTCATGTAGATGTATTGGGCATTGATGCTCTTGGCAGAATCGCTTGTTGAATTTTGCTTGCCAGTCTTACCCTTGCTTGATTGTTGCTTGATCATCACTAATATTATGCTCAACCTTTGACCAAGGTCTCATCTCAACTCGTTTGATTAGAAATAGGTGTGACTACAGAATTCGGAACTTCAATCCTATTTTTGTGTGAGACCTCACATACTAGATCTGTGTCATCCATTGATGCTTTCCTCAGGGTTTAGGCATTGATACTTGGGGTTTGGAGTTGTCACACTTTTGGAATGTTGTTGGGAGTTTGTAATTGTGGTCTGAGGTTACTCTTGCTTCTTGAGAAGGCTCTTAGGACGATATTTGACAATTTGTTGTGCATCTGCAGCTAGGAGATTACATGGTCTGTTTTTCAAGTTTTCATGAACTGGTAAAAATGTTAGAGAAGATTTGCAAAACTTCATCTCCGGATTTCAAGTTATATCGGTGAATATGGTCAGGTGTATCTGAGGCACTGGATTCAGACCTACTCGATAAAGACAGTCTAGCTCTTCTAAATCCTTATATGGTTAGCCTGTCATATTTTCAGGTTTATGGTTGTATTTTCAGATTTTAAAGCATATGTCTTACTAAGGTGGTAGTTCCAGCCAAACTTGAGCGCATCATGGCTCTTTCAGAAGGCTATGTCAGTCCAGTCTGGTTCTGATAGAGATTTTGATTTCATAAACACACTCCTTGCAACAAATTTCAAGTGTATGCAGGTAAACAATGGACATTTGGTTGGCAAATTTTCTTTCTCATAATCGAATGAAAAAGGCTCTTGTTGATTTTGTGATGTCATGTGTTGTCCCAGAAACTTGGAGATCCAGTCTTGCGGCCTTTCTTGCAGGTGACATACAGTTCCAAGACAAATGCTGATTGTAATTTGATCCAACAAGGAAGGTGTTTGTGATTTGGAGGAAGGAATGCTACACATAGAATACTTTTGTTGATGCTACGCATTTATCAGGCTTTTTTGCTTGTGTTCAGGATGTAATACAGTTTGGACCTTTGGCAAAAACATTAGGACATGTTGTACTGAGCCGTCCTGATATACTGCCTTCGATTTTCAGACAGGTGAGATAATCCTGGTTTGTAACATGGAATGTCAAAGGGGCTGCAAAACTATTTTTTGATGAAACAGCTATCAGTTCATTGTTGTTAAAAGCACATGTTTTAATTATTCCAAAGTAGGTGAGCAGCAATTGCAATAAGATCCAGCAAAACTGGTAGATTCCAATCAATTTTAATGACAAATATGCTTTTAAAGCCATAAAAGACACCACTGTCATGCTTTATCAGACGAGATTCAAATGCTGAAAGTTTTTTTTTAATGTCGGATACTTTGCTTTGTTAAACTGATGCAAGGACATTTGGGTGCTTGTTTTATCTTTTTATTTTGAAAATTCTAAAGAATTTAAGAAATCCAGGCTGATTGAGATCAACAGAAAGGCCTTCACTCAGGTTGCAATATAGCTGCTATCACTTGCTATCGCTACCAGAGTTATATAGTAGGTGCTATCATTACCAGCTTTTCCAACACGAAGTAAAGCATGGAGGTACATGGACTCGACAGCATGGCTGGAGCAGAGTAGCCACACATCACATAGATGCAAGGCCTCTCAAGTAAGGCTGGATGGAATAGGTGAAAGACACTACTCATAGATGCAAGGCCTCTCGAGGAAAGCTGGATGAAATAGATAAAAGATGCCAAGGCCATAGTGAGTGCCGTCCTGTAAGGTTAAGAAGGGACTATGCTAACTCCAGGTGCAAAGAACCATCTGGCAACATGCCTTTCACATATGCCACCTTATGAGGACCCCAATGAGATCCGAATCCTGAATAGGACTGGTGTATGCTGCAGACACGTGCCAACTGGGTGAGGCAGCTGCCAATTGGAATCCCTTCCTAGACCTCTCATGGAGGTGAATTGCGATTATCAAGCTGAGTGGCAGTTCTAGGAAGGTCAAGCTCTGGATGAGGTAGATTTGGACCTAGGTAAGTGGTGGTGGCCAACTTCATCCTTCTTGGAGATCTCTACAAGTTTCTTCTCTTACATGGATACAAACAGGCGGGCATATACTTATGCAAGCTGATGCTGAGTGGGCCTTGCAGATGTGCTTTTAGGAAGCACATGCTGGATACTTGGTGATTGAGGAAGGTACCCTCTTCCTATGGTCGGAAGATGATGAGTGGGCCTTTCTGACATACTTTTTGGAAGCACCTCTTGGACTATGAGGGTGGCATAGAGAGTGCCTCTGCTGTAGAGGAATGGTTTCTTTGGCCCCAGTCACCAAACAAGTTCCAAAAAGCCTTCATTTCTTGTCTTTGACCCTGACGAATATGGTTTCATTACAATGTGAACCTTCTAGTGGGCCAACTAGAGACTAAGCAACTTTTTATTAGGCTTCCCATTTATATTGTTGGCTTACATGGGCCAGAATGAACACTGCCAACAATCTCTGGGGAGACTAGAGTTCGTGATGCATTGTGGTCAATTTCTGTTGCTTGCAGCAATAAGGATCCTTTGCTGCAGGGCTGCCGCTATGAGGTAGTTGATTGTTTTATCCTTTTGGTGTTACTTTTTTCACTGAGGATGTCTAGAGGATCCATGTGATATCTTAATTGTTGACAGGCCGTTTTTCTATGGAACTTGGACTCAACACATGGCATGATTTCTTGAGGGTGTTTAAGATGCCTTAAAAGCACACGACCCTGAAGTCGCTGGTATTATCCAGTAGCTTTTTAGTACAAGTAGTACACCTTGACGAAGGCTCTGTTGTAAGCTTTGGCTCAGCCAGCTTCTAACCATCTAGTGCTTCTTCAATGTAGTGTAACCAGTTGTCCTAATTCTCAAAAGAAAAAGGATCACAAGTAGCTTCAAAACTAATAATATAATTGCTTAGAAAGATGCTTGAGTGCAATTTGCTTTCAAGGAAACATCGGGAAGGTGGGAATTAAGATCACAGATATCAATGAGGATGCTCTAGTTGCCGGATCAAATGTAAGTGAACTGCACTGGAGGTTTGGTGACATGATGTGAATAACCTCAAGTTCTATGTTTGAGAGCCAGCAAGCACCTATCTGATGATGGACCTACTGACTCCTGAGCACCTACTCATACTGACTAGCACCACACATTATCAGAGAGCAAATTACCTTGAGAAAGCCCACAAGTTAAATCTTGTATCTATCAAATGGCAAAGATAGCACGTAGCTTTAGGTATGGGAACTAATTGAAGGGCAAAGGAGCTTCAATTGATGAAAAATAAAATGTGGTCTTTTCCACAACTATCTAATTACAAGCCAGCTTTTAAAACTGGATTTGCATCTTACATTTAGCTATGCCATTTTGTTTGACTTTGAGATACTGTTTGATCTGCATTTCTTACCCTTCCTACTTTTCATGGCTGTGATCTGCATAAAAGTACCAGAAACAAGCATCTCTGAACAGTGTTACAGAGCACGATTCTTGTGGTTAATACTCATATATGTTATTAGTGTTTCTGATGGTCAGGTGGGTTTGAGTTCTATACTGGACTTTATGGTTCACTTTATAGGCCTTGGATTTTACACCATGCTGAGTCTCTTCCTCACTCCTTGGCTCCAGTAAGAATTTGTCTGATCTCTTTGTCAGATGCCTTATTAAGAATCCTGGTCGCTTTAAATATGAGCTTCCTATGTTCAGTAAAGACCACAAAAACAAAGTCCTTATAATTATTCACTGTTTCGTATGGTACAGGCCATGGGTTTTAAAGCTTCCAAAAGAAGATCAGTATGCATGGAAGCGGCGATTTGAAGCCTGGAAGTACGGTTCTGGTTTAGACTACAATGCATAGCTTTTGTAATTAACTACAGTCAGATGATCATGGGATAAAAACTGTTGGATTTCCTTATGTATTAATGATTGTGCTTGTAACGTACAGTTATACCCTTAAGAACGTACTTTGGTATAGAGAATTTGGAATTTGCAAGGAGATTATGCGTGGCCTTCAGGCTTGTGAGTGTAAAAAAATTTAATGCTTGCTGTTTCCACTGGCTTGGTTGGGACTTGCACTTTTGAAAAAAAGTCTGTTTCATTTAATTTTCCAGATTAATAGATGAGAATAAGTAAAGTCTATTGTAACCAACACACAGTCGATGGACCTTAGATGCCAGTTTTGGGCCATGAGACGGTATGGTTGATGGTGCCCAAAAATTTGCTCTTTTCCTTTCCTGCTTCATTCAGCAAAACAGCAGCAGGAGAAGCAAAGAAAGCAAAGTCCTGGAGTTTTTCTCCTTAGCAGCTCTGTTTGTCACCCTCTCTTCTGTTCTCTTTCTATTTGCTGCTCCACAAGATGGCAACACATCTCCCAGATAAAGTAAATCCAGAAAAGGGTAAGCCTGCTTTCTACACACAAGATGGCAACACATCTACTGGACAAAGAAAATCCTAGATGTTGAGCCTTTGTGAAAAGAAGGGACTCGAGAGAGCTGCTTGATGGAAAAGAGATACATACAAGGTCCTTGTTTTCTAGGCCAAGATACATGCCTACTAGGGTAACCCTTTTTCAATGCTCCTAACTGTGTTCACATGCTTGTGAGACACATGCAACAGTTCTTTTAGGGTTTTAACACAGTTGAGGATGGTGAGAAGCAGTAGGAAAAGAACCCTACCTGCTGCTATTCGACAGGTAGCTATGGCTATCATAGAGGGAAATTCTGAAGGAAATATCTGAAGTATTGGTATTCAAAGAGCACGGTCCTTTAAAAAGGCTAGGTGATTCCTAGGATACCATTTTGTCTAAAGGCACCAATAGAGAAGGTTGACCACGGAGGCTGGAGTGGACCCAGAATTGCTTGTGGAAGCAACAAGAAGCTGTAGAATGATGTCAACATGACAAGCTAAACACGAGAGACTAGTAACTGGAGCAATGCGTTATTGCTCAATTAGCTGTTTTATGGGGAGAGCACCAACTAGACAACACCATAAGAACACCAATTGCTTGAGAGGCAATCCTTAATGTCAAAGGTATTGCAGTGCCAGCTTTCAGTAAGCTAACGATTTTGCAAGTCTCAAAGTTTGGGGTACTTGGAGATCTATGGTGGAGAGCATCATTCACTCTCAAAGAAATGACTCAAGAGGAAGAGGAGGTGATAAAGATAGAGAGTAAGGTTGATGAGAACAGAGAAAAGAGGTAGAGGATGAAGAGGTGGTAAGAGAGAGATATACAAAGAGGAGGTGGTAAGAGAGGTATGGATAGAGGTAGTTGAAGAGGAAGAAGGTGAAGAGAAGGGCTTGAAGCTTGTGATGATAGGTAGAGGTGAGAGCTTGAGACATGAGAGATAAGTGTGAAGGACATGGTCAGATGATCACAGTCCATGGCTGCTGTTAGAGAAGGAAAGTGGTAGCAAGTGGCCTTACAAGCCAAGTTACAAAGCGAATATCTTCTGAGAATATTGAGGCCGCCTTTGAGAGAGCAAAGCCATTTTTGACATCAGCTTAAGACATGAAAGTAATGAGTTGCTTTTTAGACCACATGGGCAAGGCAAATTGAAACTGAATGCAATATATCATGACCACCTCAACTATTTGAAGATGCAGATGAAGGGGTCATGTGCAGAGCTTCCTTAGTGCAGCCAGTCGCCTCTCTGGAAGATAAATGCTAACCCAATTCATAAGTAAGAGGAAGATAAATGATCTAAACTTGATAGTCTGACCTGACCAGACTGAGGTGATACGGCCCAAGGAAGATTGCAATGCTATATATAGATCTCAGTTGCTTGTAATTGCTGATCCATGATCTTCTGAAATGATGAAAGCAGGAAAAACTCCCATGTTTTCCATGTGGAAGCCATCTTTGATTGAGAGATGCACCGTACCATCTCCTTCTGGAATGATGAAAGCAGGAAAAATTCCCAGGTCTTCCATGTGGAATGCAGTACCTGCAAGGATGAAGGGTTATCCTCTTGAGCCTTTTCTATCACCTTCATTAGTTGAGTTCATGTACAGACAAAGCACCAGGAGGATTTTGCATATTCAAAGGTGCATCCGCTTGCTTCTGACCAGATGATGGAATGGTCAAAGGTAAAGGCATCAGTCAATGTGACTCTGCCTGATTAACAGCTGGTTTATAAACACTCTTCTTCTCCACCTTGGAACAGAACCCCTAGGAGCAGCTCTTATGCCATGTTTGAGCGTATAGCACATTGTCAGTGTCCAATCTGAGAATGAAATATACCTCTATGCAATAAGAATAAGAAAGTCCCACATCCAAGAGCTGTCATTGGGACGCTCATATGCAAAGAAGCTACATCCGTAATAGGCATTGGGAAAGCAAAATGTGTCCTGGATGCAATAAGGGAAGAACATCGTGCTCACATCCAAGTAAGCTGGCACAGGACATCCCAAACAATGCATATGTGGATGTCTTTGCCTGGCATAAGAAATTCAAGACCTGCTATGAAAAGTACCTGACGAAGTGAAGTTGCTGTAGGTTGTACACACGTGAAATGAAATGCACTCACGGCACTCGAATAAGCCAGACTTGGCAATAAGACAGCATATCTCAAGGCATAACCTGGACAACCATATTGTCACCCCAATGCCTACTTTCAAGGCCATGCAATAGAATACCTTTGCAGGAATGCTCCTCTGCCATTGCTTTGAAAGTTGCGTCATGATTCTTCCCAAATATATCCAGCTGTTGAGACTACCTTAAGAATTCACAGGATGGGCTTCTGCATCACATTTCTATGCAAGACAGCAGTTACATGTAAATGCGTATTGAGTTGGTACAAAGGGAGTGGAGCACAATTGAGTTTGGACAGCTGAAGCAGTCCCACTTGTCAGAGTATTCATGTCGTCAGAAGCAGGCACAGGTTCTTATGGCAGACAACGGAGGTATCTCATCATCGTCAGCAACAGAATTGCCCGTGGTCAGTGGCATGAAACACGCAATCTAGCTGCTAGATTGCGGGGCCAACAAGGTTCAATTTAGGCTACCAAAATGTAGAAATGGAGTCATGAAATGCAAGTGGAAATCATGGACAGCAACTTTCACTCGGCACTAACACGTACTATAATATTGAATGCAATCTTAAACTATGAAGGTGGCACTCAACACTAACACATACTAATAACATAATACAAATTACCCCTTAAGGGCAAGGTAACCAATTTGATAGCAAAGTTTGAGAAGGTATAGAGAGTACCAAGTATATGTATCATTACTTATGTAACAAGTTCATGATCAATTATTACAAAACATGTAAAGAGAAGGCTACCAAAATTGAGTAATCACCACAATTTTTTTCTCTCATTTTACTATTTCTCTTTTCACTCCACAAAAGGATTCACTTTGACAACCACAATTTTGCTAAGCATGTGTACGTTGGTACCAAATTATTTACCTTTTGAAAGGCAATGTGATTTTTTTTCTTGATAATGTGGTTGGAGGAGCTCAAAGTTGTTCTAAATAATATGAATTCATTGCACGATATTGTAGTATATGAATGGCCTAGTATTATTACTTACATCCATCTAGGCCAAAGCCCTCCCACCATAGTGCTTCCCTCGTCTTAGAAGGATTCAGAAGTGCACCAAAACAACCCATGGAACCTCTTGCTATCAACTTTAGATAATCTATCCAAGATGGTTTTCCTACCAACATAGGCTTCTCTTATTTATCACTTGATTGCTACCTTGAAACTCTAACTTCAACACGAATGGTATGTGCTTGGGAAAATAATATGAAATTTGTTTAATGATACATAAGTCATGGATAGTCTTATATTTGTCTTCATCCAACTTTAAATCCTTTAGCTTTCTAGGGTAAAGGGACCAATAGTGTCTTATTGAACATTTCTCATTGTATCTCTTTTTGCCAAGTAATATACATCATGTGAGACCAAATTTTTCAATGGAACATTTAAACGTCTTTACTTAATAATTGTACAAAAAATGTTCAAAAAGAGAGTGTGAGGGGCCAATAGCTTTGAGTGGCTTAAAATGCATCTTTTGTTCTAAATTGTTGGCATTTTCCTCCAAGGTGGAGAGGTGAGGAAGGGGTGTTAACACATCTTATTGGCCCCATTATCCTATGACCTCTTAAACATTACTAATGCAAGGTTGTATAGTTTCTGCAAGCCTTAACAAATACAATATTAGTTAGTTATATCATGACATCAATGCACTTTAGATCCTTCCAAATTGTAAGATTTTCAATCAATTCCTTGCATTTTATTTTTTTGAGTAAAGTTAGCTAACAATGAAGAAGTAAGCCCATTACTTAAAAAGAGTCATCTTAAAGTGCTACTACATGTGCTCAAATGGCCTAACAAAATGAAACTAAATGTTAGTTTGTTATTTAAATGTTTTAAAGCCATTTTGATTGACTTCTTATTGAATTCATCACACAAAAACTAATGATTTAGCACAAATGGAATCATGTGATTTGGATTTAGGGTTGCAAGAATGCATGCACATACAACCTAGGAAAAAGAAGCTTAAGAAAGCATAACACAGAGTGTATTGATGTATATTAGAAAAGATTTATAAGACTAAGTATAGCCTAAAGTCAATATGTATATGCATAAGGTTGGGGAAAAAAGCTTTTAGGGAGAGAAAAGTGCCATGATGATCTTAAGTATATTCACACACCATGCTACCAAAATATCGTGACAATTTTTTTGTGGGAGACATGTATAAGGAAGTGCCACACCTAGTGGACTACAATCAATCCACAAAGTAAGCCTAAAGCTTTATGGAAGGCTTTGAACTTCTCATGACACAAACCCCTTTATGAAAAGATTTGCAAGGTTGTCTTATGTTGGCATATAGACGAAGCTAATCTCTTTGTAGAGCGACTCTCCCTAACATAATGATAATTCACCTCAACTTGTCTTATGTTGGCATATAGACTAAGCTAATCTCTCTATAGAGCGACTCTCCCTAACATAATGATAATGCACCTCAACATGGTTAGTATATGTGCATAGAACATTAGACTTTATACAACTATCAATGTGATCTAACTATTAGTGAAGATGGTATTTGCTATCCAATACTCCAAATCAACCAAAACACATTCAAGCCAAATACACACTCATTCATAGCTATGAAAGTTGCCATGTACTCTCTACAACTAAAAGCGACCATAGTGGATTGCTCGTTGCTCAACCACGATATGCATAAGTTGCCAACATGAAGCAAAAACCATTTATGGATTTGCAAGTGTCATAGCAATCAACCAATTCCAAATTCAAAAAAGCATCTAAATCTAGTGATAATGATCCTCCCCTCTCAAGGTAGAACAATTGAAGATATGGAGTAACACTCAAGTAGTGAAAGATATGTTTCAATATTGTATGTCAATGCTTAGTGGTACCTAAGCTATGCATAAACATGCTAGTCTATTAGACTATAAATTGAATGCTAGGTTTCATAATGCATATATAAATCAAGCATCCAATAATGTGCTAATAGAGAAAGACATCATAGCAATCTCTAGTATCATGAAGGCTCAACTTTAAACCGTATTCTATGGGAGTAACACTAGGCTTATAGTCCTCAATACCAAATTTTTACAATAATATTTCAACATACTTTGTTTGATGTAAAGCAATACCTCCATCACAATACTTAAACTAAATGCCCAAATAATGATTTTTAGGCCTTTCACTTATAACAGTGAAACTTAGACGGAACTCTTATTGTTTTTAGAGCATCAACCGTATTGATTGCAGTCTCTCACATCATTCTCCTGAATTCAATCAAGCACTTATCGAATATACTAAGAAAACATAAAATTCGTTCATAACTTCCACAATAATTCATAATCTTCATTTCAATATCTCACAATCTCACTCACAAATACAATGTTTTTAATACCAAAATGGCTCTCTCTCTCACAGATACTCTCTATCACTCATATAATAGAATAAAATATAATAAGTACCCATACTCCTTTGGTTGTGGAGATACGCTCCAAAATGTATGGCTGATCCAAAAGGTCACCAACGTCACTACAGTGCCTTGTCATAGATCATCAGTGACACTATCACTCCTAGTCTTCAGCTTTGGTCTTCAACTGCTACTTCTTTCTGTTAAACAAGCTACAAAGAGGTTCCATTCTTCTTTTTCCAATATAGAAACACATCCACAAGTCATGAACCCATCCAACAAAACACATACATAAGCATACAAAGCATTCACATATGTATACAGAAGCTAAACAAAAGCTAACATCACAAATCAAAAAAACAACAAAACCACTTTAAAATATCAAAAACCATCCAACACATCTTCAAACAAACCTCAAATCATGTACTAGCTATCACAACCTCTCGACAAAACCAAAAACATGACCTTACAAAGGCAAACATAACACATCATGACCAAACGTGCACTCATAAAAACCCATCACAATTCATCAACCCAAACCAAACCTTCAACAAGTTATTAAAACATACTCAATTTAAACCAATACTCACCAAAATACTCTCAAAACCATCCAAACCTAACTAATCAACCATCAAATCATCCATTCATCACCAAAAAACCAATAGAAAATAGCTAAAAATTAAGTCTTTTCAACCCTTAACAATCTACTTCCTATTGGCTATCTAACCCACTTTACATACTTTTAACTAGTCCCTCTCTTTATGTGTGCTTCCTCCAAGGTTGTTGAATCTAGTCTAGGCTGAAATTGAATCAAACATCTTGTTGCAACCTTCATATTTTCTTTAGGTTACCACTTACATCCTCAAGGGTCGCTACAAGCTACAAGGAATTGAGCTAGCTCTTGAAAAATTACAAGATAGTAATGTAATCAGATTTATTGCGCGTTGCAATTGATGATACCTAAATTATTGTAGCACAATCGCAAAATATTAACCATTCCCTTTTAATGCCAGCACCTTGCATTCTTAACTTGTATCCTCTATGAGTCAAGTCAAGCTTCCTAGATATCCCCTACCCTTGATGAGCCCTGAGTAAGTGTAGGTCAATTAGACGAAGGGCTAGGGGGTTAGTGACAAAAGTAGCCGATTGTGATGCCACTAGATGTATCTAACTTGATGCCTAAGTGCAACATGCGTATATGTTTATTTCTCTTTTCTCTTTGTTTCAAATAAATATGCAACTGCCATATAATGTAGTTAACCTTAGGAAAGTGACTAGAAAATGTTAGAGATTGAAACGTTGATCATAAGAATGATTCTCTTGTCATGTAGTTGATATACTGAAGTGCATAGGTCGAATGTTGAGCTAGAAATGTGAAAGCATGAACCTTGATGTGGAAGAACTTTTTGCTAATGAAGAACTATAATTAGCAATGAGGCTGGAATGTCTAGGGTTGCCATTGCACATTAGTATTCAAGATAGATTTGCTTGATGAAATCAACTTCTTGATGTTAACCCTTCTTGCATGCCCTTGATGTCAGTTAAGGCTCTTATGTATCATGTGTCTTCATCATGTTTTGTGTTCTAGAGCTCTTTTCAAAAATTGTTTGCTTTGATGGTTCTTAATGTCCTTTTTAGACTTCAACATACCACTTGTTACATGTTTTATCATGCATTCACTCCATCAAACTTGATTGAGTGTGCATTTGATTCTAGTTTTAAAATTCAAAAAATTTGACAATGAATTAAAAGTTTCACCATACTACCTACAACATGATTTGTAGCTTAGTTCCTCCTCCCATAAAAAATATTGCAATGATTTTGAGTGTTGCATGGGGTATTGCTCTTGTGATTATGGATTTTTTCTAGTAGAAATTTATTTATGTATAGTAATTGCAATGAATGAATCATTGTAAACAAAGTAATGAGCTGATATACAGTGTTATTTCGCTCTAGGACAAGCCATTTGTAGAAATCGGGATTGTATTGCAATGTAACATAAGCATCCAAGAATTATGAGACTTTTTCAAAAAATAACATGTAAGCAATGACATCGAGTCCTGCATACCCTTGGCCCAATTGGCTAAAAGGTGGATTCAAATAGATGTATATGTTTTTTTATATTGCTTTGTATACCTATAGGAATATAAGCTAGAGTTGGTCATTCTCGTTCTCGTTTCATATTGTCATTTAGCATTTTATGATAAACTCTATTACTGTGCATTTTTTTTAATAGAACATGGCTTCAATTTGTATATAGGATGCCCAATGAATACGTAATAAGTGTAGGAAAAAAAGACAATGAACTACTCATTGTGCAAACTTGTGGCTACAGTCACAAGCCTACAACCAGTAGCTCTATGGTTTCTTTTTTTGTACTGGCAACATCCAGTGGTTATTCCCCCTCATGATATGTTTTGATAGCTTAACTAATGGCATGGGGAAAAGGTTGCTTCATGCTCTCCATTTGTATTGATGGCTTTTCAAAGTCATCGGCTTCTCTTATGAAATGACAACTACATCATGCTATTACACATTAGTCAAGGATAGACTCAAGTACCTTTTACCAATAGATACGCCTTCCCTTATTTTATTATCATAGAAAGAATAAAGAAAATTGTGACAATAATAAGCAACTGGCATTTGCAATGTACAAATATGTGAATATTCAATGCAATTTAAATGTAGATTACTAGGCACAAGCAGCCTATAATGCCCAATAACCTCCCACTTAAAGGCGAATTTGCCTAACTGTGGAGGAAACAAGAAAAGAGTAACAAAGTACAATGTGCACATATATGTACGATAGGATCAGGAATAGATGTTATCTCTACACCCAAAATCTTCCTGAGAAAGGCGTAATGTTTTCCTAGGAGACTTTTAGTTAGTAGATTTGCAAGGTTCTCATCAATCAAGCTCTTGACAAGCTCTATATGCTTGTTCTCAATCACCTCTCTAGTAAAGTGATAACATACCTCAATGTGCTTGGTCTTCACATGAAATACCAAATTATGTTTAGATGTCGCTCATAGAGTACAAATGCAGTATAGGAGTCATAGTCGTATCAAGGTCTACAACCAAACAACCTAACCATAGGGCTTTCTTGCAAGCCTTAGTGATGGTTGCAATCTATTTAGCCTCAGTAGTAGGCAAGACAATGCATTTCTATATCCTGGACATCCAAGAAACAATACATTTAACCAAAGTGAAGACACAGCTAGAGGTGAACTTCCTAACATCTACGTCTTGCATAATTAGAATATGTGTAGCCCGTGACTCCAATATCCTAGCCAACATAACAAATGCATATATCTATAGTTCCCTTAAGGAATCTCATGATACCTTTCACAGCATTCCAATGTCACCTTTGCTATACAAAATATTGGTCATCTCAGCCTTCTCATCATCTATTATGGATAGCCTACTTTAATGGCCTTCATATAAGAAGGTAATAGGCAACCAATAGGTTTGCCACCTTTTTCATATGGAACTGTTCAAGGACTTCTTGGTAAGTAGAGGAGTCCCTTATAGTGATTGCACCTAATGTACATACCAAACAAGGACATAAGAGGCATACCCCATGTTTTTCATCTCAAAGTCCTCCTTGAGTTGAGTCTTCAAAGCATTCAGCTCATCAAGAGCACTCCCAACAATCAATGTATCATCAATGTATAGCACCAAAATGATAAGACTACCATCACGAGTCTTTTTCATGTAAAGACATGTATCCATATCATTGCAAGAATAACCCTATGAGTGCATAAACATATCAAACTTATGATACCATTCCCTAGGTGCCTACTTGACTCTATAAAGACTCTTTCTCAACTTGCTCGTTAGTTGTTCCATGCCCTTTTCCTCAAAACCCTTAAGTTGCTAAATATATATATCCTCGTGCAAGTCCCCATGTAAGAAAGTCATCTTAACATCCATGTGGTATAATTCTAGACCCAACTGCACAACCAAGGCCCATACCAAGTGAAGCATAATCATCTTGACCACAAGTGAGAATATCTCATCAAAGTTAATTACATTTTTCCATTTAAAACCCTTAGCAATCAAATGTCTCTTGTATGCTAGCTAAGGGAGACCAAGGGTGCTCTTGAACTTATACATCCACTTGCATGACAATGCATATTTACCAACTGGTAGGAAAACCAAATACCATATGTACTTTTCTTTTGCAGTGAGTCAAACTCCAACTGAATGTTCCTCTCCCAAGAATGACTATTACCTTTGCACATATAGACTCGCCATAAGTGAGGGACTCACTAGAATTTGTTTATGATATAAGTCATAGAGGGCTCAAAACGATTAGGAGGATGTGAGGCTCTAGTAGAGCATCTCAAAGCTCATTATGGGGCCTATACTACATGTTATCTATGTCTAGCATCATGATCCTACACAACAAAGGGATCTGAGGCCACTATATTATCTACAGATGCTATAAGCTATCTAACTAGGGTTGACTATACTATAACATGAGGCTCCTCCTAAAAGATCATCTTGCATATCTCAACTACCTACTTTGGTCTCATATGCATCTTTTCCTCATGGAATACAATATCATGGTTATGGATAACCTTTTAAGCATGTGGATCCAAAAGGCAATAGCCCATCCCACTACATCAGCATATCCAAGAAAGATGCATTTGATGGACTTTGGATCCAACTTGTTGTGTTTATCTTTGGGAATATAGTAGAAAGCCTCATATCCAAAGGCAAGTGTGCATACAAGGGAGGTTTACCAAACCAAACCTTCTTTGCAACTCTACCACCAAGAGTAATGTATAGGAATCTATTAATTAAATGAATTGTAGTAACTGCCTCAATCCAAAAATGCTATGGTAAGCTTGCCTGACTAAGCATATTGTGAACTCTTTCCTAAATAGTCAAATCCATGTGCTCTACAACACCATTTTGGGGTGGGGTGTCAAGTACAGTCAACTAATGCTTAATACCCCCTTAGAGATATATTTTCCCCCATTATCACATGTGTAATTCAAATTATACTCAAACGGGTTCTCAACCATAGCAAGAAAGTATTGAAACATAGGCAAAACTTCTAACTTTTACTTTATGGGATAGGCCCAAACCTTATGCAAATAATCATTAATGAATATAATGAATACTTTGCACCACCTAATGAATAATATGGCATGGGACCACAAACATTTGAATACACAAGAGCCAATAGCTCACACATGTGCATAGAACCATGCTTTTTATACAAGTATAAACAAGGATTACATGAATCAAAACATGAGCGGTCAAGGGGCAGTAAGTATTACAAACGAGTAAGGACTTTCATTGCTTTAAGGGATATATGCCCAAGATCGTGATGCCAAAGAGATACATGTGAAAGATTGGTCAATGTCAAAACATTATCTATAGATCTAGATATAAGCAAGGGATACATGTTTGCCAACCTTGGCATCTCTAGCAAAAATGAAGTTGACACATGGAATCTTCTGTGCTAAATCACCAAAAGACCATCAAGTTGAGATATGGCTTTGAGACAAAGATGGGATATGACATACATCATGTAACATAAATGGAGCCCCAATACCAAACTGTAGTCTCAGTTAATCTATGCCAAAAATATCACATACATGATCATTACGGAGTCTACTGACTACACCTGTAATAGTATGGTAGGTATAAAACCGATAAGGATATAGGATAACATGAAAGGAAGCCCCAGAATCAAGAAGCAAACACTGACAATAAGAGAGCTGAGTATCAATCAATTGAGTACCATCAAGTGAAGGAGCAACAAGTATGTAATCATCTAAGCTATACTCCTCTATCTCAATACTGGGCTTAGGAATAGTGCGATCATTAGAAGATTTAGCATTTTCCTACACTTTTCCTTTGCCTTTTTTGTACCTCTATCATCATGCATCTTGTGGCATTGTGGTCATATGTGACCCTACTACCTGCAATAATGACAAGTAAGAGAGGACTTAGGACCATGAGACTTACTACATGATTGTCCATGAGACTTAGACTTGCTCCTGTTGGCCTATGAGTCTCTCCTACGATCATTATTCCATTTTCCATTATATATAGATTGCATCAATATTCTTCCCATTTACTTCTTCTGTAAACAAAGCATTCTCTATATCAAAGTATTTAAAGACATCTTCAAGAGAATTAGCACTCACAGTAGTACAAAATGTATCCTAAGCCTCGTGTAGTGTAATAGGCCAGAATAAGAACTTTATGTTATCCTCCATTGAATGCCCTCTGTGAGATAAGTTGGCTCAAAATGGAGTGGACCTCATTCAAATGACTGGACATATGAGTGTCCTCCTTCATGTAAAGGTCGATGAGCTTTTTCAGCAAATACAACTGTGAGATAGGACTCTACTTTGTCATAAAGATCACATATCTTTTTCCATAAATCAGAGGCACCACGTTCAACCACAATAACATTGAAGTACGCCTATTTAGACAAAGATAATATAATGGTGGACTTGAATAGCTCATCCCAATCATCTCTATCCCAATTTTTTGGCTTTATTCCCTTGGTTTTCAATGACCAAACCTTTTCTTTTACACCAATACATGCCAAATTTAAATCTCCTAATACTGGAAGTTCTTTTCATCAAACTTCTTTATGTTAAAGATAGCATTGTCATTGGATGCATTTAAAACACTTGTCATTATGTTGGCTAACTAAGGAGAATAAGAGCTATTGTAATAACAATAAATTAGTCTAAAACTATCCCAAAATGTGTATAACAAGAAGAAGATCGAGCCAATGGACTATTATCCACAAGCAAGAAGTAGTAGAGTGCACAATACACGTGTTTGCTCTCAAAGAAATTGCTCAAAATTTGAAATTTCAGCATGGCTGGTCACAGAACTATAGTAAATGAGTGTATAACTTTGGGCCAAAGACCAAAATACAAAGTCCCACTGCCAAGAATATTCGGGTAGCAACTGATATATGTAATGAAACTAGTAGTGCAAGATAGGCATAAACCACCAGGGTACCAATGACTATCAAAGACCTAAAGATGTTAGAGACATAGATCAAATCCCAAAAAAAAGAGTAGCATGTAAATAAGCCAATTGTTCATACAAGATCTCTAAAAGCGATAGAGATCCACCAATCTACAACTAACTCACTGCATATAAACAATGAGGCTCAAGTATGTAAGCAAGCATGCATCTAAAGCTAAGCAACGTATCTGAGGAAGTACTGAGTGTACAAACCTTAGCTAAATCGTCCCATAATCATCAATATTTGCATGAACAATGCGTGTGTGTGTGTGTGTGTGTGTGTGTGTGTGTGTGTGTGTGTGTGTGTGTGTGTGTGTGTGTGTGTGTGTGTGTGTGTGTGTGTGTGTGTGTGTGTGTGTGTGTGTGTGTGTGTGTGTGTGTGTGTGTGTGTGTGTGTGTGTGTGTGTGTGTGTGTGTGTGTGTGTGTGTGAGCAAGAGTCCAAACTCTATAAAGAAAATATCAAACTACTCACATGGAAGCAAACCGGAATGTCCAAGAGCAAACCAAAGCTCAATACATATGCCTCATAGCATCCATGTTCCCAATGACATAAAGCAATACATATGGGAGCATGCACCCGCAATAAGCCTTCAAGCCTGTAAATGGAAAACCACTAGAACAAATAGTCATGGCAAGTATGCAACCATGTAAGCTCAAATCCAAATCTTATAGCTCAAAATAAGCATATATTGATGAATGCTTGCTGTAACTAGATATTACAACAAAGAACCCTTCAAATGTTGAGCTAAACAAGCTCTAATTGGTCCAAAAGCCTTTTCCAAGAATCAATACATCATCTGAGAACAAGAAACTTGCTCCATAAGCATCAACAGAGCATAAATCAAGGAAATACTTGATATTCAAATAGTGAATGGCATGTCCATCCTAAACTATAGAACAATGGCTCGTCTAAAGCTCTTCAACTAATGCAGAATACAAAGCCAAAGGAAGCAGAAAGACCCCCAAAGACTGGGCAAAGTACTAAGGAGAATGGCATGACCAAATGGTAGGGGAGTGAGCAATATCGCATCCCTCTTAAAAATACATTGAAATTTATGGAGGCTACTCTTGGGGATCCAGATACTGTGGTTGACCCTTTTTGGTCACTTGAAATGGAAGAAGATGCTCCAAAGGCCAAGAAACAAGCCTGCAAGGGGAGTTGCTATATACCTTCAATAGATTGAAACAAGGTTACCATGAAAACTCATTGAATCTCTCTTCCCAAGTTGAAGTGAATGTCAGTGAAGTTCCTTAGATATATGCTCTGATACTAGTTGGAAGATGGAGCAAGAGGTGAAAGCACAAGCGAAAGCAAGAAGATACAAGAGCAATGGAGGTTCAAGCAAGAGAGAGTAAGATGGTATGTAGAAATCCAATAGTCATAATGTGTGACCTACCTTCTATTATTCTATTGTCATACAAAGAATAATGAATAAAGCGATAGTGATAGGCAGCCATCACCTGGAGTGTAAAGGTGTGTGGGAAGTAAGTACAAGTAAATGTAGGCAGCTAGGCACATGTGGCCTTTAACCCCCAACACTAGGAGGTTTTGATTCAGCAGCTGCCTTTTCTCCTCTCATGCCTTGATGAAATCATTTGAGACCTTCTTGTTATCCCTTCCAAGGCTTTTGCTTTGACTCAAAGGTAGACTTTTTTCCCTTTCCTTGGAGATTAGCAAGGTTACCTTTACTAAAATGTGTGATTATCTTGACAACTAGGTAGAGTCAAGTATATCTAGTGTGCTTCATAATCCATGTTGCTCTTAGTGGTGTACTTGAAAGTTCTTCTAAGTAGGATTTCCTTTCCCACATCTTCACAATTTGGAAGCACCAAAAAGATGATGATGGGTATGCTTGCAGTTTCTATGATCATGAGAATTTTGCATTTTCCTATGTGGAAATATGGATGGATATCCTCCATAAGATTTGATCATTGCATTTTTTTAGACAAGTTTCTATTGTCCAATCCTCATCCATGCATCAAATGTCAAAATGTTAAAATTGGCTCTTTCATTAACAAGAGCTTCAATGCCATACTCCCATATTACAATCAATTTAACCCTAAGATAGTTTGTTCATATCAATTTTTCACCTTTGGGGTTGATGTTCATGGCTTTGGCCCTTTGAATAGGCCATGTAGACCTAGATTGGGTAACACTAAACACCTTGCATTTTGGACAACCTTGATACATGAGAATGAAGCCACACTCCATATGTCTAAGGTCAACCATGGTGAGAATATTGGCCCTCATCTAGTCTACTAGCCTTGGCCTTGGCTCTTGTTTTGCTAACTTTATCAGGTTATCAATCAATTGGATAGGAACCTACTCAATGTTTTGGTGATTCGCAATAATTCAAGACTTGTAAAACTAATTGGAAAGTATTCTCTATAAGCAAGTCAACAAGATATCGTGCTCTTGATAGCCGAGCAAAATCTTTAACTCTTCTTGCAAACAATTCTTTTATGTGTATATTGGAGGATTCCTTACATGTTCACCCATGCAAGAAGTTCTATTCTTGTTTGTTTAGTTTTGTAGTCTTCTATGTGGGCTTGTGCCTTGAATCCTTAGGCTTGTAAGTATTTTCTAAGTCTCTCTCAACTTGTTTCTCTTTAAAAGTTCCTATCTCTCCAATCCTCTCTTTCAACCTCCTCTTTTGACCTTGCATAATGTGCAAATGTTCATTGTGAATGTTCTTTTGGCTTGTACCTTTGTTTGTGGATAATCTATTCTCTTGAATCTTACTCTTATACCTTTTCATAATATTCGGACATACTTGGATCTTTTCATTCTTCTTGAGCACAATCATGATGGGTGATACCAATCTATATACTCTGTTTCAATGAAGGACATGGAACATGCCTCACATATTCTTAGGATGCACATCACATGTGAGTACATCCAGAAGGTTCTTGAGTAGTTTCATATATAGGATGTTAAGCCTATTAGCTATCCGTTACCTTCTCATGTGAAGGTTCATTAGACCAATTGTTCGTAATATCTTATGAGTAGAAGACCGAGATTGCCAAGATTCCTTATGCATTTGCAGTGGGTAGTTCGATGTATGCCATGATAGCCACTTGTCCTGACATAGCATTTGCAGTGGGAGTTGTGGCACACTCTATGGGTGCAGTTGGCAGGTGGCATTGGGATGTCGTAAAAGGGTATCATGAGGTACCTTAGGGGCACTATAAATATGTGTATGGTGACCATGATATAGGAGTGGTGGGGTACACTGACTCTGATTATGCTGGATATGCAGATAATAGGAAGTCCACCTCTGGCTAATTCTTCATCTTTGAGAGAGGTGCTATTTCTTAGATGTCCAGGGTACAGAAATGCATGCCCTATCTACTACAATGACAGAGTATGTTGCAACCCCAATGAGGCTTATAAGGAGACTCTCCGGTTAGGTCATTTGATGGTGGTCAAAGACCATAGTATTACTGATGTGGTCTCTACACTATATTCAGATTCTATAAGTGACATTTAGTTGGCCAAGAATTTGGTCTTCCATGTAGGAAGGAAAAGCACATTAAGGTGCGCTATCACTTTATTGGAGAGGTGGTAGAGGACAAGTCTGTTGAGCTTGTCTATATCTCAATTGATAAGAATCATGTGAATCTACTCAATAAAAGCCTCTTAGCGGGACATATTGCCTTCCTTAGGAAGATGATGGGGGTATATAATGAGGACATCTATTTCTCATCATGTTGTACTTTATGTACATTTGTACTTTGTCACTTTTTTCTTCTTCTCTCATCTCAGTAGGGACACATTTACCTTTAAGTGGGAGGTTGTTGCGTATACCTAACCACCCATGCATTCATTACACTTACGATACTCACAGACCTATACACTATAGGTAGTTGTGGTGGATGCCCGTCACTATCACTTCATTCTTTATTCTTTCCGTGCCATTTGAATAAGAAAAGGACGATCACACATTGTGACTATTGGAGTTCCCACATATGGTTTCTCTCTCTCTTGCTCTATCTGCCATAGCTCTTGCTTCCACCTGTGTGCTTCCATTCGAGCTCTACCTGAGAGAGAGAGAGAGAGAGAGAGAGAGAGAGAGAGAGAGAGAGAGAGAGAGAGAGAGAGAGAGAGAGAGAGAGAGAGCTCTTGAATGCACAAAAGATTAGTCAAAGTGTATGTCAACGAGAAAGAAAGTTATATTAATATCATTGTAGATGCCTTAAAGGCATATAGAACGAGACACTAATCAAAATTTTTAGTTACAATCCACTTGAAGGAGGTGGCAAGGTGCAATTGGCACAAAAACAAAACAAGCTTCTAAAGCTATTAAAGTTATTAAGTTATTTAATACATCGTGACCCAAAAGTAACTTTTACCAAAAGAAGCTTAGTGCTTAGGCTTTTTGAAATCCTCAATGATAATTTTACCACCTCAATAAATTGCTCATTTGCCCTCCTTTTTGGCTACTTTCTTTAATTTCATCTAGACACACTTTTAGTGGTGCTGATGTAAGTTTATTTATAATCCATAGTTTGGTTCCTTTGGAACATTTTGATTGCTCAAGTACTTTGAGTTTATTGCCCATGTCTTCAAACCAAAAATTTGCTTGCTTTTTTCCTTGCTTAATAGCTCACCATGGTACCATCCACTTAATCTCTTTTTCTTCTAGTATTGGCCTTATTTGTTCATATGACTTTGAGCATTATTTGCATTGTTTATTAGCTAGTTCATCTTGTGTTTCTTCATGCTAGCCCTAACGGAGACTGCCTATACATGCATGTAATGCAATCTTCTTTTGCAATAGAGCTACCTTGGCTACTAAAAAGATGGCGTTTGTCATACTTCGTTGATCTACTTCCTTTCTTGTTTTGATTTCCTTATGTACTTGTTGATATGTCTCCTTTCCTATTTCAAGTTCCTTTTGTACTTCATGTTGTACCTTGATTGTTATTTCCCTGACTTCCTTTTCAATCTTTTTTTGGCTATAGCCACTTATGTTGCTAGCTTTTCTTCTAGTTTCACTAAGCATGTAAGCACCTTGGTTGTCAAAATTACATTCTCTGCTTCCAAGTTGTAAACTAATCAATGTAAATACTCCTCCCATACACACAACTCTCAAATTGGCATAGATAGTGATGCCAAGACTACCACAAAGGTGTTTGAGTTCATCTGGTAGTTTGAACAAGAGTTTAGGCCTAACCCTCACCCTTAGGTGCTACTCTTGCACGTAAGGGGGAGGTGATGAGAGCAAGCAAAGATTGGTTAGTTAATAAAAGAGAATGAGCCAGATTTAAAGCGGGGAGGGGTATGTGGGTAAGGGATAGAAAATAAAAGAAGAGAACAAAAGAAAACGAAAAACAAGATAGGTCGAGCTATGCAGGGATTGATGGACTAAGATAGATATGGAGTTGACTGTCAAACTAACAACTAAGAGAGAGATGGAATGGATTATCAAACTAACAATTGAGAGAGAGTGGAGTGGACTAAGAGGGAAAGACTAAAGGTGATCAAGAAATGGGATAATATGTGATGATTGACCTAAATTGATATGAGCTAATACAATTGAAGGGTTGAGATAACTATTGTAGTTGATGAGACTTGCATGTGCAAGTAGAGAGTTATGATGGTGGTTGACACTTTGTTACAACTATGAGAGAGAGAGAGAGAGAGAGAGAGAGAGAGAGAGAGAGAGAGAGAGAGAGAGAGAGAGAGAGAGAGAGAGAGAGAGAGAGAGAGAGAGAGAGAGAGAGAGAGAGAGTTGCAAGCAAATGAAGGGGACACACACACACACACACCCCACCTATGGAAGCGACAGAGAAGGAAATAGAGACAAAGTCAATGTCCTGTACAATATAGAAGGACAAACAAAGAGCGATGCACACTCCAAACTAGGAGAAAAATGATGGAGATGGGTAGTACATTTGCCAATTATAATTCAAACACTCCTTTTGGAAAGAGTGAGGCTTCAATTTGAAATTCTCCTACAACATAATATTTTGTTTTTCTCTTTTTTTTTTCAAGTTTCTCCATTGTTTTGAGCATACATAGCACTTTCCCAAAACCACCAAATAATCAAATTTTGGCACCATCTAACCATGTTTTCATCCATAAAATTAAATATGTTT
The DNA here is from genome assembly GCF_053477565.2 of Lygodium microphyllum. Classification (NCBI taxonomy): domain Eukaryota; kingdom Viridiplantae; phylum Streptophyta; class Polypodiopsida; order Schizaeales; family Lygodiaceae; genus Lygodium; species Lygodium microphyllum. Next base: position 100,271,314 of record NC_141144.1, read on the forward strand.
ATGGTCAAATGTATTCGATTAATTGCTTATTTGCATTATTTCTAGTGTGCAAGCTTGTGCATGAATGGATGATACAATACTCTTTGCATTTGACTTGCAAGTTTATGATATGGTACCAAATGGTCTACAAAAAGATTAGCAGATAGCACATCGATATTCGAAGGGCACCAAATGATAAAAATGATTATTGGCAAGAATGAAGTGAAGAAAACTATCTAGTGAAAGGAATTTTGTAATTGGTTGCAAGTTTCTTCCATTGAATAAGTGATTTGAGAATTACTCTTCGTTTCTACCTCAAACCTTATACTATTGTCATATTTTTCAAGGTTGTTTCAATGTAAATCGTTTACTTTGATCACTATTATTACACCTAGAGATCGAGTTATGGAAGGTAAAGATGCCTCTCATCATATGAGAATATGTTTTCAACAAGTACTTAATTCCACTACAAGTCTCACTATCAACTTCAGATAGTAACCTTCAATTGCACCATGCATTTAGCATGCCATTAATCAACTAAGTAACAAAGAAGTAAAAACGACTCCCTTGCATAAATCTTTGTCACTTCATTTAACACCTACTTGTAAGTACTTTTACTCCTTTTACATATTTGCATGGACCTAAAGTCTCTATAATCATCTTCAAGCTTGTAATCGAAGCCTCGTAATCCAAAGTTTAAATATGATGTAAAGCTTAGTTTCTACATAGAAAGCAAGAGCTACTATACTTTCACCTTAATATTTTGTGTGACAAAAATACTAATACTTCAAAAAATACATGGCCCATCTAGCATATCGCACCTCAAATAAACAATGCGTTGGTTGACACCCTAAAGCAAACTTAGCACACCTCTATACATGGCCTTCTACATATGCTTCCTTGAGCAGTTGCATCATATCTATGAGTAATAACACGTGGTTTAAATCATACTCTACAAACTCATTTACTCAATCGCATACAAGTACAATCATAATGCTAATGCAATTACAATTGCAATCAATAGTTTTTTGCGAATGAGACTATTATAAATTTTTGCTATTGCAATCATATCACTCTATCTAGTCACGTCCAATCACACAACAATTACAAGGGGATGTCTAGATAATAGAAATTGGGTACTTTCAAGTTAACTTTCATGCAATATTTCAACAAGAATATCAAGAGCGTTAAAAAAAAACCCCATAAATCTTCATACTTCATTCATCATTCCCATACATAAATCATTATCAAACTAGGAAAGATCACTATCAAAATTTCCACTCTTGATTGAGCATTGTTTAACATTGCACATTAAAAAGTTAGATCTCAATAAAAAATGTCAATTATGTTCAAGATCTGCCAAAGTATGAGTGGGAAAGAAAGGAGAAAGCAAACACTAGATTATTTTGTTTTCACACACATCAAATTAGCTCACACTCATCTCAAATCTCTCTACTCTAATAGAGAACATGTTTCAATTTGGAGCCTAGCCCATCCCTTGAGCCTCACTTTTGCACCATTTTCCTCTTTCAATTTAGCTTAAATTGAGATTTTGGATCTACTCCAAGCATTGCTTGCCCTAATAGAACAAAACTTAAATGTAGAGTGACTTTATCCTCACAAGAGAAGAGAATAGAAGATTTAAGCTTAAGAAGAATAATTACTCATGATAATAAAAGTCCATTATACAAAGAGAGTTTGCATATTTATACACACCAACCTAAAACCTTGCATATGTGGCTCATGCCTCTTTCTTGTAAGGTGGAATACAACATCCTTAGGAACTAAGAAAACTAAGGTTTCTTGCCACTATATATGTGTGCATTGTTTAGAAAAATGATGGATAGACTTACTAGAACCCAAAAGTGGCATATGGGTAAACTCATAAGGACTTCAACATGACTTCGATCTATGATGTAGCACTTGCCATATTGGGCGGCCAAATGGCCTAATATTCAACTAGTTTGTGATGCATGTATGTTATCTATGCCTTTTCAAATTTTTGTCACACATATACAAGATATCATATACAAGACTCGTGATCATCTATCTAGTGAACAATCTAAATATGACATTAGACCGGATAACATAACGAGAATTGCCAATTTGAATAAGTATAGAGATTGAATATCTCGGAGGGCTCAAATTTCAGCACTCTTATTTCTTCCACATATAAAACCATGTTTCTTGCAAAGAGGCTAATGTGGCCATACCCAATCAAATCTTTGGTTTCTTCCTCCATAGCCACACCATGTTTCTCACAAAGAACCTAATGTGGATGCAGCTAGTCAAATCTAAGTTCTAGCTCTAAAAATAATCATGGCAACTTCTTAGCATGTGTAAGTGGAAGCATTTTTCAAGTTTTCATGTGGATCTACAAAATACGTAAAAAGGTATAGTGGGGGGGAGGGGGGGCATTGGAGTTACAAGGAGAATGAAGCTTGCATATGCACGCACGTGCGCGCACGCACACATGCACGGACGCACGCACGCACACGCACGCACGCACGCACGCACGCACGCACACACACACACACACACACACACACACACACACACACACAGAGTTTGTGGTGCCTCCAATAGCTCTCATGTGAGGCCTCCAATAACTCTCTTGTGAGTAGCACCTTATTGTTTTATCACTCAAAAAATAAAGAGTGTGTTTGTATACATATATAGGCAGGGTTAGTGAGTAAGATAGATGGCTTGCCACATTATCGTTTATCCCAACAACCTCCCACTTAAAGGCTAATGTGCCTTAAGGGGGGACAAAACAATGAGAGAGTGTGTGAGGTATAATATACGTGAATTACTCCCACTCAATGTCCATCAACTCCCTATAATGTGCAAACTTTTTGGAGGGCATGCTCTTTGTGAGAAAGTTGATAGGGCTATCGTTTGTATGAACTTTGATAAAAGCCAAACTCTCTTATCCTCAAGCACTTTATAAATGAAGTGATACCTTACTTCTATATGCTTGGTGTTCATATGAAACACATGATTCTTTGCCAACATGATTGCACTCTAGCTATCATTGTTTAACAGTGGCATGTCTTCATCAAGGCCCAATTCCCCTGCTAGACGAGTAAGCCATATGGCTTCTTTGCATGCCTCCATGGCTCTAATATACTTAGCTTTAGTGGTAGATAATATCATGCATTTCTACAAGCGAGACGTCCATGAGATGACACCACCATACAAAGTAAAAGCATGTCACGTGGTTAACTTTCTATTGCTAACATTACTTGAATAGTTTGTATTTGTATATTAAAGTACACCACTACTACTACTACTCCCAAATCATATGCACATATCTTTTGTACCACTCAACTATCTCAATTTATCTTTCATTGCTTCCCAATGCTTTTTATTAGGATTTGACATGTGCCTATTCACTACTCCCATTGTCAATGTGATAATGTCCCAAGTGAGTGGCAATCATAGCATGTATAAAACTTCCCACACATGATGAATATGGAGCCTTGGCTATTTTAACCTTCTCCCCATCGGATTTGGGACAATAATAAACACTAAGCTTCACATATGGAGGCAATGGAGTACTATTTGCCTTCCACCCTCTATATTGACATGCTACCATATGGTGTTAACATAGTCTTTTTGGAACACACAGAGCAATCTCTTTGTCCCCTCCTTGATTACGTGCATGCTAAGAATGTGATTTGCATGTCCCAAATCTTTCATTTCAAATGTTTCCATTAATCTTTTTTCATGACATCAATCTCATACTTGTTTTTCCCAATTATCGACATATCATCCACATAAAAGATTAACACTATTAAGCTACTATCTTTAGCTTTTCTAGTGTATGAGCAATGGTCTATCTCACTTCTCTTGTAGTCATGAGATTGCATATAAGCATCAAACTTATTGTACCATTCCTTGGGGCCTTCTTTAATCCATAGAGATACATTTTCAGCTTGCAAACAAGCTTTCCTTTGCCATATTCCATAAAACCCTTTGTCTACTACATGTATATCTCATCATGTAGAAATGTTCTCTTGACATCGAGTTGTACAAAATCCATATAATTCTTAGTCACTAAGGTAAGCATAGTACGAAGAGTAGTCAATGTCACCACTGGTAAAAATATCAGATCAAAGTCCACACTTTTTTTTTTTGCTTAAAACCTTTGGCCACTAACCTTGCCTTGTACTTTGGTTTAGCATTACATGCAATCTTCAATTTATAGATCAACTTGGATAGCAAAACATGTTTTGCCTTTTGGCAAAGGAACCAAGATGCATAAGTAGCCTCTTAAAGAAGTAGAAACAAGAAAGGTTACTTTCTATGATACAATGCCAACTATTATTTTACCATATAGAGCAAGTGTTGGCACAAAAAGTGTCCAAACAGAGGACACAAATGATGCTTTAGCTAATGTTGAGCAAGAAGCAAGGAGTTTTAAGAGCCATATGGTGTTTCATGACGAAATAGTGGAGGCTAAAATTCCCACTCTAAGTTAGTCCATTATGCTACACATTTCTACTTATATCTCTTGTCCCCTTATGAGATTTCATCTCTTGACTTCTGACAGATAGGTTGAAGCCATTTTGTTGTAAAGATGCCATGATTCGTGATGATATAAGCTTAAGTGCGAGCTAACTATGCAATTTGAAGCACACCATTATTATGAATAATCTTTCTACCTTCTGGATCTCAAAGCCGATGATCCATCTCACCACTCTATCCATAGCCCAAAAAGATACACTTAGTGAATTTCGATTTTAACTTATTGTGATTTTCTTTTAGCATATGCACACAAGGTTTATAACTAAACACTTTTAAGTGATCATAAGAGGGCTTTTTGCTTGATCATACCTCTTCAGGAATGCCACCATCTAAAGTAGTATTAGGTGACGTGTTTATCAAATATACAATAATCACTATAGCCTTGACCAAAAAACCTTGAGTAAAACCAACATTAGTCAACATATTGTATGAGAGTATAAACTTAACATTATGATATAAATATTTTTAAATAATATGAGTCAGACAATTGAGCCATGTAAACATTTTAAAATATTTTAGATTTTGTAAAACCTTAAAATAATGCATTCTTGAGTATCACTTTATTGGCCTCTTGCGGTCACTCTTTTTTGAACTCTTCATTTATAACTTGAACAACTTGATAAAAATATCAAAATACCCCAATCTTTTATCTTCAAGCTTCATATGATATAAATAGTTTGATAGTCTAAAAATATTTATAAAATTCACTCGAAAAAAAAAATACAATTGAAAATTGTTAAATGACACTTTGTCGGCCCCTTCAGCTTAGACATTGTATCTGGTATCGCCCAACTTGCTATTTTCAAGGCAAAATTCAAAATGAGCTCGCATTTATGTTTGATGTAAGTGATTTACTGCGGTGGAATCTCTGTCGTGGCGGGGGTTTCTTTTTGGTGAAGGGCGCCAATCGTCAGTAGTCCCCGTTGAACCGAACTCACAGCACACAGTCCATCAGCTCAATTGCCTCGACTCGCTTGCGAGGAGCTAGCCATGTACAACAGCTACAGCAAAGACAGGGGAGGGGCAGGCAGCATCGACAGCAAGAAACGCATCCAAGATGTGCTTGAGAGGACATCTCCATCCACTTTTAAAGGAGGAGGAGGAGGAGGAGGAGGTAGGGACAAGCTTTCCTCGCACCCCACGCGGGCCGTGTCCAAGTACGTAGATGATGGTGAGTTTCAGTGCCTTTCAGTTCTGAACTGCACAGGTTTTACTCAAGGGCATCATAAGCCGTCTTACAATCGTGCTCACTGTGCAACAGAATGTCTTGCATGTGCACACGCTGTGTTTAACATCATGAACTTCTGCTCGGGAGGTACACATACTTAGCAAGATGTGATGGCAGCCCTTTGCCCCCAACTGCACTTAGCAAGGTATGCGGTGCCTCCCTCACAGAAGCTCATGATGTTGCTGTAATTCACAGTCTGGGGATTTATCTAAAACTTCTTGCGAGAGTGAGAGGCAGGAATAATTGGATATCTCATGCCTTTCATACATATTGTTCCAAGGCACATAATTAACCATGGACTCTTACTGCTGACCTTTCCATGCTCATTGTGGAGTAGTTCTCTCCCAATCTATGTCACCACCTTTACCAACCAATCTATTCTTGCTGGACCCCGCCACCCAACTTCTCACTTGCAATGATTTATTACTAGGGCATTGACAAATGATGCTTATCATAGGTGGTTGCAGTTTTGGTTTTACTTGTGATATTTCAATTTGACTTTTTTTTCTTAAGGTTAGCACATGTGGTGGTTGGAAGGAGCTTGATAACATAAAACATAGAGTATATTGAGAGGTATTAAAGTAGAAGATTGAGAAGACTAAGTAGACTCTCAAGTGAATATGTATATATACAAAGACAAGGGCAAAAACCTCCTGGTGAGGGAAAAAGTGCCCTAGCACTGTTAAGTGTATTGATCTACATTACTACTAAAATTTGATAACAAATCCCTCTTAGGAGTGATGCGGTGAATACGAGCTTGCACTTATGTATAGGCTAGTGCTAGGCTCGGGACTTTGATCGATCCACAAAGGATAGTAAAATGCATCTCAATGTGCTTAGTATGAGCATGAAACACTAGGTTTTGTGCAAGTGCCAATGTCCTTTGACTATTAGTGCAGATGGTGGTATTAGATGACTATCCAACATCCAAATCAGACACAAGGTGAGCTAAACACACTCAACTTTGGTTGTGAAAGCTGCCCTATATTTAGTTTCACAATAAAAGTGGCCACAATGAGTTGCTTCTTGCTCCATTATCATGATACGAGTTTCTAAGCATAAAGCAAACCGGATATCAAGAGAAGGAATGATATGTTTTGATATCATGTTGAGAAATAATAGGGTTTTTAGAGAGAAACACAGTGTTGGACGGCAAACATGAAGACAAAGGAAGTTAGAAACATTGAAGAAGAAAATAAATGAAGAATAATGAATATTGAATCATGTTGATACAATGGAGCAAATCTTGGAGATAAGTGCATTGTCTTGGTTGATCAATTGGCAGCACTTGGAAGGAATTTGCATTGTGAATGGAAACACAGTTTGTCAGGCAGAGTTGTCGATGATGAGTAAAAGAGGCCCTCTATGGTAGGAGCAAAATGTAATTCTATGGGTAGTGGAATGTTAGAGTAGATATTGGAAAATGAAGGACAATAGTAGAGGGAGCAAAACACAATTCTTAGGAGTTGTCGGAGATGAAGGATATCCAATCTCTGAAAGTGTAAGTGATTGTACATAGGTGATTGGTGGGCAGTCCTTTAAGAGTGAATAAAACTTAAAAATATAGATATCTAATATAGGGTTGATTATGAGGGTGTAACTTCTTTTAGGTGGCCTTGAGTTTTTCGTAAATGCAACCTCCAGGAAGTAGCTAATGGTTGGGAATTGTGGTATGGGAGTTGGGGTGGCAATAGAAATTGGAAACACACAATAATGGTGAAGATGATTTGCTATAGCAATTTAGGAAGGAACAATAAACATAGTAGTAGAAATGATGAACATGTTGCTAGACCAAAATGTTAGAGATTATCATTCCTTGGATAGACATGTTGGGGGTAAGGCACCTTCGTCTAGTTGCCCGTATATTACTACACTGACAGTCACCGCCGCTGCACACTGCAGGTGGCGCGCGCCCATCACTGTCACTTTATTCTTTATTCTTTTAGTGACATTTTGAATAAAGGAAGTCCCGGTCACACATTGTCACTGTTGGAGTTCCCATTTTTTGTTTCTCTTTCTTGCTCTTGCTCTTCCGCCATAGCTCTCGGGTGCAAGCTTCGATCCTTATTACCGTTCAACTGGTATCAGAGTACGGCTTCTCGACTCTTGAGCTTGGCTCGTGGCATTCTCAGCTTATCATTGACTTCTCACTCGCATTGGGTTTCCTTTCCGGCAGCCATAGCTCATTCTCTTGAGCTCTCGTCACTCCTCGGCTTCCCGAGCTTCTTCCCAGCCTATTGAGGCACCATCAGGGCATTGACATTGAGGTATTGCTTCATTATTTCAGAGATTTATCTCAGCCCACAGGTTTAGGTAAACAGGGTTTTCACAGGTTGTGGGTAGCCATAGCCCATACCTCTTGGAGCTTCCTTCACCTGGATCTTGCTTCCGGCCTATCAAGGCTTGCTGAGGCTTGGTGTAGGTTTTCTTTGGTTCTCATTTGTACCCCCTTTGGGCCCCATTGTTGACATGTGGGATAGTAGACCCCCCCTAGCTAGCTCACGTTTTTTTTGCGCATGTTTCAAAAATTTGGCCCAAAAATCACTTTTTTTGTCATATCTCGAGCATTCAGAACCCGTTTCAGGCAAGGTAAGAGTCTGAGTTGGGGTTTTAACACGCTCCGGATGCGATGGTGATGTCGGATTTGCCTAATTTTGATGACAGAATATTTTGCAACAGATATCAGGTCTGAGACAACATGTATTTGTATATCTATGGCTTATGTGATGCTTCTACTGATGTCTATTGATACTGGATCACTTATGGATGTTATGCCTTTTATGTGAGATGCATTTGGAGCTGATTGAGCTCAGCCATTGACTGTTTTGAACAATCCCAGATCTGTCTAAAACAGGGTAGCCACCTGTTACTTCAATTTTATGCTTACAAGTCTTGGCATTTGACGTTCGATTATGCCCGGTTGGTGCCTATATATACGAGAATGTATGCCTATGGATTTGAGCTTGGATTGAGCATTGATATGCTCAGTTTACAAAGGTTATATGCTGCTAGAAACTTCAGGGCTGAAGTTATTTATGCTACAGTTGGGTTATGTCTATTGGTCACGGGGTGCTGCCGGCTACTTGGTATGATGTCATGATGCATTTGGACTATGCCACATGTCTTGTTTATGCTCTGGAATGCTTTTGAGCTGAGATTAGAGCTCGATTTAGATTTTACTGTCACTTCTTTGCAACTGGCATTTCATCTATGACATGATTTATGTCTAGGCTATCCAATATGGGTTATGATGTCTTGGTGAATACTTTATGCTTTGGGTGTGGATGATAGTTGTTTGAGCTCGTCTCGACATTCAGTATTCCCTTGAGCAGTTGGACATTGACTTGGATTTTTCCATTACGACCTTGGATGCTATTGAGGCATTGTCTTGGTTACTTGTCTTTGGTACTTTGACTTGGTTTGCTCGAGCTGTTGAGCTCCTTTATCCGCCTTTTGAGCCAGTGGGAGCACCCTGCTGTCATTTATTACAGCAAGCATCGGACTGACACGGATTTTTCATGCTGAAATATTTTGAAATGATATACTTTCAGTAGTACTTGGTGGGTAGTAGCTTTGGTTACACTTTTCTCGCCATTTTCTCTCGATTTCGCCATAGCTCTCGGGTGCAAGCTTCGATCCTTCTCACCTTTCAAGACATTCTTGAGAGATAGGCTATGTATATATGCATTTTCTAGCAGTTGTGTGTTGTGGCAGTTCCATACAGTCCACAGGTATGCCATGTGGCAGCGTTGGTCAGATTGCCACGTTAGCAATGTAGTTGAATGGCTTATTTTGTAGTTGAACAGGACAATTCAGTGCATTAAATGCAACCAGTAGCATATTTTCACCATTTTTCTTTAGCCTATTTATTGCTTGTTTTTAGCACACGGTTGGACATTCTTTGATCACAGGTTTATAGATTATTGTTCGTGGAGATTGTTGCACATACTTTGAGGTTCACAGCTTGTGAGATCTTTGAGGTGGTTACGTACGTAGACATACACTCTATGCGGGTGTACATATTTGCTTCCTTATATAGCATTTTTCATTGTAGATTTTTTGTGTTCCAGTCTCTCTCTCTCCTCTTTCTATGTTCACTCTTAGTCTTGGTCATACGCTTTCGCACTGTTTCGCTCTGACATGGTATCAAAGCATTGAAGGACTGGACATACTTAAAGAGGGGATTTTACCGTGACATAAGGCTGCATTTTTAGCATTCAAGTGCGAGCAGGAGGGTTGTGCATCAAAACAAGGTAGAGATGAGCGTGGGTGTGCAAGAAAGGAGTAAAGTTGTTAAATTTGTTGCTGATTTTTGCTATCTGAAAAGGAAGAAGACTGCATTTTGGGCCTTCAAGTGTAAATTTTACATTTTTATTGCCTTCGACAGGTAAAGGAGCGGGACGAGCGGAGAAGAGCCGTAGCAAGCCACCTTTTCATTTGGCGTATTATGATGCTTTGCATTCTAGAGTCCTATGATTTGACGAAGCTTGTTATGGAGGCTATCCACCGTCCTTCATTGAGAGACCAGTACAAACTCTCTATGAGTGATGAGTTGGAGTTGGCAAAGGTTGAGGCGCATTGGGACAAACTAAATATTCGTATCCACTTGTTTTTATTTCTCTCATGTAGTATAACTGTGATCTCTCATATAGAGCATTTGATGATGGCTCGGGAGATATGGCTAGAGCTTGATTAGATGTATAATAGAATGATTGTCATGAAATGAGTTTCTTTGGAAGTGCAGACGCGGACCATAAATGTAAACAAGTCATCTTCTATGTGGGAGCATATCAACAAGCTGAGGCAGCTTTAAATGCAGGTGCAGAACACAGGGAAGATGATTACTTTTGAAGACATGACGATAACTCTTCTTTTATAGTTTCCGCCTCATTTCAGTGGTTTTTATTCTGTCTTGATTGCCTCGGGGGAGTTGGAGACTCTTTGTTCGGAGGAGTTGGTTTTTATGGTCTTGGACCAAGAGGAGTAGTTGAAATGAATCAATGCTCCTAAATCAGAGGCATTGATAGGTCAATCCTCTCAGAAGAAGGGGAAGGACCAAAGGGAGGACAAATCAAAGAAGAACAAGGAAAAGAAGTCCAGTTGTCACATTTGTGGCAAGACAAGTCACTGGAAGAAGGATAGTCTTGATAAGGATAAGAAGAAAAGGGAGAAAGAAGAAATCTTCAAAGGACTCTAGAGTGGTGGTTGCTTTCCTCCACTTGGAGATGGAGACATTGACCTTGAAGGCCTTTGATGCTGTGTTGATGGCCCCACACACTTGGGAGTGAATTTTTAACAGTGGTGCATCACGGCATACGATTTCTTCTATAGCAGGTGTTGCTTATTTGCGGCCTTCACATGGGTAGATTCTCATTGGTGATAGTTCTATCCCTATTTAGGGACGGGGTCACATGCAACTTATTCCAAATGGGCAGGGTGGTGCCCATACTTTCAAGGTGCTTTATGTGTTGGCCTTGGGATACGATGTGCTTTCGCACAAGCTTTGTGCCCTTCGCCTCTTGGTTGAGTTTGATGTGGGTTCCTTTCGGATTCTTGATCGTGGATCGAGATAGGTCCTTGCTTAAGGTTATGAGGAGAATGGAGTCTACAAGTTGAGAGCTTCTTTTGCCTTGACTTCTTTTTTTCTTACGTCTTAGACACAGTTCGAGCTATGGCATATTTGGTTTGGCTACCTCAACTACGATTACCTTTCAAAGGTGTCTAGAGGATAGCTTGTTCGAGGTTTGCCTGGTATTGTGGTGAGCTAGCAGCTATGTGTATCTTGCATCCATGGGAAGCAAACATATGATTCTATTTCCAACAAGGCCTTGAGGTGGTCTCTTTAGCACCCTTGTAGCTTGTTTCTATTGATTTTTGTGGACGAATGTGGGTGGAGTCTCTTAAAGGAAGCTTGTATTGGATGCTAATTGTGGATGATTACAGTAGGATGACATGGGCTTATTTTTTGAAGCTGAAGTCGGAGGCCTTGTTCAACTTCTAGGATCGATTACTCTTTGAGGAGAAGCGCTCGGAAACTGAAGACCTTACGATCGGATAAGGGTGGAAAATCTATTTCTAATGAGCTTGCTTGTTTTTGTGTTGATTGTGGTATTCACCAAGAGTTTGCTAACACAAACACCCCTCAAGAGAACGGTATCTTGGAGTGGAAGAATCACAATGTGATTGACATGGCCCGTACCATGATGGAGCATAGACAGACCCCGTAGTGTCTATGGGTTGAGGCTGAGGCTGAGGCTGTGGCTACTGCAATCCACATCCTTAATCACTCTCCTACTTTCACTGTTGTTGATATGAGACCTTATGAGGTGTATTTTGGATCTAAGCTAGATATTTTTTATTTCTGGGTTTTTGGGTGTGATGTCTATGTTCACATCCCAAAAACATAGTGTTACAAATTTGAAGCGGCTTCCAAAAGACAGATGTTTGTGGGCTATAGCTTGCAGTCCCAAGGTTACTGATTGTATGATCCCATCAAGCGGGATGTTGACATGAGCCATGATGTTTGGTTCATGGAAGTTCTAGCTTTAAGAGGGGGTGAGGAACACCCTATTCTTGGCGATCCAAGAGATGGTTGGGCACTAGCGGTTGTACCTTTGGTGCCTGTGCCTCTTGAGGATTTTTCTTTGGATGAGGAGTTTATTTCTTCGTCATCTGACTCTTTGATTGAACCCTAGCAGTCGGTGGATATTCCAAATACTTTAGCAGATGGTGAGCAATGGGGAGAGATCTAGTCTTCTCCTTGTTTGGTCCGTGACACTCTTTGTGATGCATGGGTTAAGGAACCAAGCACATTTCAGCAAGCTTATGTACACTATTGTTTGATGACCCGTGCCATGCAGGATAAGGAGTCCACCTCTGTGAAGGAGGCTTTACAACATGATCATTGGCCAAAAGCGATGGAGCAGGAGTTGGAGTTAATTGAGAGGAACGACACTTGGTATCTTGTACCTAAGCCTTCTCATAAAAAGGTAATTGGAGTCAAACGGGTCTTCAAGTTGATTTCCATGATACTTTTGCCCTTGTAGCTTGGATGGCTATTATTTGTGCAATTCTTGCCTTGGCTAGTTATAGGAGCTGGCCAATCTATCAGTCGGATGTGAAGCCTACCTTCTTGAATTGGAAGTTGAAGGAGGAGATCTATGTTGAGCAACCTTGAAGCTTTGGTTCTTCTGATGGTAAGGTGTACAAGTTGAGGAAGGCCCTTTATGGCCTTAAGCAAGCTCCTTGTACTTGGAACGAGAAGATTGTCTTATTCCTCCAAGAGAGATTGGAATAGCGGCGTTCTAAGGCCAGCTTTATGTACATACCTCGGGTGGTCATATGTTGTTTGTCCTTTATGTGGACGACTTGATTGTGACAAGTGACCATGCTTGGATGGTCGAGCAGACGAAGGTAGCACTTCATGAGAAGTTTGAGATGACGGATATGGGACTTCTTTGCTGTCTAAGTCATGAGATCTATCAGACTTCGAGGGGGATCTCTCTCTCCTAGCAGTAGTGTGTGCAGGAGCTCTTGACTACGTATGAGATGGAGGGATGCAAATCTATTACGACCGCTATGGATCCAAATTGGAAGGCCACAACCCATTCCGATTCTCCTTTGGCGGATGCTACCCGTTATAGGCAGTTGGTTCACTCCTTGATATGACTTCTCAACACTCCTGCTGACTTATGTTATGCTATAGGTGTGTTGGCCGAGTTCATGAATCACGAGTAAACCCAAGATGGTGCATTGGCAGGCTGCTTAGAGGATTTTGCGGTTCCTTCAAGGGACCCCTGGTCTTGGGATCTATTATCTAGTAGGTACAGGTGATGTAAGCTTGGAACTTACCAGTTGGAGTGATTTAGATTGGGTTGGTGATGTGGATCATCGGCGGTCCATGACAAGTTATTGTTTTACCTTGGGTGCAAGTGTTGTTTCATGGAGGAGCAAGCAGCCCACGGTTGCCCTATCTTCAATTGAGGTGGAGTATTAGGCGGCGTTTTCTACTACATGTGAGACAATGTGGCTTCGTAGGTTATTGGAGGAGCTTGGCTGCCTGTAGGTAGGTCCTATTGTTTTTTAGTGCAACAATGAGAGTTGCGTTGCCTTGGTTCGGAACCTTGTGTTTCATGCTAGGACGAAGCACATTGAAATTCAATATCATTTCATTCGGGAGAAACTTTTGGATGAGACTATTGATGTGGTATATTGCTAGACAGAGGACAATTCATCCTAGCGAAATGGGAAACCTCGAAACATGTGAAATGTTCCATTTCGTTTTGTGGAATAGGGTTGTGAAGCAAAGGTTTCCCTTTATTAAAAAGAATATGGGGGACTGCTTTTCTTTTACAAGTAGCATTTTGTCCACCCTCCTTGTATGCCCAATCATCCCCTCCATCTCTTCATGCATTGTTTTGTTTTGCAAAACAAGGTCGTGAAATGAAAAAGTTTTTTAAAGAGTTTCTTTTATTAAAAGAACATGTGGGCTGTTTTTCTGTTACAACCCACATTTTTTCAATCATCCTCCTTGCACATCCAATCAACTCATCCTTGTGCATCATCTCCTCCTCCTCCTCCTCCTCCACCTTGTATCTGCCTCCTCTTCATCCTTCACCTCTTCCACACCCTCCTCCACCTTCCTCTCTACCTTCAGCCTTTCACCTCAAGTGAAAATGCCTCCTCACTAGGTTTTAACTCATGAACATTAGCTTCTACTTTCACTTTACACTACGTATTACATGTATGCTGTAGCCTATTCATTTTGATTTGTGCATTTTATGGATATGTTTTCTTTCTCTAATAATATTATATATAGATATAGATGTATTTTTCTTTCTCTAATAATTTAATTATTACAAATAACATTTTTTAAAACCTCGAAACCTCAAGTTAGCTAATGAAACGAAATGCAAAATGAAATCTCAAAACCTTGAAAAACGAAACAAGATGAAACTTTTTTGGTGACTATGGCATCATATGCATCTTCTTGCCTTGAGCATAAAACTCTGATAGTTGATACAAAACGATCTTTGTCACCCAATACGATGAGGTGGCACAAGGATTGCTAGGAGGTAGACAAATATACTCCAGTGGAGTAGGGAGCAAAGGTCGATGGTGACAATTTGCGGTGCAAGGCTTGCTCTTGTTGCTACAGTAGGAGCACCCAGTGGTCCCTTGGCATCAATGGCAATCAATGGTTTCAAGTCATAATCATATATCATCATAAATGGGCTATGAGCAATAGTTGAATAATTGCTATTATAAGCAAATTCAATTTGTGGAAGATTGTCTAGGAGAGGCATATGCATGAGCTTGTCCTCCATAGTTTGATTTGTCTTCTTGGTCTATCCATTGGTATAAGGATGATTCGAGGACAACATGGACAATTGAGACTCTAACCACTGGAAGATTGTTTGCCAAAAATGTTTAGTGAACTTAGGATCAGGGTTGTTGACTATTTTTTGAGGTAAATCATAAAGTTTTTATAAATGCTCGATAAAGAGACTAGCCAATTCATGGCTTTTAATGGTTGTCTTCGTTAGAATGGATCAAGCCAGCTTTGTCAATTGGTTGATCATGATGCAATCTTGGGTGACCATGACCCAAATTGTGTCACGACCTCGATTTGTATGGGTAATTTGACTACAAAATCCATGGAGATACTACACTTTTTATTGGGAATTTGTAAAGAATGTAATATCCTTGCTTGTTTTCGTTGTTTAGCTTTATTAACTTGACATTGTGGGCACTCATGCACATAAGACTTAATGAAAGTCTTCATGTGCAGCCAATAGAAATATAGGCTAACCAAGGCCAAAGTTTGATGTTTGCCAAGGTGTCCTTTACTCAATGCATCAAACGAATTTTGTTGTGGATATCCTCATCATTGAGTATACACACTTTGCCTTAAATAGTAATCCTTTTTTAATGGAATACTTTTCTATAATCTTTCTCTTAGTAGCGAGCTTTTAGGTGTTTGGATCATCAAAGCTTCCTAGGCTACTAGCATAGTACAGGGGGAGTTTTAGAAACGAGGAAAACAGAAACAACAAAAATCAGTGTTTCGGAGTTTTGGCTAGCTTTGGTAATGGGGGGAAGAGTTTCGGATTTTACCCCAAATAAATACATAGGTATCTAGATATATCAATGCCTACAATAGTATCTAGCCAAATTTCACTCAGAATTTCTAGTCTTCATGTTACATATTGAATTCACAAAGTTTGAAGTTGAACATGTTATAACTTATATCAAACATCATACATGATTATTACATGATTGAAGAACATAAAATACATATTATTGACTTACAAGTTAAGACTCAAAACAACAAAATGTTAAAACTTAAGACTCAAATTTCAAAACAATAAGATGAATTATGAGTCACGAGTCATGAATCATCTAAAGACTACCATCACAAATTGTGAGTTGTGACTCGTGAATCATTTGAAGAGTAAATTATAATTATTAAGAAGGAAGGAATGAAAAAAGAAGAAGAAGAAGAACAAGGTGGAAGGAGGGAGAAGGGGGAGGAGGAGGAGGCTAGGGGGGGCTTGTCAGTTGTGAGCAAGTGAGAGAAGGAGATGAATAGGAAGCAATGCAAATTGTGCAAGGAAGATGATGAGAAAAGCCATGAAAACTCTCTGGGTAAACCATTTCCCGGTAAGATGGACTGCTTGAAAAGACGTTTCGGTGTTTCTCTTTATGGGCAACAATTGGTTTGTCTTGGGTTGCTGGAAATGTTGTTTTGGGGGGTGTGGCTACTCCTTCTTGGACCAATTGCTAGATCCTACCAAAGTGAGGATTGTTTTGGCAATGCCCCTTGAGAGAAGAATAGAGATCAGTTGCAATCTTAGAGAAAGACAAAGAATTAACTTTTGGGATTTGACTTAGGGCATTGGTAACCGTATTGGTTGTTCCCTTTTGGTGACAGATCTCGGAGTCAAACTCGTGCATAAGCTCCATCCATCTTACCTTTCGGCCATGAGGATCGAACTGATTGCAGAGGAATTTCAGTGAATGATAGTCAATCTAAAAATAAACCAAGTGCTGTACAAACAATGAAACCAAAATTTCGGCATATGAATGACTGCCAACAATTCCTTTTCTTAAGAGGCATAATGTGTTTGGGAATCAGCGAGCTAGTAATTATGTAGGAAAGTTATGGGATGAAATAAGTCCATAATCTTCTAGAAAGTTGAAGAGCATTTGTTAATACAAAAGGCAGCACAAAAAATTGATGGTCTCCATACCACATACGAAATATAGTTTTTAGGATTTGGATGGATGCAAGTGCATTGGTGACAGTGGTCACAAAGTGATCTAGTGCAAACGAACTAGGGGTACTTTAGGGATAGGGCAGTCAAGTCTTATTT
This sequence comes from Lygodium microphyllum, assembly GCF_053477565.2. Lineage (NCBI taxonomy): Eukaryota > Viridiplantae > Streptophyta > Polypodiopsida > Schizaeales > Lygodiaceae > Lygodium > Lygodium microphyllum. The sequence goes on from NC_141144.1 coordinate 100,288,426, forward strand.
ATAGGAGTCAAGGGCTTATTGTGCACATCATTGTGTGATCGTCTCTTTGAGACGCTTGGCACATAGGCTGACACCTCTGTACATTGGGAGGGTGTGGGATGGTGATATGGAATGCCAGCTCTTGGGGTGTGGTTGTGACCTGCCCATTCGGATGTTACATGCAATCTAACCAAAGAGCAGGTAGAGATGATGGCTGGTTGAAATACAAGAGTTTTTGGTGCCAATTTGCTATGGGTAATAGCATGAAAACTAGACAAAATGTATGAGCAGGCGGACACCTGGACATGCAAGCACATACTTAGGGATGACACATGGATATGTAATCACACTCAGCCAAACACAATCTCGAATCAACTTGTATCTAGCTAGTTAGTGAAGCTAGATAAGGGATTGTTTATTAGTAGACTAACTTGTCTATTTTCTATGACATTGTATACCCTTCCCTTGGCTTAAAGTTCTTTTTAAACTTTTGAGGAGAAATTATGAGGTGAAACCAATAATCTTCACAAGAAGAAGAAGAGCAGATCACAACTGGAGTTTCTCAGCACTTCTGCATTCCCATTGCTTCTCTCAGTTGAGTTTGAATCACATGCAGAGAGATGTAGCTTCACCGTCACCTTGCCAAGAGAAATGGCCTTCATAATGCGTGAATATGAAATAAGAGAAGTAGAAACGTCTTCCTTTTCTAGGGCTGCTGCAACTGCAGAAACTTTGATATCATCCTCTTGTTGTGCTTGAAGTTAATCTTCATCATGTATTCACACCTTGGAAGTTTTTGCCCTTTTGATAAGTAGAGAACTTCTAAAATGCCCAAGAAGATACTATTTTGTCTCACATCTGTTTTAATTAAGATGTGTTTCTTCTTATCAAATAACTTCAACAGGGATAGACTTTCATGCCCTAATAAGTCCACAAAATAGCAACTAGATTGATAGTGCTCTTTCAAGTAGCATCACATGTACTTTTGTGGTGTGCCAAGGTGTCATGAGATCAATGCCTACCATGTGTCACATGGTGAATGAAGTAACCTTAGGGGACTGGTCTATTTGAATGTGGGCCTTAGGCATAATCTAGCATCGCATAGGGTTTAGACTTTCATCCATTTGTGGAAAAACTTTCACAGCATCTTCTAACTTGAGATTAAGCCAATTGCAGGCCTTTGATCACATTGCAAAGGCAATTGGTGTGCACAATCGAGGGCTAGGATTAAAGTGTCGAGACAACATTTTAGAATGTTTTTATGTGAATATTCAACCAAATGGCTCACATCACGGTTTAGTAGACAAAACCCTGTGTAAACATCACGTATGAGATTAGTGTAAGGGTTTAGTTAGAAACTATAACTAGTGATAGTAGGCCCTTCATGTGATTGCTAATGCTCACATGTTCACGAGGTAAAACAATGTTGCTATATTGCTACATTGTTTCATTGCTATGTTGCCACACTCAAAAACTTAAAATGATAATGTTGATTTCTAGGTGTTTTATTTTGTGCAAAAAGGTAAAAAATGTCATAAAAGGATTGCCAACTGTCATGAGGAGAAATATTCATGTTAAAACCATTAGAGTTAGTGAAGAACACACTATCCTTCATTTGATGAAAGGAAAAGATAAGTTGAAAAGTTTGTGCAGCTTCATTTATAAAGCATCACACCACTCATTTGTTGGTCATTCGTTCTTATTCTTGGGCTCTTTATTTGTTTGTTGGCATGGTTCTGATGATGCAGGAGAAGATTCAGAGACTGATACTGAGGAATCAGATATTAGTGGATCTGATGGGGATGACATCTCGTGGATATCATGGTTTTGTGGTCTTAGAGGAAGTGAGTTTTTTTGTGAAATCGACGATGAGTACATTCAAGATGATTTCAATTTGAGTGGCTTGAGCAGCCAAGTTCCTTATTATGATTATGCCTTGGATTTGATACTAGATACAACATCGTCACCAGATGGTAAGGACCATTTTTCAAATAGTGTCCACAAAGTTGGATTCTGTGCTGAGATTCAAGTTTGAAGCTTCAGTTCATTGCTAATGTGAATCTCAATGCATTGCTTTTCACAAGAATAATGGTTGACATGTAATTAACATCCAAGCAGGCTTTTCACCTTAGCAGGTTTACATAAGCATGATTGTACAAGCCTCAAGTTAGAACACAATCTTTTCAGCTCAGATAGTCTAGTAGGTGGCTTGATAATCTTAGTTTTGTATTTTAATAGTGGTAGTTTCATGATGAAAACAGTGGTGTACTTAAAAATCTGGTGCAAATCTTGGACTTTGCTTTCAGCTGAACATGGAGTACCATTGAATCAAGTTTCTGCTAAAATATGAGCTCCAAACATCTTGGAGAGCTTTATGTGAGAGTGAAAACTCTGAGGTTCACTGCTTATTTTATGCTCTTGACACGATTATGTAATAACTTAACTTAGTTGTATGCATCATGTTTGGGATTCTATTATTGAACTCTCAATTGACTTCGTCTCCACTTTGGCACCTCATTTAGAGGACTGATGAAGTCTTTTGTAAGCATTCTTTTGGTGTCTAGAAATTGAGGTGAGACCCTTGGGTGTGAGTTAGGGAACTCAGAATTTTGTAACTTATTTTTGCATGTTTGTGTATCATGTATGGTTCGAAGAGTCAAGTGTCATGGGGCCATCTGTCTCATGTTTATTTGGTGGTTGACTCATTTTGGGTTCTATTAAAGAGCAGCCCAATCTAACATGTTAAACTATCTTGAATACACTATGCACTATGCTCCTCATAACAACGTGCAACAAGGGACACATGGTACAGGCTTGTGTAGACTAGTGCAGGGCTGAGGGACCTTGCCACATGGCCTCCAAAATGGATGCTCTACAGACACTCTAGTATAGTCTATATGCACCCACCACATTGCATTGCCATATTGAGCTGGAACCTCCTCACACTAGCTTCGAGTTGAGACAGGTAGATACACTGGAGAGGCACGAGACACATGATATGTTAGAGGGGGCAATTGGATGTAGAGACAAAGAAGCACTAAATATATGGTGTCCTACCTACTATATGAGACATGAGGGTGCTCCCATTGTGTTTTCCACGAAGGATTTGTTGAGCCACTAAAAAATTAGGGCATGCATTGACACAAAATTACGATGCATGCCTCAGGTTACTTCATTAAAGCAGCTCAAAAATATTTATTTTTGTGAAAAATGCATTATTTTTATTCAATGCGACAAATGCCTGAAAATCCCTATAAACGAACATGTTGTGGGCATCCTGTCTTATCACTCACACTCCTTGATGATTATCATCGTTATGTTCATGGCCATTAGCTACTATCGCCCTCTCCTTTGCTGCCCATACCCCTTGGAGAAGCTGCTGCCCAGCCAGAGGAGGTGCCACCCTTCTGTTCAGCCTGCTGCCAGCTGCTGGATGATCATTGCCCAGCCTATTTGGATCATGGCAGCTGTTGCTATCATCTGCATCCTGCATTTCACCGATTGCAGCCTGCATTTTCTGCTCCTGCTGGTACAGCCAGCTGATGGCATCGTTTTGCCTTCATCTGCTGGCCTGACTGGGCTGTGTTTTCAGCAAGCATACCTGTGTCGTACTCCTCGGAGTCACCATTGACATCCTGCTGCCTGGAAGACTGCATTTCATTCTCTTCACTGTTGCCCACATCATCATTAGCCCTAGTGGCCTGTTGCAGCTGTACTTTGGGATCTATCTGGAGTGTCTTGAGTGCAGCCCACTCTTTGAGCTGTTTTTGGCATCTCCGACACCTCTCTCAGCTTGCCTTTGCCCTGATCCTTAAGACACAGAGATTCGAGACCCCATTTGTAATATCTACATTTCTATTTACTCATCTTTGTTAACATCATCAGATTGTGTTCATTATGTTGTGGTATTGTTTGGCTTTCTCTATGTTTGTTCTAGCATCACTTTACATGGTATGAAATCTAGTTGCTCTTGATTGACACTTGAGCCCTGATCAAGAAAGCTTGGCATTCGAGAGCGTTCAAGAACACTATCCAAGATGTCTCAACCATCTTCATCAAACTAGTCTCCATCAAAGTCTATTGCTTTGGTGCTGACTCCTCCCTCACCACAAGCTTTGACGGAGTGGTACCTTGACTCTCTTTCCAGGTATACAAGGGAATATCTTGTAAGATAAGGATTATTACTCTCTCTCTCTTGAAGAATTCTATGAAATTTTGAGACATAGATAGTTAGAAGAATCAAGTCCAATTAATCGTTTGCCTTAAAGCCCTTCTCGTAATACTCCTTAGTTACCTTTGGCATAGTATCCTCTCTCGAATCATGGGTGATTAATACAATAAAATATACATAGGTTAAGGACTCATCATAGTACATATAACAAATGACAATCATATAGGACTATGGATACCCAAGCAATGGGTGATCAAGCCACAACCAAGGTGCCTCGAAAAGACATCGATGTCACTTTTGATTGCTCCAATCCTTGACCATAGAGAGTAATTTCAATGCTTGTCACTAATGCTCTATAGAAGCATATCATGGTCTATAGAAGCTAGATTGCCAATGTGTCCCCTTGTCACGGGGGTATATTATTGATGCCTTGCTTAGCATTTGGCTTAAACATTAATTAAATGTGCACATGTGAGGTGCACATGTGATGTGTAAGTTAGCTAAGCCACAATGATGGGCCCAAGACCTCGAGACATCAATGGGTGCTAAAGGCAAAAGTTGTAATAATTTATATTGGTTAGGTACTGGTTGTGAGTTTGGGCCTAGGGTATTTAATTAACCATTAAATGCTAGTGATGACGTTAGGAACTAGGCATTAATTAATTAATCAAGACTAGTTCAAGGGCCGATCAATACTTGGAAAAATGTGGGAGACAAAATGGCCTAGCCAATTTAATTGTGGGTCGGCATTGCTATTAACTTTTTGGGTAGGGACAAAGAGATGAATTAATTTTAAATTTGTAGAATTATGAAATTCTAAAAATTAATGTATTAGCTGAACAATCTATTTAGAAGGTTGCCACTTGACAAAACCTTTCCATACAAGTGTGGAAAGGCTGATTGGGGGACTTGAGGAGGGAGAGATGTCATTTTTGGAAGTCAACCAGTAGGAGGGAGGAGAGGGTGTTGCAGCCATCCTATCCTATAGGAGGGAATTTTGATTAGTCCATCAGCTAAGGCAATAGGCGACAGCATGTAGAAGCCAAGAATAGGTAGCTAACAACATTTTGGGGCCTTTGGGCTGTAGGTGATTGCATCTTGTCTAAGTAGGAGGCAGTTGGCTGATAAAGTCATTTCTTGGTGATAGGAATCAGAGTTTTCTCTCTCCTCAGCTTTCTCTCTCATTCTTCAGCCATTTTTTGAAGTTCATGAGCAAATTTCAACCATTACATCCATTGGAGGTGCTTAATTCATGGAATTGCTGTTGTAAACCTAATTTACAGCAGAAATAAGGGTTTAGTAGCCACCTCAGGTCCCGTGCTCAGAGGATGAAGGCCTAGCATTGGAATTCAATTGCTGAAATTCAAGGAATTTCAGAGAATTCAAGAGGTCAGCCAGGCACAATTGAATATCGGCTAAATTTGTCATCTTAAGTGCAAATAAAAGGCCAATCCCCTATAAAACCAAGGGGCAAATTGGTTTGAAGGCTTGTTGTCCACTTTGGGCAGCAAGAGGCATTGGAGTTTGAAGGAGATTGGAGCCAAATCTGAGTATACTTCATCCAAATGCTATATAAGCTAAAGAAATATTGTAAGGGGGGTAAGATTTTGGGGCCAATGGGGAGTCTATTGGCCAAGGTTAAGTGGTAATATTTGAATTTCAATATATGTGAATTTGTTTCTTGCTGTAATTAGTTAATAATTAGGCCATTACCACCCTTTCAAAGGACGGCTCGTTTCATGGTTCCATTGCTGAGATACCATCAATTCTCTTGATTTGGTGGGCCTATCACATATGATTTGAATTTGCGATCAGCTGAGTGCTACAACAAGCATATCTTCATATAGTGAGATGAGATTAAGCAATGATGATGCCTCTCAGTCTGAAATTCACAAAATGAAGGGGGAAATGCATTGCTTGGTCTTGGATAAGGCAGTCATGAGATGACTGTTGGAAGGAAGCCACCCCATCCAAGGGTAGAAGAAGAAGGTAAAAGGTCTTCGCCAGGGTGTGTGAAGGATTGAGCGGTGGGTGGGGACCCCCTTTGAAATTGGAGAAATAGGAACCCCCTTTGAAGTTGCAATAGATGTAGATGCCCTCTCAGAGGGCAAAGAAAGATCATCCCCTCTTTGAATCCCCCTCTGAGGTAGATAGGAAATCCAAAAACTCATGGATCACGGACTCCGAAATGTGTGAGGATAAAGGAAGTGCCGCCAATTGTGCCAAAGAAAGTATATGGGGTGGTGAAGGACTTCATGTGGAGTAGGTTCCGTCTTTGAGGTGGGAGGTGGAGAGGCCTCCGTTGAAGTCAAAGAAGAAGTAGATGCCTCCTCTGAGGACAAAGAAATAACATTTCCCTCTGAAGTGGGTAGGGAATCCAAAAAGTCGTGGATCACGGACTCGAAAATGTGTGAGGATGAAGGAAGTGTTGCCAGTTGTACTGAAGAAGGTTTGGGGTGGTGAAGAGCTCCCAGAAGTGGTCTCTTGAACCTGAGTAGGTGAGAATGAAGGGTGGGGCTAAGATTGAGCAATGAGTGGGCAATAGTCGCTACTTCTCAATGGAGCAGATCGGGAAGCCGAAGAAGAGGAAGGAGTTGAGCAGCCATTGTCTCTCGAAGGAGTGGATTGACGAGCACTGTCTCTTGATGGAGCGGATTGCAGATCCGTAGGTCATGGAAGCCACTGTACCTGAAAATAAGTGGGAGAAGACTGCAGTTGGCATTGCAACGATCTCCAGGAGGTCGTAGCACCAATCGATTCTCCATGTGCTCGAAAGGACTTAGTACGCATCGGATGTATCTTATTACCTTGAGCATAGTACATTGATAGTTGATGCAGAACGATTTGTGTGGCCCAAAAAGGAGAGGTGGCACAAGGAGTGCTTCAAAGGAGGCAAATAAAATACCTGAAACTTGGGCCGAATTTTGGACTATCACGTGAATCTTAAACGGGACTATCACGTAAACCTTGAACGGGACTACTTGGAAATAAAGGAGCGTATAAATGGTGGCGAACTTTAAAGGAGGCAAATAAAATACCTGAAACTTGGGCTCAATTTAAATCCGTCTTTTTGAAAGAATTTCTTCCTAAAAATAAAATGGAAAGAAATTGGGAAGATTGGGATTATGTCAGACAAAAGGGAAGGCCTCTGCTGACATATTTGGAGGAATATCGTGAGATAATCCTCAAATTGGAAGGAATAGATGAATTTCAAAAGACAAGAGGATTCATTAGGGGACTAGATAAAGCCTGTAAAAAGGAAGTAAAAAGGAGTTCACCTAAGATGCTAGAAGAGGCAATTAAATTTGCATTAATCAATGAAGATAGTATGCGTCCAGGTATACTCACTAGTCTCACTGATACAGAGCCCAAGTCTAAGGAATTGGAAACCTCAAAATTTGTGGGCAAATTTAAAAGAAAAATGTCATTTTTAAAGGGCAAAAAACAACCTTTTGAAAAGAAACAATATGTAAGGTCAAAGTTAAGTCCAGACGACTTTGATAAGGCCAAAAAAGAAAAGCTGTGTTTCAATTGCCTATCCCCTAACCATGCTGCTTGGAATTGTCCTCAAAGGAAGAAGGGGGAAGACAAAGGAAAGGATAAGGACAAGGGCAAGGGAAAAGAAAAACAAATCCATGTTGTGCAGACCTTAGAATTAAAGGGGCACGAAAGGTATAAATCTTTAGAGGTCTTGCACATGGATGTACAACACAAGTGTTGTATGTCAACTTCTATGTGGCAGCCTACCTTTGGTCCACATAATTTAGTTAGAGTGCATGGATTGATAGCTGGAAAGAGGGTTAGAGTCATGATTGATGACTCTGCTACACATAATTTTATAAATTATGCACTTGTCAAAAAATTGCAACTTCCCCAACAAAAGAGTGGGCATCAATATGTTGTTCGTATGATGCAAGGTCAAGATAATAAAATATGGGATACAATGGTATCCAGTTTGGAAATTGAGATTCAAGGATATAAAGATAAACTTGATTTCCAAATTATGTACATGGAAAGAGCTGATATTGCTCTAGGGAGGGAGTGGCTATGGGGATTGGAACCATCCTTAAAACGTAGTTATCATCATAATACACTGGAATTTGAAAGGGACGGTAAGACTTTTGTCATTCAAGGTGAACATGAAATATCTGATAATCCTTTGTTGTGTTCCACTGATGTTCAAAAGCTGATAAAGAAGGAAGCTTGTGAGGTATATATGTTATGGTCTCTTCCTGTACAAAACACTTTTACTTTCTGTAATATAAAGCAACAATTTTCTTATGTTTGTGAGTTGAATGTAAATAATAAATTAAGTAGTCTGTTAGATGAATTTAAAGATGTGTTTTCTTCTGATTTACCAAGCGGCCTTCCACCAGATAGGGGTGATATAAATCACTCAATTGACACAAATAAGGATACTCATGCTATTTCTAAACCACCTTATAAGTTAAGTGAAACGCAGCATCAAGAAGTTGAAAAACAAATTAAGGATTACCTTGATAAAGGGTTTATTCAATCTAGTAATTCACCTTAGGCTTCGCCAATTTTATTAGTAAAGAAAAAGGATGGTTCTATGCGACTTTGTGGTGATTATAGAGCACTTAATAAAATAACGATGAAGAATAAATTTCCTATGCCCAGAATGGAAGATCTTTTTGATCAATTACAAGGGGCAAAATTCTTCAAAAAAATAGATTTAAGATCAGGCTATCACCAAGTAAGAATTAATGCACATGATGTTCCTAAGAGAGCATTTCGTACTAGATACGGGCATTATGATTTTTTGGTGATGCCTTTTGGCCTCACTAATGCAGCAGCTACCTTTATGAAGCTGATGGATAGTGTCTTACGGCCCTATCTAGGACATTTTGTAGTAGTCTTCTTGGATGATATCTTGATCTTTAGCAAATCAAGAGAAGAACATTTGGAACACTTACAATTGGTATTCCAACTGTTAAGAACACATTACCTTTATGCGAAGAAAACTAAATGTGAATTCTTTGCACAAGAGGTCAAATATTTGGGGCATATTATCTCGAAAGAGGGAATCAAGATGGATCTAGAAAAAGTTAGGGCAATTATTGAATGGCCATCTCCTAGGAACCTGGAAGAGCTGCAAATCTTCCTAGGTTTATCTAGATTTTATCATAGATTCATTCGAGATTATGCCAAAATAGCTGTTCCAATGACATACCAACTTAAATGGAAAGGAAAGAGCTTTAATTGGGGAACAGACCAAAATGAAAGTTTTCAAAAACTTAAAGTAGCTATTGCTACAGCTCCAGTATTATTAATAGTGGATCCCAATAAACCATTTGTGGTTGAAGCCGATGCCAGTGATAAGGCGATAGGCGCGGTTTTATTACAAGAAGGTTGACCGGTTGCTTTTGAAAGCAAGAAATTAGACCGTGCAAAACAGAATTATTCTGTTTATGAGAGGGAGCTGTATGCAATAATACATGCAATGAAGAAATGGAGGCACTATCTATACGGTGCCAAACTTTTGATTTTATCGGATCATGAAAGCATTAAGTGGCTTAATGATCAACCGGATTTATACGGGCGTAAAGCCAGATGGGCCGAACTCCTCCAAGAGTTTGACTATGAGATAAGATATAGAAAAGAAAAGTATAATATAGTAGCTGATGCACTCAGCAGAATGCCCATCATAAATGAATTGAGTTTTACTCAGTTCTCTTTCGACTTGCTTGAATCTTTAAAAGGAAAAGGCCAGGTTGATCCGGCATATTCCAATATATGGGAAGCAATAAGAAATGGGGATCCAAATGAAAGTGCTTCTACTGAGGAAGGAATATCTGGGGATGTTCAACAAGAAAATGGAGCATCAGGGGTTGCTCAAACCGGTTTCAAGTGGAAGAATTTTACCATTGATAATGGTTATTTACTCTACAAGGGTAGGGTATGTGTCCCGAAAGATATAGAAATTAGGCGCGAGATACTCTTTGAGTGTCATGATACCCCTAGCGCGGGACATCCAGGAGTTAATAAGACTTATAGTCTTATTAAAAGGCAGTTCTATTGGCCTGGAATGAATAAGGACGTCCTTGACTATGTGGTCAAATGTAATAAATGCGAGGTTAATAAAGCTGAAATATTGAAAATGGGAGGACTTCTCCATCCACTAGAGATTCCTTTAGGAAAATGGGAGAGTATCTCCATGGATTTTATTGTTGCATTACCCAGAACACAGAGGGGGCACCACTCTGTGTGGGTGATTGTGGATAGGTTAACCAAAATGGCTAGGTTCATTCCAACTTCAATTGATGTTAAAACACCAGAATTGACTAGATTGTTCATAGAGAACATATATCGATTGTATGGCCTTCCGGCAAATATAGTTTCTGATTGCGATAGAAAATTTGATAGTCAATTTTGGCGTGCGGTATTTAGGAAGTTGGATACTGAACTTAGCATGAGTACGGCGGATCACCCGCAAACTGATGGGCAAACTGAAAGGGTTAACCAAATCCTTGAAGATATGCTTAAGGCATATGTAAGTAAAAGGCAAACTAATTGGGAAGAGTATCTACCGATAGCAGAGCTTGCATATAATAGTGCCAAGCACTCTTCCACTGGATATAGTCCATTTATGTTAATGTATGGGTTTCAGCCCAGAGCTCCTTATGCAGATAGGAAGGAAAAGGTTCAGGCAGCTAAGGATTGTTTGGAGGATATGAATAGTATGTTAAGATTTGCTCAAGAAAATATTAAAAAAGCTCAAAATCGAGCTAGAGCATATGCAGATCCTCACCGAAGAGACATCTCCTTTGAAGAAGGAGAATTGGTCTATCTTAAGGTGCTTGAACAAACTAAAACCATGAAAATGGGACAATGTCCAAAGCTTTTACCCAGGTATTGTGGTCCTTTCACAATTCTTAAAAAGGTGGGAGAACTGGCTTACAAGCTCCAACTACCTGCTGGTAGTAAAATACATCCAGTTTTTCATGTAAGTAAGTTAAGGAAGAAGCTGGGCGATTTGGATAATCTAATCTTAAATGATAACATTGAGGAGCTATTAGATGGCCAATCTAATCCACATGAACCAGAAAGAATATTAAATGTTCGTAACAGATGAACAAGGAATACTATTTATCAAGAATGTTTGGTTAAGTGGAAAGATTTTTCAGAAGAAAGCTCAACATGGGAGCGAGTAAGTACCTTAAAGAAAAGGTTTCCCAATTTACAGTTAGACCTTCCAAGTATCATTTTCGAGGACGAAACCGATTCTTAAGGGGAAGGAAATGTTATATTTATAAGGTAAATTACGGGAAACAGGCACGAGGCATGACCGTCCGGGGCCTTGGGCACCCGAACGGGATTTAGGGCAGCCTAGAATTAAAGAGAGTCCAAGAATAGTAGGACCCACCAAGATTTGACGGCTGGAAATCGGATCATGATGAGGGTTGCCAGCAATTAACTAGGCAAGGCTGGGAGGAGAAACGGATCTCGTGCCCATTGAGTGTCGAACTGTATTCCTCTAGTCTTCAGTCTTCTTCTTCATCTTCTCAGACGCCTGACAGCACATATACTCCGGGGGTGGGGGGTGGGGAGTAAGGGTCAAAGTCAGCAGGCTTCGGCGAGATGACTGTTCGTACCGCAGTAGGAACACCCAATAGAAGGGCAATCTGTTGAGGGAGACGCCATGGTACCGGTGTGGTAAACTAGCTAAGGGAGGGTGGGAGGGAGAAAAAGGATATTTTCCAATGCGCAACGAAAATGATAGAGAAATCAAATGTTGATGCCAAACCCGCCACCGGTCTTTGTCTTCTTTGATGAGGAGGGTCTTTGCGGGCAAACGCAGCCAAGGAAGGTTGGATTTGATGTAGTTGACAATGTAGAAGAGAGAAAGAGAAAAAACTCAGGTGAGGAGAGAGAAAGACAAAAAACGCAGGCTGTAGGAGAGAGAAATACTAAAAATGTTGGAAAAACCAGCAGCAACAGTCAATATGCTGAAATCAGCTCCGAACAGTGTGTGATAGGTTGGATCCATGCGCCAGATATTGTAGATAGCAATGGCCAGCTTGGACTGTGATGTCCTCTGCGTCCGCGGTGTGGGCAGCAAGTTGAAATACTTGAAATCTATAAAAAGAGATTGTTTTCTGAATGGAGAGTGATCAGCAACAGTCGCTCTGTTGTAAACAATTGCAAACTGCGGTTGGAAGGTTGGAAACAAGTGCTAGATTGTAGATGACAGCAAGGGACAGCTGAGACTGCGATGTCCTCCGCGAAAGGGGTGTGGGCAGCAAGCTGAAAGCAGCTGAAACCTGCAAAAACGAGATTTTGATACAGTAGAAGAAGAAGACAAGTGGATGTCGAGAACTTGCTACCGGTCTTTGCCTTCACTGGAGTAGAGGATCTTTGCCGCTGTTTGAGCAGATCCAGCCTTGATACCATGTCAAAAGATGTCGTACCAACGAGACAGTAGGGTTTGTGGAGAGAAACACGGAGTGAACTTGGTAAACATGGAGAAGTGAAGAGAAGAGAGAAGAAACTTTGATGAATTCAATGATGAAGTTCTGAATCATGGAGTGAATGTGATACAAGGGAACAAGGGTGCCATAGCACAAGGAAAATGATGAAGACAGCCATGAACCACGAACCACAATGTCCTCTTAAAGGGGTGTGAGGGTAGTGGAGAGAAGAGGTGACGGACTAAATGAATCAGCCGTGAAGAATGAGTGAGAGAGTGGCTTATAAATAGGCATAGTCAGTCTAGGATGGTGTCCCTTTTTGGGACTGCAAACCCTAAACACAAAACGTAGAAACACAAAAAATACAAATTGTGGGTGAAGGGTTTCTCAACACCCAATACGTAGCAAGTTGAAAAATCAAAAAATCAGAGAGATTCTAAAGGAAAGAAGCCCAAAACATCAATGGGATTGGTGTCGGACGCACTGAGGTGTATACAGGATGGGGCAAAATTAGGGATGAGCATGCATTGATTTCCTTGATAATGGTGTACGAGCTAACTTCATCTCTATTGACATGGTAGCTCGTCTTGCCATCAAAGAGGATGAGATAGGACCCATGGGGGAAGTTGAAATGGTAGGTAAAGGCCATGCAAAGCTTGTCACACCACTCATTGGAACGCTTCAGTTGCATATACAGGGATATGTGAACAACAATGAGTTTTTCATTGCTCTGCTTAAGGGTTGTGATGTATTGCTTGGTATGCCATGGTGTCATTATATGCATGTAGTGATTGATTCTTGTGCAAAAAAGATCACTATTCAACAACAAGAAAAAGTACTCACACTTGATATAAAGTTGAAAGGTGAATTTGTCCTTGTTGTATCTTGCCATTTTTAAAGCAATGAAAAATCATCTTTTAGTGTATGTGGTTTTTACTAAGGATAAAGATGATAGCGTGAATGTTGGGAAGATATCTAAGTTAGAGAAGGTTTGCATGTTATTTTTGAAAACGTATGTTGATTTTTTCTCTGAGTTGCTTCCAAGGCAACTACCGCTTGAAAGGCTAGAAGATCATGGCATAGATCTTATCTCTGGAAGTAGCCTACCTAATAAGCCACCATACAGAGTCATTGTAGCTTGAAGGGAGGAGATTATGAGTTAGGTGAATGAGCTGTTAAGAGAAGGATTGATTCAGCCCAATTCATCTCCTTTTGGTTCTACAGTGCTTTTGGTGTAGAAAAAGGATGGTTCATGGTATATATGCATTGACTATTGTACTCAAGACTGTCAAGAATCACGTGATGGGGAAACTTGTTTGAGTTGTTGTGCCAAACACACACCATACACATAAGAGGAAGCTCACTTAAAAAACACAAGAAGAGAGATGGAGGCTAAAACATTTTCTTGTTTATTTTTGTTTCTTCTTCCATACACAATATAATGTATACAAAGTATATATAAGATACAACATAAGTGGCCTAATAAGTCAAACAATGCATAATTGACTATACTAATTGGTTGGCACTATAACTATGTTAGTTGTAGGTAGGTGCAATAAACAAAATATAATAAGTGATAAGTCAGTGGCTATGTGAGGATTATAATGACTACCAACATGCTAAGTATAGACATGTGGACTTACCTAGCTAAGCAATCCATCATCAATGTCCGTACGTGTCGAGCTTGCTATTTCAACACTCTCGCTTAAGCTGAATTATATATTTGCAACTCTAAGTAAGCTTCAAAACTTTGAAGCTTCTGTGTATCCAATGCATTTGTGAAAATGTCAGCTATTTAATCCTATGTGTTGACATATACCAAGTCAATCTCTCTTGTAAATATCTTCTCTCTCACAAAGTCATGTTGTCACAATGAATGACAATTGGACTATCTCCCTGTACATCCAAATCACACAGTAACTTTTATAGCCATATCACCTCACATGCTGCCATAGCAGCACCTCTATACTCAGCCTTTGTACTCAATAAAGTAATTGTAGGTTGCTTTTTGCTGCTCCATGTAACTGTTGTACTATCAAGGGAAAATATGAATCCATTGGTAGATCTTTTGTCTGATATGCTATCAGCTTAATTTTTGCATGTGTATCCAGACACCTATACATCCTTAATTGTCTCATAAAAAAGTCCTTAATATAAAGTGGACTTCACATGTCTTAATATACGTCTAATGCATCCAAATGAGGCTTTCTAGATATCTGCATAAATTGATTGACAAGGCCAACAATATAGCACAAGCCTGGCCTTGTGATAGTTATGTAAATTAAACTCCCTACTATTCTCCTAAATATAGTAGGGTTTTTTATCTCATTCCCAATGTCAGAACGCAACTTTACATTTTGCTCCAATGGTACTGAAAGAGGCTTACATGCTGTTATACCATACTTGGATAACATATTGAAGTCATATTGCCTTTGGGATAGGCATATACCATCATGATATTTGATTACTTGAATACCAATAAAGTATATCTGATTGGATTTAGAGCATCCCGCATATGCATGCAGGTTAAAGAAAGCGCTCTATGGACTCAAGTAACCACCCAGAGCATGGTTTGACAAGATTGGAGAGTATCTTATGAATATTAACTTTTATATTTATGATACTAAACACTCACTTTATGTGAGAAAGAGATATACAAGTTTGATCATCCATCATAGTCATCTATGTGGATGACTTGATTATTACACATGACAATAACAATGGAACTACTGAAGTTCAGGACTTTTTGAAAAAAAGGTTTGAGATAAAGGATTCTGCAACTCTAAAAGCAGGCAACTTTGTAATCAATCCTTTGGATTGGATTAATTTTAGTCTTTGTACATTTACATGTCCAATACACTTATGCCATATTTCAATGTTTACAACCACTTTTTTTACTTTAATATACATAACAGTATTCATTGTAGGAATTCAAGCATCTAAAGTGAACATGCGACTAACTCTATTTCCTTTTACGACCAATTTACACTTATCATTAAAGTCTTTTACAAAACAATCTTTTATATCAAATCGAACTTATAATCCTTGCTCTACCATTTGGCTAATAAACAAGAAATTCTTTGTGATTGATGGCACATGTAATACATTTAAGTGACTCTTTGTCTGACCATCATGCAAGGACAAGGGAACCTTTCCAACGTGTAAAATTGGGTGGCATGAATCATCACCTATTTGCACATTACTTGGATTTTGTAAGTCGTGTATCTCTCTAAACCATTCAACATGACTAGTCATATGATTAGATGGATCTGAATTAACATACCATACATTATCATGTGTCCATTTTCTTGTAACAATATTCATCATATATTGCATAACAAATAGATATTCATTTTTGTCTTCATTTTATTGTGAAAGCGATATACAGTTTCCTTTTGCAATTTACCACTGCGGATATCATTCTTCTTAGCATAACAATGGGTTATAATATGACGTGCTTTGTCACAATAATGATAAACAATAGCAGAATTTTTACCACCTCTGTTTTGCCATCCATCTTTTTCTCTAGAGCTTTCCTTATCTCTAAAGTTACGATGGTCTCTTAAAACTTGCATTTAACCAAATTGTTGATTTAACCTGTTTTGTTGGTTATCACCAGCAAATCCCATACTACGGCCTCTAGAAGAGGATATGCCACACTTCCTTCTTAAACTTGAGTAAAATGCTTGGATCTGTTCACCATTTTTGTCAGATGAGTTATCTTGCATATTGATCTCCTCGGTTATCATAAGAGAGACCAACCCATCAAAGTGTGAAAATGGCTTCCTTTTATATACAAAAGTAACAAATGATTTTTAAGTCTTCTTATTATTAAGGCCATCCAAAGTAGATGAAACCAAATGATCATTGTCATGCATTGCATCAATCCTTGGTAAAGCATTTGTAATGCTCCTCAATTTCAAAATGTACTAATTGACATATATTTTTTCTTTTTTTAAGGTATTCAACTCTTGCTTGAGTTGACTCTTTTGTGCATTTGTATTTATTGAAAACATGTATTAAAAAATTGTTCAAGTTGTTTGTGAAGTTTTTGTATCTCTAATATATGCTAGCATAGTATTATTAATGATTGCAGATAGCCAATACATTACATTTTTGTCTTTTGCATTCCATTCTTTCTATGTCTTTAATTCATTTGCAGTCGTAGGGATACTTAGCTTTGGCTGATTTTCTTCACCTGGAACGAACTTATAAAGGTCATTTCCAATGAGCAAGTTTGTCATGAGGAACTTCCATGCAGGGTAGTTGTTTTTGTATAGCTTCTCAATGATGGGATTTTCACTATTTTTTGCCGTTATCACAAAAATGATACAAAACAACAAGTCTTCTGTAACCTTTCATAATAAGTGCACAATAATATACCAAGCAAACTTTTTCACTAATTGCTTAACAGTACATGTAATTTGCAACTTATTTGCAGATAAAACTTATGTTTGCTTCTAGGCAAATATCTTAAAAATTACAGATTCAAAATCTGCAACCTGTGCATCCACTTTTGGTCAATATAGCTAAAACCGCAATATACTTTGAAATTGTTGTTTGCAATCTTGCAGCTCTAAAATGGGGCTCAAAATGGCCCTAGATGTCTAAAAAAGCAGTGGCTTAGCCCTTTAGGGCTTGTCTACGGAATATATAGTGCTCTGCATGCTCACCAAATATCACAACAATTTAAGATTTTCACTTTGCCTTGCTTTCGGTGCCTCACTGACACTATCGCAGAGAAAGAGTAGAAGAATGGAAGAGTTTCTTATCGGTTGCTTGCTTGCTTGAATCCTTATTTCTTCTTCTTTACTTTAGCCTTCAAAACCAACCTCTCTCAGTGGTGTTGCTCTAATACCATGTCAAGAATCGTGTAGTGGGGGAACTTGTTTGAGCTGCTACACTAAACACACACTATACAGATAAGAGAAAGTTGACTCAAGAATTCAAGAAGAGAGATGGAGGCCGAATTGTTTTCTTGCTGGTTTTTTTTTTTGTTCCACCCACAATACAACGTATATGAAGTATAGATTAGATACAACATAAAGGAAAGTAGCGTACTAAGTTAAACAATGTATAACTGACTATACTAATCGATTGGCACTATAACTATGCCAGCCATAGGTAGGTGGAACAAAATAACTATAATAAGTTATAAGTAAGTAGCAATGTGCATAGTTGCATTCGTACTACGTACGGACTAGTTCGTCTTGTTCGGTCCGTACGGTACGGTACAGTACGTATTCATATCAAATTCATATAAAGAAACAAGCTATTTTTAGCCTATGAAGACTAGACCACACAATATGTTTTAACTTCTAAGCCTTATATTTATTATCATAGTTTCAAGTCTCTCTCACGCACTTTCTTTCCCAACTTCCAAGATAAGTATACAATTCCAAGAGCATCTCTCTTCCCCCCTCCTCTCTCTCTCTCTCTCTCTCCCTCTTTCTCTTCCCAAACTGCCAAGCCTCTCTCTCTCATACACACACACACAAAAGAATGAAGAGTCTCTTTGTCCATCCTCCTTGCACTTTGCTTTGTTGTATGATGTATTACATATATATTTCCATCTGTCTTTTAGTAGCGCTTTGCGTATGTTGTGCATGAGGTTTTACCTTGTTACCCTTATATATTCATTTTATTAACTCAAGTGACATTGCTATTTTAGCTCTAAATATGTGTTTAATTATCTATAATTCAAAATAACCAAGTTGGGCTTTTTTTTTTCCGTACTAATATCATACTGTACCTTATCAAATTATAAGATACTAATTAGTATCCGATTTTATTGTACCATACCATATTGTACCTTTCATACTTGACAACCATGGTCATGTGAGGATTGTAATGACCATCGATGTGCCAAGTGCAGACTTGCGGGCTTATCTAGCCAACCGGTCTATCACCAATGTCCGCATGTGTTGAACTTGCTATCTGAACACGGATAAGATCACGATAAAGAATCGCTTTTCGATTCCTCGAATCGATGATGCTATGGATAGATTGCGAAGGGCAGCCATATTCAGCCGTATAGATTTGAAAAGTGGGTATCATCAGATATGCATTATATTGGAAGATGTATCTAACACAGCTTTGAGGATATCTTTTAAATTGTATGAGTTTCTTTTTATGCCTTTTGGACTTACGAATGCTCTTGCGACTTTTAATTGGATGATAGATCACATCTTTAGGCTACTTAGAGAATTTGTGGACACTTTTCCTTGATGACATGATTGTCTATTCAAAGAACGAGGTAGAGTGTAGAAGTCACTTTGGATATTGTGTTCAATGAATTGCATGAGCATAGATTGGTTATTAATGACAAGAAAAGTGAATTCTTCTTGCATGAAATTTATTTTTTATGGCTATTGTATCGGCTAATAGAATTTGTACGAACCCTGCAAAGGTTGAGGCAATACTTTTTTGAAATTTTGTACATGGATTTAGTGAAATTACATCTCCATTGCAAGCTTTGCAGAAGAAGAATGTGTCATTTAGATGGACAACAGTAGAAATTTGAGCATTTGAAAAGTTGAAGGAAAAGATAACTTTAGTTGTCGTGCTTGTGTTGCCCGATCTAAGGAAGGCATTGATAGCTTAGTGTGTTGCATGTAGTAACATTATTGGAGTTGTTGTTATGTAGGACGGTTGAGTTGTGGCTTATGAGAGCCAAATTCTCCACGGTGCAAAAAAGAATTTGCAGGTCTATGAGAAAGAGCTCTTGGTTGTAATTCATGCATTGTCTACACGGAAACATTATTTGTTAGGGGTTGAGTTTACAGTGCAGACAGACCATTAAACTTTGAGGTACTTTTTGACGCAAACAAAGTTGTCAGAGAAGCATATGAGATAAGCACATTTTCTCTCTATGTTTGACTTTCAGATTGTATATATTAATGGTAAAAAAAAAAATTGTGGTTGATGCATTGTTACGTAAGCCAGAAATTTTAGTTGTCAACATGGTTTATCAGAC
Organism: Lygodium microphyllum; assembly: GCF_053477565.2. Lineage (NCBI taxonomy): Eukaryota > Viridiplantae > Streptophyta > Polypodiopsida > Schizaeales > Lygodiaceae > Lygodium > Lygodium microphyllum. The sequence goes on from NC_141144.1 coordinate 100,307,984, forward strand.
TTAGTTGGATCCCATGAAAGAGCAATATGCTATTAATTCAGACTTTGCTAATGTTTATGATTAGCTTTGCAATGGCCAAAGACATCAACACTTTGTGCTAAGAGATGGATTTTTGATGAAGCTGGGATGACTGTGTGTCACAAAGCAGTTAAGGCGTAGAGTTATCATTGAAAGTTATGCTCCTCTTTATGCAAGACACAGAGGTATTGATGCCATGGTCAAGGCAATGGAATATTTTTTTAAATTGGCGAGCTTTGAGACATGATGTAGAACAGTTTGTCAGGATATGTACCATATGTCTGAAGGTAAAGTTTGATAGGCAAAATGTATCAGGTTTGTTGCAGCCCTTGTCTATTCCAGAGAGGTTTTTAAAGAGCATTGCAATGGACTTTATTTTTAAGCTTCTTAGAATACCTATAAGAAATGATGGGATATGGACTATTATTTGTAGGTTTAGCAAATAAGCTCATTTTATTCCAATGAGGAAGGAAAATAAAGGTTGATCATATGACACGATCGTTTTTGCAACACATCTTTAAGTATCATGGTATGCTAGAGTGCATCATTAGTGATCAAGATCCTCGGATGACCAATTTATTTTGAAAGGGATTGTTTGAGAATATAGGTGCCATACTCAAATTCTCATCATCCTTTCATCTGCAAACAGATGGTTAGTCTAAGAAAGTAAATTTGATAGTGTTAGATCTTTTGAGGTGCTATGTTTCAGACCACAAGACACTGTGGGAGCAATATTTGCCCTTGGTTGAGTTTGCTTACAACAACATAGTGCATAGTTGTACGGGCAAAGCTCCATTTGAGGTGGTTGAGGATGGTAAGAAGGTACCATCTATTTTGCAAACTAAGAATAAGATCTTTGAGGCTGATCGTTATGGGAAAAACTTGGATGCAGCCTATGCAAAGATACAGCATGCACTTAAGAGATTGCAAGAAAGACAAAAGAGGACAGTTGAATGTCATAGACGTGCTTTGCAGTTTGTAGAGGGTAATTATGTATTGTTGGGTTTTAAAAAGGCAAGGTTGAAAAAGACGAAAGTGTCAGAGTGAAGCAATGCGAAAGCGAGTGATCATGACAAAGAGTGTGGAGAGAGAGAGAGAGAGAGAGAGAGAGAGAGAGAGAGAGAGAGAGAGAGAGAGAGAGAGAGAGAGAGAATCTGTAGTGAAGAATGCTGTATAAGGACGCATAACTATACATGGGTGTAGAGGACAATCCTCCATCTGAAAAGTCACCAAGAGCTCTTGTAGATATCTTTGCTAAGAGATGAAAATTTCCCTCTGAGACTGATAAATCTCGTGGCCCAAAAAGAAATGGAGAAGTCCTAAATCCGTCATCTCGAACTTCTGATGTAGGGCTGCCTTCGTCTCTTCGACCTTCCGGGCATGATCACCTGTAAAATCAAGTCATCAACATACAAAAAAAACAACACACGACCACCCTCGGAAGTGCGCACATAAAGGTGCGGATCGGCCCTAGAGCGTCGATATCCCAACTTGGACTCGAGAAATGAATCAATTTTCTTGTTCCAAGTATGTGGAGCTTGCTTCAGACCATACAAGGCCTTCTTCAACCTGTAAACCTTCCCATTTGAGGAACCAAAGTCAAGACGTTGCTCTACATAAATCTCCTCCTTCAAATTACTATTCAAGAAGGCCGACTTCACATCCAATTGAAAGATAGGCCATCTCCTATGACCAGCCAAAGCAAGAACAACACGAATAGTTGCCATACGAGCAGTAGGAGCAAAGGTATCATGGAAATCTACACCTGGGCGTTGTGCAAAGACTTTAGCAACAAGGCAAGCCTTGTGCTTGTCCAAAGAGCCATCACTATGATACTTGGTCTTGAAGACCCATTTGACACCAATTACCTCCTTATGAGAGGGATGAGGCATAAGGCACCAAGTGCTATTCCGCTCAATAACCTCCAACTCAGCTTCCATCGCTTTCTGCCAATGATCAGACTGTAAAGCCTCCTTAACTGATGTAGACTCTTTATCTTGCATAACACGAGACATTAAATAGTAGTTAGAACAAACAAGCTCCATAGTATGTGCCCGGTGTTGCCGTGACCTCCACAGTCCATCCTATGGTTTTCGCTCTTCAAGGACCCCCTCGATTCTTGAATCTTGAAGTGTGTCACGAGCCAAACGAGGAGGCTGAATCTCGCCCTGATGCTCTCCATCTGCTAAAGTTTTGGGAAGATCCATTGTCAATGGAGGACCAATCGGGGAATTCGATGGTTGGGAAGTAGGCTCCTCATTCGAAGAAGATTCCTCAGGAGACACAGGCTTGAGAGGAATAGTCGCTGGGCCTAGCTATCACTGGGATCTCCAAGTACAGGGTGATTCTCACTTCCCTCTAGGGTTGGAATCTCCACAAATTGAACATCACGTCTCATGTAGACATCTCGCTTAATGGGATCATACAATCGGTAACCTTGAGGTTGCGAGCTATAGCCCAGAAACACCTATCTTCTGGAAGCCGCCTCAAATTTGTTACGCTATGTCTTCGGGATGTGAACATAAGCATCACACCCAAAAACCTTGAAATAAGAAACATCGGGCTTTGATCCAAAGTACGCCTCAAAAGGTGTTATACCAATAATAGTGGAAGTAGGAGAACGATTAAGGATGTGAAATGAAGTAGCCACAACCTCAACCCATAGACACTGAGGTGTCTAATGATGCTCCATCATGGTATGGGCAATCTCAATCACATTGCGATTCTTCCACTCCAAAATGCCATTCTCTTGAGGGGTGTTTGTATTGGCAAACTCCTGGTGTATGCCACATTGCACAAAACTGAGCAAACTCATTAGAAATAAATTCTCCGCCCTTAATCGATCGTAAGGTTTTCAGCTTGCGCCCTGATCGGTTCTTCTCAAAGAGCAACCAATCCTTGAAGTTGAAGTAAGCCTCTAACTTCAACTTAAGAAATAGGCCCATGTCATCTTGCTGTAATCATCTGCAATGAGCATGAAATACAAACTCCCTTGAAGGGATTCCGTCTGCATTGGTCCACAAAGATCGGTGGAAACAAGCTCCAAGGGTGCTGAAGACCGTCTCGAAGCCTTGCTAGGAACAACGTCACGAGTCTGCTTTCCACGGATATAGGATACACAAGGCTGTTGACGCACCACAATATTTGGCAAACCTCGAACAATCATAGGTGACCAAACTGAGCATGCCAAAGCTGGGACTGAGTTTGAGAGGTAAGAAAAAGAGAAGTCAAGGTAGAAGAAGACCGGAACTTGTAGAACGGTTCTCGATCCGCGATCAAGAATCCGAAAAGAATCCGCATCAAATTCAACCAAGAGGCTGAGGGCACAAATCTTATGCACTGAGAGAAGATGATACCCCAAGGTCGGCACATAAAGTACCTCAGATGTATGGGCACCATCACGCCCATTTGGAATAAGATGCATGTAGCCCTGTCCTTGAATAGGAATAGATGAACTATCTCCAATAAGAATCTGACCATGAGAAGGCTGCAAATGAGTAACACTCGTTGAAGGAGTCATGCGTCTAGAGGGACCAGTGTCAACTATCCACTCCCAAGTAAATGGGGCCATCAGCGCAGCATTAGAAGCTGGCAGGGTGGAATCCTCAACCACCTCCAAATGGAGGAAAGCAGTTGATGAGGGAGCAGCCACCACTCTGGAATCCTTTGAAGATTTCTCCTTCTTCTCCTTGTTGGGGTAATCCTTCTTCTAGTGACCTGTTTTGCCACAAATGTGACAAGTAGACTCCTTGTCATTGTCCTTCTTAGATTTGTCTTCCTTCTTTTTCTTTTGGTCCTTCCCCTTGTTCTGAGAGGATTGACCAACCAAAGCTTCAGATTTCGAAGCATTGGTTTCTTTCAGTTGCTCCTCTTGGTCCAAGACCATAGGAACCAACTCAACTTCCTTGCGTTTTGAACCCGCATTTGAAGCTGCCTCGGCTTATTAATATGCTCTCGCATGGATGATGACTTGTTGACACTCATAGTCCTCATTTGCACTTCCAAAGAAACTCACTTTATGATGGTCATCCGATTATACATCAGATTCAACTCAAGCCATATCTCCCTAGCCACCATCAAATGCTCTATATGAGAGATAATAGTTGTAGTACATGAGAGAAATAAAAACGAGCGAATGCGAGTATTGAGTTTATCCCAATGTGCTTGAGCCTTTGCCAACGGTGCGTTCTCACTGGAAGAGAGTTTGGACTTGTCTCGCAAAAAAGGACGATTTATAGCCTTCGTAACAAGCTCCGCCAAATCATAGGACTCCAATATGGCAAGCATCATGACCCTCCAGATGCAAAGAACTACCATCGAGCTTTTGATCTAAAGGAAGAGCTGGTAGGACGAACATCTTCCGGTCCATGATTGCTTGAAACTTTGTCTCGGCCTTGGAAGATATCTTCACCCACAATGCTTGCACAAAACACAAAAAGCAGCCCCCTTTGATTGTGTAAATACAACCTGCTAGGGTTGAGGTTCACTTGTCCCGTTCTTTCATCCGTCGGAGGCGATGGAAAGGTAAAATATGCACTTGAAGGCCAAAAACACAGCCTTCTTCCTTCTCTAATAGCAAAAACAGCATCAACTTCAGCAAATCTTCTCTTTTCTCACATGCCCACACTCGCCTCTGCCTTGTTCTGATGCGTAGCTCACTTGCTCGCACTTGAACGTTGAAAACACAGCCTTGTGTTGTGCTGAAAACTCCTCTTCAGATAGGTCCACCTTAAGTCCTTCAATGCTTTGATACCATGTCAGAGTGAAGCAATGCGGAAGTGAACGACCGTGAGAAAGAGTGAATAGAGAGAGAAGAGAGAGAGAAAGAGACAGTGAGACACATAAAATCTGCAGTGAAGAATGATGTATAAGGATGTCGAATTATACAGGGGTGCAGAGAAAATATCTACGTATGTCTCCACCTCGAGGATCTCGATCTCCATCAACCGCGAGAGCAATCTCCGCAGTCAGCAGGCTGAAATATGTCAGAGACAATGTATATAAAGATTGCTGGAAACTCTGCCTATTTATAATGCCAATAATTGATCAGGTTGGCATACAACCAACTGATGTAGTCCAATTGTTGCCATGTGGCACTTGCCTGTGTGCTGCCTGAGTGTCTAGGGAATGATTCTCAATAGAAAGGAGGAGAAAGATTGTATCCGAAGTTAAGTATGAGATACTATGGGCCCTTCTAGGTGTTAGAGAAGATCAAGGATGTGGCATATTGGCTGAAATTACCTCCACATTGACAAGTAAACAATGCCTTTCATGTCTGTTTGTTAAGGCCTTTTCATGGTGAAGTGCAAGAGGATACGTCTGCTAAAATTCAGCGTAAGGTCGGTGAGCTGGATGAGATTTTGGTACCTGAATAGATTTTGACACATAAGGAAAGAAAGCTCGAAGGTAAAGTTTCCAGGAGATTCTTGGTGAAATTTCAGAATTATTCACCAATGGATTCCAAATGAATAGAAGAGGATGACTTGGCAGACCATTCTGAGTTGTTGCAGGATTACTTGGATGCCTTTCATTTAGAGCCGACTTTAGTTCATGCTCTGTCAGGTTCAGTAAAGTAGGGATCTGGAGTATTGCTTGATGCTCAAGGAGAAGGTAGTACTTTCACTCCTCCAGTTATGGACAACTCTTATATATAGTGGATCTCAAATGTATTCAGCATGCATCCAAGGTATTGTGTTGACAGTATGTTTGCCATGAAGTTATTTCTTAGTGTACTAGCCATTGTGAGATGTATGCAGATGAGTATGAGTTTCACCCTAGCATTGAAACTATACTTTTGTATTAGCTTATGATCTATTTGGCATGAATTTTGCCTTAATTTTGAGACAAAAATTTTGATCAATTTCAGCTCAGTTTAATCAGCTTGAGATAATTTATGATCACTTTTGGGATCAGTTTTGCATCAGTTTTGCCAGTGATTGCCTGTCACGTTTTGCAATGAGTTTGTGATTGATTTGGAGTCACATTTGCAACGGTTTGTGATTAATTTTCACATCAGTAAGTGATAAGTTTATGATCAAATTATGCTCAGTTTTTAATGGTTTACATTTGGTTCCATGGATATCAATGTATATTATGATGCCATTGATGTTTTGGCCATGGTTTATGCTTGGTTATGCTATGCTATGGTTTGGTTTTGCTAGATGAGTTGAGCTCATGAGAAATAGACATGTTACTTGATAATCTAACAATGTTTTTGAGATTCTTTATGAGTCTTATGTTATATTATAATTGGTTAGTAATTTTCAGTATGTGTTGGGCATATGGAATGGACCATGGTTCAGTAGCAGTGCCCAATGTTGTGTTAACTATAATGCCCTGTGGAAATTCCAGTCCACTATTTTGCTTTTGATGCATTTGATAGTGCAATCAAGGACAATTGCAAGGATTTGAAGGGGGAGGGTTGTCATGATGACATGTATTTTTGAAACCTCACTGAATATGTGGATTGATTTTTAATCACATGGTTAAACAAGTGTTACACATGTGAGATGTAATTGGGGTTGGAGTAAATTTACGAGCTTGGGACTCTAGAAAATCACGGCATGTCAAAGGCAAAAGTTACTGTAAGTTATGTTGCAAACGTACTTGGTAGTATTTGGTGTCACTTTTTGGTCTAGATCATTCATTTGGCCATTAGTGTTAGTTTTTGGTGGTATTAGAGAAGTGACGTTTAATGGTACTTAACGCCACTCTGATGATCAAAGTTGGTACAGAGACTCGGAAATGCTAGTTGCCTAGTCAATTTAATTATTAGTCAGTCAGATTATTTTTTTGATATTGAAATAATTATTAGATTAATTTTTAGTATTTAAAGATTAAAAATTAATATTTAATTATGAAGAATGCTAGAAAACCATTTGGAAAGGTTACCACTTGTCAGAAATGCCCATGCAAGATTGAAAAACGTCTTTAGAGGTTGGAGAGAGACATTTTTAGTGCATTCGGCTTGCAAGAGAGAGGGAGGAGATGTTATTGGTTTGATTTGCAGCCATTGGAGGACCCTTTGAGGTAGTTAGGGGCAAGAGAAGACCAATCAATAGCAGGTGACAACATCTATATGCTGTTGAGATAGAGCAACAATAGTAAATGATTGATTTTTTTCAGTTCTTCACGAAGAAAGTTTGAATTTTTTGTCTCCTCAACATTCTCTATTATCTCCTAGCCTTTTTATAGCCTTGCTCCAAAGATTACAGCATTGAGATCATTGACGGCAGATTTCTCTTTTGTAAATCTTAATTTGGCAGAAATTAGGGTTTAGTAGTAGCTTTGGAAAGCATGCCAGAAATTGGAAGCTCCAAGACTTGGATTCAATAGGACGGAAGTAGTTTTCAATCAAATTGAAGTGGAGAAACCAGCAAATCAATGAATTTGGGGCATTTTTCATCTCCATCAAAGTGGATGAATATCAATTGACTATTCGAATGAAGGGGCAAATCAGATTGAAGACTTGTTGGTCATTTTGGAGAGCAAGGGGAGTTGCAATACTGAAAGGGATTGAGAAAATCCCATTGTACATCAACTTTTTCTTCAATTAAGTTAGAGAAATACCAAAAGAGGTGCCAATTTTCGGGCCAATAGGGTGTCCATTGTCCAAGATTGTAAGTTAATTTGCATTTCTCAGTTTTGTAATAAATGTTGTTGTTGTAACTAGGTTTTAGGGGATTACCACCCATCCACGGAAGGAAGGCTGGTTTCATTGGTTGGACATCAAGACCACATTCTTGAATGGTGAGCTACATGAGGATATTTGTGTGTCATAACCTATAGGGTTTGTGGTTTAAGTAAAAAAGCATGTGGTTTGCAAATTGCATAAAGCTCTTATGGTTTAAAAGAAGCTTCTCATGCATGGTACTTTAGGATTGATGCTTATTTGGTCAACATTGGGCAAATAGTTCAATTGTTTCTAGTCTGTATCTTAAGAATGAAAGGGGAGACTTGTTGGTAATCTTTCTGTATGTAGATAATATACTGCTCACTGGACCAAAAGAGCATAAAATTTTCAAATTTCAAGGCTGAATTGAAAAATGCCTTTGTTATGTCAGATATGGGCTACTTATACTACTATTTGGAAATTCAATTCACTCAAAATTAGCATAGTGTCATAGTGTCGCAATCACAATATGTGGATAAGCTTTTGCATAGGCCTAATATCCAAAATTGCAAACCTATGTGCACTCCTATGGAGCCAGGGCTAAAGTTGTCCATGCATGACAGTGAGGAGATTTCTTATGTTGTGATTTGTGACCAGGCATTTGGATGTCTTATCTACCTTTGCAACACATGCCTCGACATACAATTTGCAGCATCCCAGGTGAGCAAGGTCATGCATAGCCTACGGACAGTACATTGGCATATTGTTAAGTAGATCTTCAGAAATTTGCAAGGTACTCAGCCATCTAGGTAGTCTATTAGTGGACATTGTTTCTTTCTTGGCTGCTTATGCATTTCGTGGCCAAGTAAGAAACAACCTTTTAGTTGCTACCTTGTCTTGTGAGGTCGATCTGTAGAATAGAGGACCATGCGAATACGAGAGTAAGAAAACAACCAAATGCTTGCGGGGTCCAATTTAATGGAAGAGCTCATGCATTAACTGGTTTAGGGTGTGGGGGTCATGAATTGAGTGCTTTTGCATTGACGAGTTTAGGGTGAGGGGATCAAGTACCGAGCACTTTTGCATTATTAGGAGTTATTTTCAAATGATTAGAGCATTTTTTAAAGTGTTCCTCTCATTGAGTGTCGCCATTACATTTCATAACATAACATTAGTTAGATTTTGTACTCACAAGGGAATTTGAGGTGCTTCCCATACGAAGTGTCGCCATTACATTTGATATCATACATAAAATTAGTTAGACTCCTTACACACGGGGGGAATTTGACGTGCCTATGGGGAAATCATGGATGTGGGAATTTGAGATGCATATGGGGGAGTCTGGGATGCATGTGGGGAAATCCGTCTTGATGTGGGAATCTGGGATGCTCGAGCTTAGGGGGCGCACATCAATTGTATTGGTATTGGCATCCTGGGCCTATTGGATTTGGGACTAGCTTGAAGTTGATTCTAGTAGTCAAAGTGCTACTCTTGTGGCATGGAATCCTTTGTTTCATGCTTGCACGAAACACATTGAGGCACATTGCCATTATGTCAAAGAGATATGGTATGCAAGAGAGGTCAGTTTGATGTTTGTTTCTACACAGGAAAATGTTGCCAATATTTTTACCAAAGCAGTACATAGTCAGGAGTTTGAGGCTTTTCAAAAGTTCTTGAACTTGCTACCCTTTGGTGATTTGTCTCCTTGTACTTCCATCATTAGCACTGCAGGGGGGGTGTTAGATTTACCAATTCTATTGGCAGTGCCCAATATTTTAGATGTTTAGTTTGTGGTGTGAACACAACTAAAGTAATAAGTTGTGTCACTACTTTTAGAGTTAGTAGTAGAGTTAGATGACTCTAGTTGAGTTAGGGGTTAGTTCTACCTTAGACCTAGGTTATACTTACATTCTATCACTTTTTTAGTTCAGCAAGTACACTTTCCGTTTTCAGCTCACACATTGTCTACTGTTCACTCTCTCATTTCTCTCTCCTCCATAACTTGCTGCATTTCTCACACAATGATGATGCTATTGAGCTTAGTAGAGCATGAGGACAACATGGTGCTGGGGAAACTTATAGTGCAAATTTAAGCTGGAGAGTCAAGGCTATGCAGCCGTTGTACCATGCAGCCATGTGGATGATGCCCTTGGCAAAGATCACATGTGAGTAGTCAACTAGTACCTTGCTCCATCAGCATGGACTTGGTCCATATGACCACAGGTACTTGAGGCTGAATAGAAAATGAATGCATTATACGTCCTCCAAATAATGATGAGAGTCTCATCACATATGGTGCAGAAGATGCATGTACCATGGGAGATCCTGCAGTGTTGCAGCATCACTGGTCAGGTTGATATGAATCTCTTTCTGTCGCATGGACCTTTGCCACACACTTATATATGTAATGCAGATGACATGGTGACTGATTCAGTCTTATCTGGGGATTGTTTTAGTTATTGTTTTGTTCATAATGCAGATGACATGCTGACTGAGGAGCAAAATGAAATGGTTGAGTCTGCAGCAGAAATGTTATATGGGCTCATACATGTTCGCTACATTCTTACTAGTAAAGGTCTGAATGCTATGGTAAGTACTTGAAAATTACCCTTGGATGTAATTTTTGTGAGTTAGATTCTTCTGTTTGTGAAAGTGCAGATGCAATCCTGCATTGCCAGCTAAATTGATTTTCTGGATACAATTTAATATTTGTAGTTCTAATGCTTTTTATGGTACATATTTTTTGGTGTTGTAGTTAGACAAGTTCAAAAATGTTGATTTTGGACGATGTCCAAGAGTTCACTGCTCTGGACAACCATGCTTACCTGTGGGCCAATCTGATATACCTCGTTCAAGTACTGTAAAGATTTACTGTCCAAAATGCGAGGATATATACTACCCACGATCGAAGTACCAAGGCAGTATCCTCTTGGGTCTCATTACTGCTAGTCAAATGAACAAATGTGGTGATATCATGTTTCGCAGTTGTACTTAATATGTTGTGTAACTCAACTGATCAAATGGAACTTGTCTGCTGGGTGCCTTAACCATTTCTGTTCAGATATTGATGGAGCTTATTTTGGGACTACACTTCCACATTTATTTCTGATGACATACCCTAATATGAAACCTGTCAAGCCCACTGTAGGCTATGTGCCAAGGATATTTGGTTTTAAAATACATAAAAATGAGAAAGTTTAAGAAATGGATCCTACAGCCCTTTTATCTTGGGTCTCATTTGGAGGGAACATTGTATACAGGTAGATTTTACTGCATGGCTAAAGATGTATTGCAATTTTGTTATCCTATAATGCCAGAAATTTAATTGTTGAGGTAATACCTGTGCTCTCATCTCACTTTCATGAGAGATTTGCAGTTCTAAGTTCATCACTAACTATCTTTTTCCTTTTCACGATGCAACGATATAATGACAGAAAACTAGTCATAATTTCAGCTCCTCACTAAAATGATCATGAAGATTTTGCACAATATCACATTCGAAGAGTTGAGCTGCCAATTATCCACAAGAACAAATGATTACATGAATACAGTGCTGAAAGATGCTCCAGCTGGTTTGGTCTATCAAATGCTGTGGTGTTGTGTGCTTGCAAAGTCCTTCCTGATTGGCCTTTGAGAATCTGGGTTTCAAGTAAAAAGTTTGGCAGGAATTTTGGCATTTTGATATTACTCATATTCAATTCCTCGCTTGGTGTGTGTCTCTTTGTCATTGGACTTAGGAGGACAACAACCAAGAGTACACTACATCGGATATCCAAGCAACATTAATGGATAATATCAGAGTTGGCAAACCTTTCCTCCAAATTTGGAGGGACTTTGCAAGCAAACATGATGAGAGTGGGACGACAGACGGAATGAAGCCGATTGGCTTTTAATGGTCCCACCAAGCATCTCCACACGAGTTCGCTACATGCGATGCTTCTCTTGTAGGCCTTGCTTAACTTTTGAACCCTAGTTTGGAAGGACTATACGCCATTGCCATGCAAGTCGTTTTGAAGCTAGAAACAAAAGTTGTGTTTATGATACATCCCTCATTTAAGAGTCACGTGAATGCCTTTTAGGCCCCTAACAAGCCCCATAAAATGAGAGTTTTACATATGGTTGCCTCTAACAAAATTCTTATGACTCCATATCATCAAATAGAAACACAATGAGTGTTACCATTGTGGCACTTATCTTGGAAGTGATATTATTTGCTAGAGCACAATTTGAGCCTTGGCAGTATGCAAGTTTTTCATTCCTCGTTGCGGTCTATATCATGGATAGGAGACCATTGTCTTCTCGGACTAATTTTTGTTGGCCTCAAGAAGTACGACAAAACAAGCTCCAAAATACGAGCTTTTGCCATCGTGTGTCTATGTTGAACAACAATTGGAAAATTTAGCGAGGTTTTGAGTTGAAATCTCAAACTCAAGGTTAATGGTGTCAACTATGCTTCAAAGAAACCCAAGGTGGATTGTATACATCAAGATCTTTTGACCACTATGTTACCAAACTAATGTAGCAAATCCCAAAGTTGATTCATAATCATAATAAGATAAGAGATTGTTTACAAATGTGAAGCTACTTAGTAGTCTTTAGCGAAGCTACATGGTTGATCCGTAATCATAAAAAGATAGAGTGTTTACAAATGTGAAGCTACATAGTTGTGTTCAATGAAGTTGGTTGATGATGGGCCAATAGTGAACTTTGTAACTAGAACTAATGTAATGATGTAATTTCCTTATGTTAAAAAAGAGCCACATGTTTTGGCAAAGGTCTTGCCAAACCATTTTCTCTAAAGATTTTCAAAGAAAATTGAAGGTTAAAGTGAGTTTTTTAGCATGGACCTTATAAAGAATACGAAGTGATTAGTTTGTGAAGAAGTGGATAGATATGTTGCATATTGAAAGATAAATGAAGATTTTGTGAAGAAGTGGACAAATTTAATATCTTCTAGAAAAGTGTGCATAAAAGTGAAGGTATTGTTTGAGTCAGATTTTAAGGTTTAAATGGTGGTATCATTAGGAGTCACTTTAAGAGGAGTTGTTTAATCATTGTATGAGTATATGTTAACATCTAAATGATGTAATTGAATGAAAAAATTAGAGGCATATGATGGTGTTATTACAACTATCGCTACTATTGTTCCTCCCCCTCATGCACACACCGACACCACCACTACTATTACTACACATGTGCATGCACATACATATATACACATTTATACATGCATATACATGCACATAATTAGTAGTGCTTTATCAATCCTACTTCATGCTTTATAAAACTTGTGTTGAAGGCTATTTATTCATTCTCTATAAAGTCAACGTGTGACAGTAACTCCTTGGCCATGTACCATATGAAGTTGGTTTCTTACTAGCATGTGTCTAAATAGTTGTCTTGAGATTTGAAATGTGAACAAAAAGTTATTGGGAGTTCTTATTTCTATGGTCTATTTCTCTTGTCTTAGTAGTTCATAGGCTTGAGGAGGAAATGAGCAAAAGAGCAACTATGTGAGAACATTGTGCACAAAAAAGGCATTACATAAAAAACATTGCTAAAGGATTTCATATAAAAGAAGTTATGATATGATGCAACATTAGACTTCTAAACGCAGGCAATCACATATGCAAGTGGTGGCAAGTCCATACAATTGCATGACCAAATTGCATCGTAGCAACTTGATTGTATCACAAACAATTGAGTCACGTAGAATAGAAAATTTCATGCACTTTTGCATTTTACATAAACTTAAACCAGGAAGTTGGAATAGGGTTACATGGGTATTCAAAAAGAGTTGAAAAATGGCAATTAGCAACTAATCAAGTAACATCATCATATATCCTTTACTATACAATTACACTTCACAAAAAAAAAAAGAGCTCAAATAGAACAAGAGAGAAAGAAAGACAAGAGTGCACAATAAGAGAATGGGTATGATCTCCCCCCATGCATAAGAGCACCTCCCTCCATGAAGTTAATTATGGATTTGGATTTCTTAGCTTTGCTGCTCAAAAATCACAAAAAATATCGCCTTAGACTTTTTGTTTTCCTTGCATGAATGACTTGATTTTGTCTAATAATTTCTAGGACCTATCTAACAAATCTAATTGTACAAAATATTGATCTTGTTGTTGGGCCATAACACAAAGAATACAACATTAATATATAGTAATGTAAGTGTATAAAATAACCATCCAGTAACACCCAAAATAATAAAATCCCATGCACCAAAGGCGCTCCATTAATAAATATAAAAACAATTGCACCCATGTAACTCCCTCTAATTAGCACAATACCATTGGTGTTGCACATGTGCACAATGTGCAACATGTCATCATTATATAGGAAATAGAAAAATAATAATGAAAGTCCACAAATAAACAAACAATCATTTTGTTTTCATAAATATAATAACAATTGCACTTAAAAAATCATGCACCTTGAAATTTAGGTAACTTTCGATTGAGAACTTGGAATAGGGTCATATTAATACTCAAAAAAATTAAAACAATGATGATTAGCAAGGTTATACAATAATAATTACAAATATAATTCAAAATTATAAGTACGTGCATATGAAATAGTTTTCAAACTTAATCATATTGGAAAATTTAAGTATCAATCATAAGGGGCTCTAACACTTCAAATCTTCACTTTAAAATGTTACTAATATATTTGCTGTGAATTATTTAATAATTCTTACCACACAAAAAATCCATTGTGTCTCAAAAAAGTGTTGAAATTTAAATCAAGAAATCCTCCATTTTCTTGTGGGAAATTTAATATAAAATACTAGGTCCTAAGGGGAACCATACAATTGGTGAGACAATACTAAGCAAAAACTTTGTAGCTCAAACTTTAAAAATTATTCAAATTATTGTGCCTCTATCTCTACACCAATTAAGGCTTAGAGAAGATGGTAAGATGTAGGAAAAAGCAAAGCAAACGCAAAGTGGTAATCAAAATAGTGACTATAATTTTACAATCTTCTTTCTTGATCTCGTCTTGACTAAGGAGGCCAAAACTAATACAGACTACACATTAGGGATAAGATAACAAGGTAAGACTATGTGCATAGTTGGCATTCAAATTAGCTTGCCTAAGTCTATTGTAATAATTAGGCTAATATTGCATATGTTGATTGCATCATAAGAAAAAGTCATAGCCCATACATTGAACATAAAGATCCATCCACTAACGCAAAACCTAAGATAACATCTTAGAATTTAGCAAAATTCTAAGCAAGAAGCATGGACCAAAGGCTCAACCTAGATCCTCAAAGGCTCAAAGCACTAGGATAGTGCATGGCACTAGTTGTGAGAATAAGCAATAGAAGTGGAAGAATCACAACTACTAAACAATGAGAAGAGTGAACAATGAAAGAGAGAACAAAATAACTCAAACAAAGAATGAATGGGTAATGGAATCCATATACACAATATAATAGATAGATTATACAAACCAAACAAGTGAATTACATGTTTGGTGACTTATAGTACCTCCAGACTCCCTCTCTCCAAAAGAATGTGAACCAATCTAACAAGAATGGAGGAGGAGTGGAGTATATATAAACTATAGGAGAAGACCCAAGAAACATGAGCTAACCCTCAATGGGTTGCCCAAGTACCCATAAAGGTGCCCAATACAAAGCCCAATTAAAAACTAACACCCATGAAATGTACACCACTAGTACACTCTCTTAGATCATGGATGGTTAGCATTATACACTATATAATGATGGGAAACAACAAGACCCTAGGAACCACCATCATGTCCCATACCATAGCAACGATCTACCAAAAACCTATACTTCCCTAGTCTATATATGATGAAAAGGGATTCTTGAATAATAATCCAAGGCTCTAGTTCTAGGTCGCAACTTCCAATCTAGAAGACATTTAGAGAATAAGTACAAGTCAATGTCAATAATGTTCAAATCATGATGATAGAAAGTGGAAATAGTTGAATCTCTATGCTTGTCACTAATGCCATCTAGAAGTACATCATGAACATGGATTCCTTGCCTTCAGTTAAACCACCAAAGTGTTCTCCCATGTGGAAGTAAACTAGGAGCAAAAAACTACTTGCCATCCAAACCTCCCATTGTGGACCAGAAAGTTAAACTAGCTCCAAGATTTTGAATATCTAGATTATCAATCCATGTAGAAGCCCTCCCTTGGGATCCGTTGCATCATATGAATGTATAGCAAACATCGATGTGCCAAGCTATAACCCACTCCCAATCATTTTGATTTGGCTCAAATATACATGAGGAGTATCATAACACTACTATAGGACCACTCCATGCCAAGCCATGCTTCAAAGGAGAATAGGTCATAGTAAGTGAGATCAAGGAACACCAGAACTTGCATAGCACACCTAATAGGCATTGGTAGCCCAACCATGCCCTAGGAGAATTTTTGGCTTCCCTCCCTAACAAGTTTGAGGAGTGAAGAGTCAATGGAGTAGCCATCTATCTAGTAGTTGAATAGAATTGGCCAAGTCACCAAAGAACATAAGGGCCCTCTATGTATAAGTCACCACCATCAATTGGGCATTGAGATCACCATGGAAGAAACACGACACCATCTCATTTGGATAGCAATGATATGGGGCTACTAAAGCCATTGAATAGGGGCCACCAAGAGAACTTGATGAAGCATATTGGAAACCACCATCCTCCAAAGACAACTCTAGGAGCACTAGAGATGTGGAGTGAGTTTGTGAGACTTGAAACATGGTTGAAGCATAAGATAAAGAACGTGAAACTATAAATCAAATATCAAGCAACCTCGAGCTTGAAAATAAAGCATGACAAGATCAGGATTAGGCTATGGTGAAGAAATCTTTAGCCACTTAGATAGAACAATCTGTAGAAAAAAGATTTATGATATGCAAGATGATGATGGAGAATAAAGTAAGAGATACTTGGATCACTCACAGTCAACCAACCCGAAAAATCAAGATTTCCATTGTTCATAACATTGTTGGCACACAAAAGTAGTAGAAATAACACACAGATGGAAATAGACATGAAGTGACTATAGTGAGTTGTCACAACAACCAACACACTAGACCCTTACTACAATTGAAAAAAAAAAATGCAAAATGCAAAATTCAAAACACAAATGCAAAATTTAAAATGAGAAACACAAACATTTGCATACAATTTAAGAAGAGCTAAAAGTGTAAGATAGCCAACATGATGAGACTAGAGAACATGTTAATGAGGATCAATTTGAGGTTTCCCAGTAGAAATGAAGTTGCTCGCACCAAGCAATGAGTTGAGAGAGGAAAGCACGTTGAAAAACTCCACAATAGTAAAAGACATGTTACAATAGCCCTAAATTAGTAGTAATTAGATCATCTACCTTATAGACAAGTCATCAAGTAGTAAATAGGATTGAGTGCAACAAAACAAAATTATTACAAAGCTAAAAACAATGAATAAAACAACACAAAGCACCAAGACTAGCAACATTGATCATGTAATACCATGTGAGAATCAGTAAATGAAAGCAGAAGAGTTGCATTAGATAAACAATGAGAGGAATGGAAAGTGAAAGAGAAAATAGAAGAATTCAAACCATGAATCAATAAGCAATGGAATCTATAATATAATACAAGAGATATGTCATACAAACCACACATATGAATGGCACTTGTGATGTGACCAATAACACCCCCCATTACCTCTCTCCAAGAGGGATGTGAAATGATCTAACAAGGACTGCCCAACTACCCATAAATGTGTCCAATCCAAATTCTAATAAAGAGCCTAACACCTAAAGATGTACACCACAAACAATAGAACTCACCATACTCATGTGAGATGACAAAAGCACCTACATAAATCAACTCCTCGAGGCTCAAGTCTTTTATCATGGTAACTTGTCCATTTGAATGTCAAAATAAGAACAAACATTTGAGCCACCTACTAAAGTGCATGTTAAATGGCTATATGCACCAAAGCCTTCAATCACTCTTCTAATTAAGTCTAGCAAGGAGCACATCACTATGACACCTGCTAGTCAACCCTCAAACTAATACAACCGATACATTGATGGTACCGACGTATCCAAACCTTCCCCAAGGTTTGATGATAAGTTTGAGCTAGTTAGAGGCTAGTTCTTACACTAGCCCTCTGATCTCCAAGCATAAGAGGCCCTTGTCACTAAGGATTTTCCCAAATCTAAAGCCTCCTTTAATCCTTGAAATGCCCATCTAAAACAAAATACATTGATCCAATATTGTGATTTAAAAAATCAATGCCAATATGAGTAATGATGAAAGGTTGGGTATTTACTTAGCACTCTTGTAGGACAAAAAAAAAGGTAACTTTTTACTCCCAATGAGGTTGGAATGCTGCATATGGTCAAACCAAAGCCTTAGACACTTCATTAAAGAGATAGACTACAAACCTTAGCAAAGCTAGTCCAAACATTGGACCTAGGTGTCCAACTTACGAAAAATAACTCCAATTGAACTTGAGTCATGTTTTGCTCAAAAGTAACTGCTTAGCTTAAAGGTTTTCCATTAGTACAAAATGAGAATAAAAGAATTGCATGTTAATTGTGTTAGTGCTAATATATCAATTGCATAGTATTGTGGTCTGATATGAGTTGATTTGATATAACCTCAAGTAGCATCTCAAATTATATCAACTTATATTTACCCAATGACTTGGTAAAGATATCAACTACTACGTCTTCATTCTTCACACATGTTAAGCTTAGCTTTCCTACACAAAACACTTAAAATGATAGTGTAATTTAATATGCTTTTTCTTGTGTGATAAAACGGACTATTAGCAACCTGAACATTGCTCATTTTTCTCACAATACAACTTTATTAGTTTGTCGTCCTCATGACAATCCATGTCTTATAGTAGCTTATATACCTAAGAAATTTTACATGTAGGTAATGTTGCACCTCTACATTCTACTTTCATATTGGAAGAAGCAACTGTAGGTTGCTTTTTTCTACCCATCTAATCATTCCACTTTCCAATCCAAATGCATATCCAATACTTGATCTTCTATCATAATGACATCTTGTCTATCGGCACCATCATAATCAATGAGCTTAGTAGGCTCTCCATAAGCAAACCATTTTGTGTTGTAGCCTTCATGTATGTGATCATCTTTTGATAGCATCTAAGTGAGATTTTCCAGGTTTTTGCATCAAATGATCTATATCTTCAATTGAATAGTTTATGTCTAACCTTGTAACAAGGTATAGATTAAGCTAGCAACCATTTGTCTATTCATGGTGATATCTTCTATTTCATGTCCATCATTTGCCATCAATTTTTATATTTTGATCAAGAGTTATGTCTGTAGGTTACACATTCCAACAAACCATATTTTGCTAACATGTCGTGCAAATTATATTTGAGTTAACTAAATCCCATTGGAGGTTCTAATAGCCTCAATGCCAAAAAAAATACTTTAGGTCTTCTAACTCTGTCATATCAAACTATTTTTTTGATATTTCCTTGCTTTAACAATTCTACTAGAGTAGACATTGTGAATAGAGAACAATCTACTTTGTTGACTTTAAACCAATGCCTTGCAAATACATACTAGCTTTGTCATTTCACACTATGGGTGCTTGCTTCAATCCATATAAGGCACTCTTTAACTTATAATGTAACTTACATACTTAGGGTGCACATACCCTTCATGTTGCTTCGTATATATTTGTTCAATTAAATGCTTGGTTGTAAAGTAATTATAAGTAAACATGTCAAATGAATGTCCCAATCTTTGAGATCTTCGTGGGGTTGAGGTGCATTATTATTGGATTTACCTCCTTCATGTGGAGGCACAATCGATTTTTTCTAGCCTCAAGTGTATTTAGAGGTGGGATCCCCAACAATATATCCACGATTTTTATGAAGATGAGTCACAACTAGTATTAAAGGGGCTAAGAGGATCACGGATTGCTATTACCTTTCCTTTATCTCTCCCCCCCTCAGCGACTAAATCTATCTATCAAAGGACTAATCGCTAAATAATTACTAAAATAGAAGTAGAGGTTGCAATAGCTATGTTCATTTTTGATAAAACTCTTATTAGGCATGGTCCTAGTTGATTTCATGGTCCTAAAAGAGTTAGGAAAATTATTTGTATTTAGCATGGTCATAGTTGATTCCACAAGGGTATATTCTTCATTTCATCTACTTCATTTTGCTATGGAGCATAAGAGCATGTAAGTTGTATTCTAATTAGCTCATTACTAAGCCAACTCATTTGAAGTGTATTCGCCTCCATGGTTTGATGTTAAGAAACCAACTTCTATGTTGAACTCTTTTCCTAATGTTTTTGAACAATTTTAAAAATTATTAAAGTGTTCATCCTTGTGCTTCAAAAAATAGATCCGTGTGTATATACTAAAATAATCAACGAAGGTTAGATAGTACATGGATTCTCTAGGTGTCATTGTTTGAGAAAGTCCCCAAACATCAAAATGAATTAATTTCAATGGCCATGAAAATACCTAAACATCAAAACAAATCAACTACAATGGCCATGTAGTACTTTAGACATGCCTCAAGAAGGGCATTATTGCTTGCTTTCCAAACCAACAACCTATTGTACATGATCCATATTAGTATATTTGAAAGGAGGTAGACCAAAAACTATTCCCTTTTGTTGCATTTCAACATTTGTAAATTAACGTGGCCTATTTGCCTTTACCATTGTTTAATGCATTGATGTCCTCTAGTAGCTTGCAAAAACAAAGTAGGGATTTTAGCATCCAATGTTAACATTCTATCACGCCTCTTTCCTTTACCAAGTAACTTAGAACCATAACCATGCTATTCGATGGAGAAACCATGTTTGTTAAACCTAAATTGCAAGCCTTGTTTAATAACTTGTTCTATAGAAAAAAAGCTCTTGGTAATAGAAGGAGCATGCAATACATTATGCGACTTTTAGCTTTTCCATTAGTCACATAAGATGAGGAATAATACCTTGATGACTAATATTACGTGGAGTGTCACCTGTAGTGCATACATAACCATACAATCTAGGAGAATTTAGATCAAACCAACTTCATTGTGAAATCATATTATTAGAAGCTTTGGGGCCAATAGACCATTATTTTTGAGTGCTTCTACCAATAGACTTACAAGTTTACATGTGTATGATAGTAAAAAAATGTTGTAGATTGAAAGCCATAAAGATGAAGAACATCAAAGTAGGTCATTGGTGGTTCCATCCACTTAACAATAGTCTTCTTAAGCTTCATTGTTTTTCTAAGTTACAATGACTTGAATTAGGGTTGTAGTCCTTGCTCTTCTTGTTATGGATCATAACTAGGTTGAACTTGTTCTTTCTCTTTAATATTCACTAGATTTGTGGAAGCTTTGGTGGGTATGGGCGTTTCAATTTATTTCAAAAGTTGGAGAAGCATTAGCTAATGATGATCTTGATGATGATATCATAGGAACCTTTATCTCTTCTTCTGGCATGGGCTAATGATCATGAGCTTCCAAAAAATAGCAAATAGGCCACTTCTAACACAACCTATTTGAAGCACAACTAAATAGCAAGTGTTCCACTTGGTAAGCGAAAAATCCTAACGAATGATGAACTTGATGATGATATCACAATAACCTCTATCTCTTCTTCCAGCATGGGCTAATGATCTTTACCTTCCAAAAAATAGTAAATAGACCACTTGTAACACAAGCTATTTGAAGCACAATTGAATTGCACTCTTGAAAGGCACAAAACCTTAGCCAACAACCAGAATGGAATGGATGATGCCTATCATACAAAAATTTCCTTTAATTCTTGATCAAGAGCATCACCTTTATTATACAAAATCTAATTAGAGAGTATGTGGCAAGTCATCCAGGGTTAGGAGATACAATTTAAAATACTTTTTGCTATGCCATCTACCTAGCCTTTGGACCACAACACTCAAACACCTATGCAACTCTTCTCCCAGACTTCTATTAATGACTTCTTTTGAGTCCTGACTCTTAAGGAATTCTTTTTTGACGATGGACTAGATAAGTATGGAAATGGTAAGGTTGAAGTTACCTTAGGAGAGTTACGAGCCACTAGCTACGAAATTTTAATTATTCTCACATTTAAGTGGATGGAAACCTGAATACTCAACATGCAACTAGTATTTTCTACTCTCCTCCTCGTAGGATGATTCCCTATTCTCAGTGGAGCTCTAGCTACATGGACATGGCAAAAATTTTCTTTTGTGGTCCACACTTCTAGAATGTTCTTGAAAACCACCTCAAATGTCTAATTATAATGGGACACGCTTTTAGTAGCAATTGCAAGATTAATTTTGAAGCCTTATAGATTGTTGGAGCTAACTTCAAACAAAGCTATATAGCTAAAGAAATGGTGGAGTATAAAGGTAGTTAGAAGCAAAAAAGTAGGATATGGTATGTCTGTCTAGAAATTAATATTTTAGAAGGTGGAGGGCAAACTAAGTACTCAAATTATAGAGTTCAACCTAAATTTGATATATGGGCCAAAGGATTAGCAAAATAGCTTGAGAACTGACAAATTAGATGAATAGGTTTATTGAAGATGGCTATAAAAGATAGGTTCATGGTTTTGATGTTGGCTAAATGAGTTGAGAGATATTTGTGGCATAATCATGGCTTTGATACCATGTGAGAAAATGAGAGAAATAGAAAAAAGAGAGATAAGATTGCTAAAATGCACTAAACTGAATTAAAAATAACACAAGTACAATGGCTATATCAAACATTGGTTGTCACCAAAAACAAATAGTCAAAGGATACTTAAAGGTTAAAGGACACTTGACTAATAAAAAGAGTGTCACGACAATACTCTTTGTACATGTAAATGCTAACATTGGCTAATATGTATGTTATATAATCACCCACAAGTGGAAATCACCCACATACACATGAGAATGTTTGATGCTAAAAAATGATAGACTCGCTCCACTATAAGAAAAAGTTGCACACAAAATCTCCTACAATTTGAGATGGTCCCCCAATTCACTCCACATCCTCAACTTTATAATGTCTTCTTTGAAGTATCCAACCTAAATAACATCATTAATGACATCGACAAATCCAATTTGATAATACAACAATATTTACTCTAAGTAGCACACTTGTAGCTATGGTTATATTGCAAGCTAATTGCACATAATGCTACTTAATATAGTCTTATGGTCCAAGGTGAGCTTGATTTGTAAAAATAGAATTGAGGATCATAGCATGGATGCTGAAGGATAATGAAGTCCAACGAACATTGACTCTACAATGTGAGCTTGATTTGTAAAAATGGAATCGAGGATCATAGCATGGATGCTCGGGGTTGATGAAGTCCAACGAACATTGACTTACAATTCTTAAGGATACTACCCTCCCAATTAGATACAATTAAAATATGCATATTGATTAACCTTTTTAAGATAGTGCATATAATTGTGGGCCTAACATCCAAGTAAAAACCATGAACAATAGCCTAGTTAAGTTTTATTCAATGTGTGCATGAATGTTTTAAAAGCCTTATAATGTTTATCAAGCTAGTTACTATTGAAGTAATCGTAGAAAAATCTCCACATAGAGGATCAAAGTAATAATGAATATTTTAAAATCCTTCCAATATATATCAAGATTTTTATAGGAAAAACTCCACATATATGGTTATAGTAAGCATTAAATGACTAAGATACATAATCTTGTTCTTCATCCTTTTGCATTAGATGTCCTAAACTCCTACCATGTGAAAACTAATGAAGTTGAAAGAATTCTAAAGGAAAATTTTCCTCCCTTGCATTTTCAATGATAAGAACAATGATTTTGACAAGAAAATCTTGAACCACAACATCCATCCCTTTCTTATCAATACACATTTATCTAGTTAAAAAGTGAAGTCGAGAGACAAACAAGCTGGGCTAAAGCTAACCCAATTGAACCAAGGAAAAGGCCACACGTAAAATTAGGTTCCTACTATTCCTTCATCATCAATGTTTTTGTAGATATTGTGATTGGTTTAGTGTACTTAAGTAATAACTCTTACCCTAGTAAAAATCTCTTTAAAGAAAGTAAACCCAAACACTGCTTCAATTTGCAACAACTCACTCTATTATTTACCTTATCATAATTTGTAGCAACATTTGGCCTTTGAAGTCTAGAAGCTACAATTGTTTAATCATCAACATTCATAGATTTGAGCTCACCCTCATCTACCTTGGCTATATCTACATTATTGATGCAAACAAGTGCTCATCACGTTGTTGACACTGCATGTCTAAAGTGTGAAAATGAATAGGTTCTTTGATGTTATAGGATTTCAGTGTGTGCCTATGGGATGAGTTATTCGGTGATTTATGTGACATATCAAGAGTAAGTTAGTGTATGACACAGTCTAAAGTACCAAATCATATGCTAGACATGCAAGTGACCAAAATTAAGTATTAGAGACCATTAGCAATGTACTATGACTTATTTTGAGTGGTACAACTCTTAGAAGCTAAAAAATATAAAAAACTAACACGTTCACAATAATGCGACGCTTTCAATTATTTTGAGAGGATTTTCATAATTCTTCCCATGCTAGCTTGTCGATGAGGTTTATTCACTTTGATTACACATTCGTCCACAAAAGTTATGGTTGAAACAAGTGGTAGTATGCCCATAGAAAAAAAGTGAACATAGGCAAACAACAAGAGTTTGGAAGGTAAAAGGCATAAAAAGCAATAGTGAAAACGAGGCATGAGCTACTTCATAAATAGAGATCTGAGCCATTGTTACAAGGTTGAGCAAATAAATAAGGTATTTCCTATTGTGATTAATAGAGTTGATGTTAAAGATAAGTGATTCTACCTCTTTACATGTGCTTTTAGCCAAAAAAGGAGGTTATTTTTGGAACAAATGTGAAGATATATTTACCTAGTGCTATAGATGAGGGCAAACAATGTTTGTGTGGAGGTAATTGAAGAGATCTCCTAGGGTTTTACCAAAGGAAGAGGATTGAGGTGATTCCAGGTTGTTTAATGCATATATGGGCTATTTTGGTAGGGTATTCTACATTATTTCCAAGTGTTTCTAGCTTCTCTTTCAGGTTGAAAGAGTGAGACTGAGTTATCATCTCGTATAGAGTTTACCTAAGCTATCATTGACTTAGGTGTAGTGTATTTAGCTTAAAGGGATTTATTATAGTTGTACAAAGTTTCCAAGAGTAATAAAGTTTCTTGTTGGGTTTCTCTGTTTCTAATGTTCTACAGTATATTTAAGAGTTCTTGTTCCTATATATTTTTTCTTCCATCTATCTTCTCTTTTCCTTGATCCCTAGTGGATTTAGGACTAGACCTTTCCAACCCTCAATAATGTGACCATGTATTTATTTTTCAATTGACTTCCATCCTTATAATATATTTTTGAGATTCATGGACAAATGTATGACTTGTGACCATGGTATAAAAAGGAGTTTAAAAAAAAGAGAAAACAAAAAGAAATTTAAAAAGAAAAAATAGAATAGAGATTTAGAAAAACCAAAACAAGGATGACATAAGAAAAAGTAGAAGCACACACTTTACTTTATTCACAAAGCGTCGTCACAACACTAGCAAGTCCTTAAGTGCAAATATGCAATATAGTTTTTGACTGCTCTATGACGACCTTGTCACCCCTATTCCCTTTCCTATACTACACTCCTCAAGGGTATGATATACTTGGAAGCTCTCAAATTGCCTAACATTAGAAGTATCTACTTGGCACCCTTAAAATCTCTTCTATCTTCTTCCCATACCTTATCATCAACAATTAATGGCATAATTATTTGACATCCAACAAGGTCAAATGAAGCCACTCAAGAAGAGGCAATAATAGTAAAGAGGGGTATGTACTATGCACCATACAAATATTGCATATATAGCTACACCCAAGTTGATTGTAGGACATACCTATGAGGTAATGGCCTACATAACATTACATTCATGTCCCAATCCTAATCCATGTAACGTGCACTTGAGTGTGATCAAGAACTTTCACCTCAAGGAGTGATTGTTGCAACAAAAGTCTTAAAGAAATAAAGAGATAATGGATAGTAATATTTAAAGCACCATCTATCTTCATCAATGAGCTATTCCTTTTCCCATCCCTATAAAACGAGTCTCCTTGAAGAAGGCCCCATAATCTCAGTCAAAAAATCATTGGGCATGTTCTTCAAAAAGCTCTTTAAATGATCAAACAAATTTAGAAGCCCTTCCATGTGAAAAATACCAAAGTAAAGCAAGATACCTCTTTGTACTTTATCCTCATCATTAAGCTTTAAGACACCATAACTCCCCATTCATAATCATTCTCCCATCCCTTATCTCTGTCCTTTTATATAGTTTGCTTAAATAGCCTCATCATATTAGGAAATTTACTTTCACCACTCCCCTCTCTAGAGCTTCTCCATTCATTTCTAAAATCCTTACTGTCTCTCATCGATAATGATATTATCTCCATGCCTAATGCATGATCTTCATGAGAGTGCCATGGGACAAACATTTCCAAGAAAATGGGGGAGATTAATGAAACTTTGGAAAGATGTAGGTAGCATATAGGTGTGGTGTCACAAGTGAGGCAACCACCCCAACTATGATGAGCACACACAATGAAATAGCCACTTTTGGGTCTTTAGACAAAAAGAGTTAAGTAATACAATGATTTAGAATATTTGCTAGGATAATTGGCTTAGAAAGTTCCATAAAAGGGATTCATTATGCACTATCACCTTCATCTCTCACTCTCACATTACTGTTTTAACTCTCCAACTTCTCCTTGTTGCTTCAAAACTTGTCATTAACATTTTGTCTCCTCTCATAATCATCCTCTTGGTCATCGCCATCATAACAACAACAACGATGATGATGATGATCATCAAATTTTATTTGTTAAGGTTGCATTCTACTGTCAATTCTTGCTTAGGAGATGTTCCTTGCTATTTCAACCCTACACAAATGTTTCTATTTTCATTCTTAGCTCCATTGACCTACTATGTTGATCTCTTCCATCCTCTAAAAGTTGTCCTTGGGCTACTACATTGCTACTTTTCTAATTCTAACCTATTTATCTTACTACATTTTGATTCCCAATACAATATCCTATTGTTTCATGCCATTTTCCATCATTGTCGTCGTCATCATCATCATCATCATCATCATCATCATCATCATCATCATCATCATCATCATCATCATCATCATCATCATCATCATCATCATCATCATCATCATCATCATCATCATTAGATGCCATCAGTCCAAGTTGAAAATTTGCTATCCACCCTCACTCAAGAGTTGTTGCTTGATATTTCAATCTTATACCATTGTGCATTTTCATTATTAGCTTCATCTACATCCTTTATTTGATCTCCAACTATCATTCCATCCTGTAGAGGCCTTCACTACATTGTTATATTGTTGCATTTATTATTCTATGCTATTCAAGTTCCCTACAATTGCATGCCATCCCATCATTAATCTTCTCTAGACTTGTGATTGGGATGTTCCTCTTCATCTACACCATGATTAGAGTGAGATACATTGGATTTATGCATTGAGATTGATGATTTGTTGCACTTGAGATTAGTTCATATAGGACACAACTCCTTTACATGCTCCTGAGACTACCCCCATGAGGGAAAGTGGATGTTGGATATGTTGGAGCTATAGTAGGCTAAAGAGAGGTTGGGAGAGAAAAATAGAGTGTATATGTTTACAACATCACAATATCATGCACTTAGTTAGTAAAAAGAGAATGTACAACGTAAATAAGAGCAATGAGGATTGTGAAAAAAAAAACTCAATATTGATGAAGGCCACACAAGAGTTTCCCCACAGCGAGCCACCACCACAGATACTTGCAAAATGTTGGAGCCAAGACTAAAGCACCAAGCAAGAGTGAGTAATTAATGGATATAACATATTGTGCATGTGGAGTGGGAAATAGGGTTACCTTTGTACATGAAAGTGGGAAGAGACTAGAGATGAGTCACACACACACACACACACACACACACACACACACACACACACACACACACACACACACACACACACACACACACACACACACACACACACACACACACACACACACACACACACACACACACACACACACACACACACACACACACACACACACACACACACACACACACACACACACACACACACACACACACACACACACACACACACACACACACACACACACACACACACACACACACACACACACACACACACACACACACACACACACACACACACACACACACACACACACACACACACACACACACACACACACACACACACACACACACACACACACACACACACACACACACACACACACACACACACACACACACACACACACACACACACACAATCTATTGATATTAAACACTATGCATAGTATAAGATTATAAAATGTGTTAAAACCATGGATACCCTAGCCTTAAATTGATGTGACTCAAAGATAGCACAAAGAAGACCCCTCAAGTATGAAGCATGGGATGAAGAAACCACTTCCTTCAGTTAAGATAGTCCAAGCATGGGTTGTTGAAAGCTACAAGAAGACCATCTGTTGGTAGCCTTCCATTATATGCAATGTCTAGAAGGCCACATAGTGTCCAAGAAGTAGAATGTCTCAAGCCACTGATCATGGCAAGGTTTAGACTCACAAATTATCTCCCAACCATGATATGAAAGTCTTATATAGAAGTGAAACAAAAAGCACACCCAAGGGCTCCCCATCACAAAGCACTCCTCAAGGTGAACATTTGATACTTCTAGGGAGGATATTGGTCTCCCCCACTTAAACACCACTTCTTATAGCCCCCCCTTCAATTGAGTGGACTAGGAATCCATTGCCACTTGCAAAAAGAAGTCCACTTGGTGGAAAATACTGCATTGGCCCCACCACCACAAGATTTCTTAGAAGCAATTGAATCCTGGAATCGATGTGAGTGGGGCCACCCTTTGTTGAGAAGCTCCCTTTTAAGACATCCCCAAGATGGTGGATCCACATGAATCCTCATAGTAAAGGCACATGTACTTCCACCACTATTACACACATAACTTTCCTTCAACTTGCATTAACAACTCCTCAACAAAGATGAGGGCAACATTTGAGAAGTACCTTTGCCAATTCACGATCTTCCATGAGAAGTACACCAACAATGACCAATGAAATAAGATGAAGGATACCTAAACTTGGGTGAGAGATAGATGTCATGATGCCCTT
The DNA here is from genome assembly GCF_053477565.2 of Lygodium microphyllum. Classification (NCBI taxonomy): domain Eukaryota; kingdom Viridiplantae; phylum Streptophyta; class Polypodiopsida; order Schizaeales; family Lygodiaceae; genus Lygodium; species Lygodium microphyllum. Next base: position 100,336,885 of record NC_141144.1, read on the forward strand.
TACATCCATGAGATGCTCCAATCTAGGTAGCACAAAGAGTAGCTCGTGAGAGAGACTCAAAGCTAATGTAGTTAATGCATAGTGAGGAGTGTTGATAGCTTCGTTGTGGTGAAAAACTTCTCCACTCTACAAGCATCTCAAGAAAAGTTTTTAAAATCAAACTAAAGAAATCCTTATGCAAAAGATAAGAATTTAGTGTAACATGTCCATTGATGATAACTCCAAAGTAGTGGATCAATAAGAATAGACCCAAAGTGTGGTATTAATGAGGCATAAAGCTAATGCAAGAATAAATGATAGTCACTCTAACTCTATTTGATGTGATATAATGTTTCAATCACTAGCCTTTCTAAGGTTTTGCTACATAAATATTTATATTTTCTTTTAGGTAGGTCAATAATGCACAAGTCAGTAACTACAAATGTAGTTGCATGTGGTGGCTAGTGTGAATAGGAAATTGAGTAGTAGGGCAAAGTTAATAGCAACAATAGGACACAAAGACACTTGATGAATGCATGGCATTACTCCACCAAGATACCTAGGTCAACTAAGCTTGCCAAAACATTTAAAACTAGCATTATTGATATGAAGGCCAATATTGAGCACAATCATGCTAGCTAGCCAATCTCCATCAATCAAACTACAAAATCCATTAGTTGTGTCACACATCACAAAAACTTTAAAAGATAAAACATTATTCTCATGCTATGATCTTAGAACACATATTTTGTGTCACACATCACAAAAATGCAATGATCAACAAAAAGCACATTTAAAGGACTCAAGCAATGCTCTTAAAACATGTAATTTGTCATTGTGCACTTGTTGTTGCCACACAAGTGATGTCTTGATCCAAAAATCACAATACCATGGGATTGGAAAATATAAATGTCAACAATTCTTATGTATAACTATTAACATAAACACAAATAGCAAAAGTTAAGAACACATGAACAATGATGAAGCAAAACATAATATATTAGCCCCAATCTTGTTTGAATCCTTAAGAGTCAAGAGGCTAAACCTTTGATACCATGTTGGAAGTGGAGAGAGAGAGAGAGAGAGAGAGAGAGAGAGAGAGAGAGAGAGAGAGAGAGAGAGAGAGAGAGAGAGAGAGAGAGAGAGAGAGAGAGAGAGAGAGAGAGAGAGAGAGAGAGAGAGAGAGAGAGAGAGAGAGAATGTATTTACAACATCACAATATAATTATTAAGAACATTAGAGAACGTTAATATAATTTTAAGTATTTTCTTTAAAAAAAGGAATTTTGATGAACACACTTATTTTCCATTATTAATGTCCTTTAGCCTATCAATTGGAATTCCAAGACAAGTTATTACCAAAAATTATGAAGAATGATGTCATTGATAGAAGAGATATTACCAAATGATCATTTTATAGATATGGGTGATTGTTTATTCACATAAGCTATATACCATGGCTAAATTTATTGTTAAAATGTATTACCATTTGATTTTGAATACAAGGTACCTTACTTCTACACCAAATATGATACCTAGAGTAAATGGGAGCTTTAGTTGGAATTCCTTTCAGTCAGAACCCACTCATTTGGAGAGCATTCAAGCCTTAGATAAAAGGGATTGTTGAAGTTATTTCAATAGATCTAGCTCTCCAAGAGCTCAACCCAAGAGCTTATATTCTAAACATGCTCAAAAAAACTTATGATCTCTAAGAGTGAACACCTTCCAGGAAGGAGCTGAAAAGCATAATCTACTTCCAATAATTTCCCTAGTTGATGTGACCAAAAATAGAATAATTAATATGGGTGTTGGCATGAGCATCATGAAATGTTTATTGATCCAAGCATGGAAAAGTCAATCAATGCAGAATATGGGCTTCAACCTAATAGTGGTAGATAGATAAAATGTCAAACCTATGGGTTCCTTAGGGACATGTTGGCTAATTAGAATTGGAGTACTACAATTCTCAATTAAATTTGCTATTATGGAAGGACTAGAATATAACCTCTCCTTAGGGAGACCATGGATGAGAAATGCTGCACTCATAGAGGATAGGACTAGAATATAACCTCTCCTTAGGGAGACCATGGATGAGAAATGCTGCACTCATAGAGGATTGGTGTTACATGCTTGTATTATTTGACAATTGCAACATGTAGTTTGTATGGAAATAAAGACTTGGAAGACTTCCAAAGTTGACCTTGATGCCATTTCTACACCAATCAAGGGTGACAAAAACATTGTTGTGTGAACCATAGGCCATCAATCAAATTGTTTTGCATCCTAAGGATGACAAAGAATGGATTCATGTACTCACAACCATAAACCTTCCTTTTCTAAATACAAAAGAAAACATTGTTTTGTGAACCATAGGCCATTGAGATCAAAATATTTTGTATCCTAAGGATAAGAAAGAATGGATTTAGGTACTCACAACCATAAACCTCCCTTTTCTAAATACAAAAGAACACATGCTAGTGATAGTGAACGAGAGACTAAATCTCTAGAAGATCTTGTGATGCCTAATCAAGCTGAGCTTGATGATTGGTTGTCTATTGTGCTAGTCTACATGATGCTCAATTTGTCAAAATGATAGACTCCTAAGAATGCCACATGAGACCCATGAGACCCATGAAACAAGTTTGAGCTAGTTAGAGATTTAGAGTACCTACACATAAAAGGCCTAAACACAACTCTTTAGCAAGCCTCACACCATTGGATGAGCTTGTGGAAGAACCAACATGGAATTGGACTAAGGTGCATGATTTGAACTTTAGGCAAGATTGTGTACTTCTATGATCTAGAAATATTAGAAGAGTTGTTAGATGACCATGATGCTTTGGAAGATGCATAAGTAGAAAAGGAGTTAGATGGCATGTTTTCTTCAATGAACATGCTATTCTTGCACCTCAAAATAATGGGATGGAATTTTTAAATAACCATGCATTGTAGTTGAAGCCAAGAGGGTTAAGAAATACTACATTATTGATTCCATAAATTGGAGTGATTAAAACTCCATAGTTTACCTATGAATATCTTAATTTCCTTGACATTTGTAGAGGTATTCCTCCTCTTGTTTTGCTCCTATAGATAAATGAATGCTTTTATAATGTTACTTAGGAATCAGAAACTTTCCAAAGTTTTATGCTATGATACCAAACTTATGTGCAAGGCATTTAGCAAGAAGGTAATTGAGATAGGGATAATAATAGGAACCAATCTTGGGGAGGGCTTACTTAGTCCAATAATCACTTTCATCCCAATCACATTTAAAATTTCTTTCTCTATGAAATGCATAAGATTCTCCATCCATTTGGCATTCACAATAACAATCGAGAAGTCTCAAGAATAAATGCTATCATGTTTGTTATTATATCTAAAAGCCCTAGTATTTAATTGTGGGAAACTCTATGATATATTCTCTCATGTATTGAGAGTTTTGCTTGACAAGGAAGAGAATATAGTAAATGTACCATCAACATTTTGCATGATGAGAGGGGGGTTATAGCCTTGCATCCCCCCTACTTCAATAAGGATTTGTTTAAAATTGTCCAATAATTGGTGTGACCTTCTTCTTCTTACAAGTATTTATTTTCTTTCAAAACATATAGATTTATGTTCATCCTTTTTTTTCCCATCAAAGTCATCATATATATTTTACATTTAGAGAAGGCAATGATGATGAACACACAAGCTACCCCAAAACAAGCACCAACAACAGAGACGGAGCCAAGAGCAAAACACCAATTAAGAGCAAGTGAACAATAAATGTAGCACACTATGTGTGTGAAACCCCACATAGGGTTGCCTTTGTATAGGATACAATTGGGACAAGACTCAAGTGAAGTCATGTGGATGAGAGCCAGGAAAATTGGTCTTGAGAGGAGTCACATGGATGAGACTTGAGAGGATGAGACCCAAGAGGAGTCACATGGACAAAACCTAAGAGGTCTCATTACAAGCAGCCATTGACAAAAACGATAGTAGCATGTTAAATAGCAGCATACACATTTCTAATAGAATCATCTCCTATTTCTAAGTACACACTTCTATATCAATCTCATTCATTCATCATTCATCTCAACATCCATTCTTCATTGAACTTGTTCTTCATTTGCACTTTGTATAAGTTCATTGTGATAGTCATGCTCATATGCTCTTTATATTTTCTTTACAAATCCTAGTGTATTCTCACATGCATCAACTTTGGTGCTTTTTTAAAGAGTATTTTAAGCTATTGTGAGCAATAGGTTTGGCATAAACAATGCATACAAACTTATTATCTCAGTTATATTCACATTGGGAGCTCCTTCTTAGTCATCTTCACCTTGGGGGACTCCTGGTTTATCAAGATGTGTCATCATCATCATCATTTGTATTAAAAAAAGATCTTGAGAGGCCATGAATGTGGAATACTTGGAACATCCCAAAAAAGGTATCCTTCTTAGAGGCTCAACTCTTGTAATTAACATATTCATTCTTTAAGAGTCACATCTTGGTTGGGGCAACTCATTGGTGAGATTGCATAGCTCTCAAATGGGGGAGAACAAACCATCTTGAGAGTGACTAGGATCCAATACCTTCATCTTTACTAAGCCTAGTGGTAGGTTTGCATAAACCAAATTCTTTCTATGTTGTGCCTATTGTTCTCAAGAACCAGCTACAAGTCATCCTAAAGGCTTAGATCAATACAAATGTGTATATAGAGGATGCTCTATGAGTAGAATAACCCAACCATGTACACATGTAGGTTTTGTTTTATACCAGTGCCCTAAATTATTGTTTCCTACCCATCCCTTCTAATTCTTGTACATCTTATCCACACCCAATATCCCATTTGGCAATATTTGTGCCACTCCATGTAGTTGAGAAGGGGTCATCCCTAAGGAAATAACATGATTTCTGCAATGCTTAGCTCCTAGGTTCATCAATGGCTTGCCCTAATACTACCCACCCCCTCAATGAGTGCCTTATGGTTTGTCTAACTAGTTTGGCCCTCCTTTATAGGCTAGATTCTTTGGCCTTATAATAGACTCAAGCTCCTTTGACTAAGCCCTTTAGGCTAAGTTAGGCCAGTCTATCTCTAGGGAAAATATCTTTAGGATTAATATCCTTTTAGGCCTATTGGATTAAGAAAGGCTAGTCCACCTTTAGGTTAGTCATTTGATAATTCCATGGGTTGATTGCTTTTTACATCTCTTCATTCTTCTTTCATTGCATACTTTTTTGTTGCACTATCAATACAAGATACATGCAACATACCGATGTTCAAAGTGACGTAAATGTTCATGAAAAAAATTTCCCCCATCATTGCTAAAAGCATCGATATAGGCATCTCTACAAATTCATCAAAGATAGCATCACTAAGCGATGCTAATTGCAATGCAAATAGTGAGATTTTGTGATACAAATAGCGACACGTGTTGTAAATTAGCAACGCAAATAGAGATGGTTACCTAGGAAAAAAAAATGGTGGCAGGGTAGCAAGTTGCCCTGCCCCCCATAACATCATGTGCTATATAATATTCTACAAAGCAGTTACATATTGGATACACAATCGTTATCAAGATAGGTGCAAAAACTACTTAAAACCACAAGACTAATAACTCATAAAATAAGTACAAGACTTGTGATGACAACTCATGAAATTACATGGAACAATGGAGAGGAGAGTCAAAACAAACATGAAAATCTATTTGCAAATATCACAAAGTGCGATTTTATACAAATGATGATAAGTATATCTACGGAATGCTACATGGAAGAGGCCTGCATAGATCACAGGACCAAAAGAAGATGATGTGCGCTCCACGAATCCAAGTGTATGCTACAGATCATCGCCATCTAAAAGCTCATCCCAACACAAAGGAGCATTGAACGGACTTTGCAAAATAAATAACTAGACATTATTCCATTGTACATAATGCATCATTAAAAAAACTAGTGACTATTGATAATAAAGAGGATTGACTTATTCGGCCGCCGCACATACAATCTATTGATAAGTGCAGTGAGACCATGTCTCTCTACATATCAAGTCTCCAAACTTGTGGGATCGTGGCTTGTGATGGAGTGCCGTAAAGAAAATAGAAAAGCATTGTTAGAAACAAGATTGTTAGTACAATTGATATTCCAAATAAAAAAGTTAGAAGAACCAAAAGAAAACTTACAAAGTCCTCCAAATATGTCCTATGGCTGCCACTCCTCAAATGATGCATGATCCCTACCTCCAATTGTGCCCTTGCTACCTGTTGCTGCCATCATATTGGAGAAATTGTGGCCTCCTACCTGAGTCTCTGCCAATCCTCTGCATTTAGACACTTGGGCTTTGAGACACCACTCTTGATTGCCTTGCGTGTGTCTGATTGTCTATGTGACATGTATGCACACATACACTCCATGAGGAGTTAGGATCCTACTTCATCTTCATCTCTGCCTTCCTCGAAGCCACTAGCTCTTTGCAATCCTTGCGCAAATGTTCCTTCTCACCATAGTGATAACACTGGGATGTGCCTTCAACTTCTTCTTCATGTCACCCCTCTTTGAAGCTATAAAGGCATCATTGGATCCATAGAATAGGAGGGAAGCTTCTCCTATAACCGCAAAGATGTCTCATGCTCAAGCAACATTGAGGATGACATATGTAGAAAATTGACGAGTGCCGATGTTGTCTCAGCCCTGCAAAGCATTGGCCACTCCATTAAACTCTAGAGGGAGCTTGTAGAGCACACTCCACACAAGATGAGCCTCTAGAAGGTAGAATGCATATGTTCAAGTTGGACCTATACCTATGTGACATGAAATAAGAAAGACCAAATCAAATCATTTGACTCAAACTTCATCTATCGAAATTGTCCATAAAGAGTAATGGCATGCATAGGGAAGGGAGCTTCATATGATATTTGAAGCTTTGCCCAAATTGCAAGAGAAGTCCTGCAAGTGGTGTTTGCTCGAAGAACTTCTTTGGAAATGCAGTGAGAAGAAGGGCATAATATGCACAAGCATCACTAGTATCCTGTCTAAACACAACTTCTTCATAATTGTCCTAGTCAAAATCATCTAGAAGAGGAGTAGGATGCTCACAAGCTCTAGATACAACATATCATGACTGCTTTTGCACATACCAAGCTTTCATAATAGCACTCCATGTGAGATAATCAAGGCCATGTAATTTGTCATGAGTGGAATTGTTGAGATATTTGCAATCACACCTACTATAGCCTCTTTGTATGAGGTAGTTCTGGGCTTAGGACATGCAGGCAGACTGAATCCCATATGCACATAAAGGGAAAACTGCTACCCATCCAACAACTATAAAGCATTGTACTTGACTACCACTTTTAATATGGAATGAATACAATGTCATGATGCTTTGTACTTTCAATTAAGTGTCTTTTCTTTGTCAGTCCTACACAAGATTGTGTTTATGAGTCCAAGCTGCCATCTTGGAACCTAATTCACTTGTGTAATAGTTGGTCTTCGATCCTTGGTCAATGTCATCATGAGTTTAGTCTATGTCTACAAGCTGCCATAGCCATGCGCTAGATCTGCATCTTTCATAAGAACAATAGGGGGGAGCCATCTAGAGACGATAGGAATAGAAAAGAATGGAAAGAAGACGAGGATAAATAGAGTACAACCAAACCAAGCACACAGGCTGTATGGCAGAGTTCACACGCAATGGATAGGGTGATAGACATAGCAAAAATCTGCTGAAACACTATCACCCAGCCTTTCATGAGAAGAAGTAGTGAAAACACAAAGTCTTGAGTCAAAATGTAGTTAATAATTGTAATAAATGCAGTGATACTACATAAAAGCAAGTTGCTTTAACTTGCTGTCCCTAAAATGCAAATAGGGGACTACAAAACATTGAGAAAAAGAGTAGAAACTAGGCTAAAAATTAGCGAAAGATGGTCACCCAGGCTGAAAAATCAGTTGCAATAATCAAGAATAGGTCCAATCAGTTGTAAAAAATCCAAAATATAGACTTGGAAGAGTAAAAACAACAACATGAACTTGGATCCTAAAATTTGATACCATGTCAAAAGTGGATGTAGCAATGGAAGCATATACATGTGTTGTAATAAACTACTAAACACGAGGACAAAAGAGAAAAAACCATAGAAGAATACTGCAAAGAAGAGAACTCAAAAGAATGTTTGGAAAATGGAATCCATATACCAAACAGTCACATATACAACAATGAGTCACTAGCTGCATAGGCAATGGCATCGGCTCCCTCTCTCCAACAAAACCCTATAGGTGATAATGATTGACTAAGGAGAAGGAGCCTAAATATAAAGAACAAAAATATGTCATAAATGGAGTAGGTCGGCTAGCATTACATGCCCAAATGAACATCATAATGGCTAGTTTAGGCATATTATATGGATGTACTGAGATTGCTTTATTGAGCTACATGTGAAACAAGATCTTTGGATTGCACCTTGATTATTGCCTTTGGATTCATCTAATCTTTATATTCTCTTTCTTTCATCCTGTTCTAGGACTCAAAATCTCTATACCCTGCTGTCTTTTACCCTTGCGGTAGACCTTTAACCTTACATGCTCCAACAATGGTATTTAGAGCGACCTCAAACCAGGTTGGGTAGCCATCTTCTTATGCTATGTTTTCAACTCAGCGGTCTCCTCTTGCAGCCTACCAATACAACAACCTTCTAGGCAACATGTTTAGCACTCCAATTAGTACGTTTTTGTTTGCGTTTTTGTACTTGTGGTAGTAGGCTTCTTAATGGGTGGCATCTTAGCAGTCTGGGCATCATAGTTTGCAAGTGGGTGGCTTGTTTTTTAGGGAAAACTGATTATTTTTATTGTTGTGTTCCACATTGGGCTTGCCTTTCTAGACTTGGAAAGCACCTCAGTAGTTTGAGTAGCCTCTCTATTAGGCTAGCAATAGGATATATCTACATTTATTATAGGGACTCCATTTTTGGGCACTCCTAGTTTTGGCTACATTTATAGGTTGAAGACTTGTTTTCCTATGCATTTACTACTCCATCTCTCTGCTTGGCATTGTATGTTCCTTTCGGCATCAGACACTCCCCATCTACATTGCCTAAGCCAAAGCCTTTTTTTGTATCATGGCTTGATGGATCCAGATTACTCTGAGGATGCCTCTTATTGGTTACTTTCACTCTAGTGGCATCATCTTGTTTGATTTCTTGCAAGTACTTATTGAAATGGATACGATTCAAAAATCAACCATTGAGACAAAACATCAGGTCCTTGTGCTAGTGAAATACCTTAATCAATCACACATATTCACAATGCTATTCAAACCCCAACTATAGGAGCAAGGCATCAAGCTCTTCTACCTACAATAACTTGATTGGGCATACATGTTTACAATGCCTGTTGGAATAAAACTTGTATTTTTGGAATACCCTAATTGGTAAAGCATATTTTCAATGCCATCCAAAAGCCAACCATACAAACAACACATTGAGACTAATATTGTTGCAACAAATTAACTGATGACACATTGTACATTTAATCAAAATACCATAGATGTCGACTAGATCTGATTATTTGAAGACAAAATAATTTCTACATCATTAATCACAAGTATTTGCAACACCATGCAACACAACCTAGACCTACTTCATTGAAGTTACAAGCAATTTCTACATCACATGTGGTTCTATTGTTAGGGTTGGTTGAGGATCACATAGTCACCAAAGGTCCTAGCATTCAACAAGCCAGAGTCTACTATGCGCTACTCTACATTGTAGATGATGCACCCTCCGGGATGGACTTAGGGGGAAGGACATTACCAATGGAGAGGGAGGCCTTCCTACTACAATACATGAACTTGCTAGTGTACATGCCCCTTGGAAACAATGAAGAGCTCCTTGTCCTTGAAGTGGAAGGGATAATAGAAGACAACCATGTGGATAGGGCACCACACCTAAAGTCATGCACTACACTTAAGACCACCCCCTGATGTAGATGTTGTGCTTGAAGTAGTCCAACGAGTGCAAGTGTGTAGGGCCCTTGCACATGTTTGTGTGAGCCCTATACACATTTCTCTCTTCCTCTGTCCTCCAACCACACATCCCATTACTCTCCACAAGGAGAAGGATTCCCATAGTCCACATATCAAGAGATGGGGTCAAAAATGGGGTTGTGCAACACTACTATTAATCCTTAGGGTGGTGAAACCATAGAGGAGATCTGCCATAACAATAAACCACGAGCACAAGCCACATGACCATGAATACCTATCCAACAAAGGTAGCCCTAATATTGCTAAACTCTATGGCTTGTTAACAAGCACCCCAATGAGATCATTGCCACTCTAAAAATCACCCCATTGCAATGACATTGCTTCTTTTTTGCACAAGACTTGGAGGAATCAAGAATAGAGGTTTTGTGTTAAAGAAACACTACAACTTTAGGGCTATATGATGCTACTATTAATTCCTAGGCTCAAAGATCTAGTTGAAGCAGCCCTAATATTGCTAAACTCTACCACTTGTTAGCAAACAAGTCCAAGAAGCTTGTTTTGCCACTCTAAACACCCCATTGCAATGAACTCGCTTCTTTTGGACAAAATCTTTGGATGAATTAAGATTAGAGGTTTTGTGTTAAAGTAGATTGCAACTTTACTAACATTACTAGGTTGCTCAATTGAAGAGAGGCATGTGTATGTGTACAACAAACTTATCACTTTGTATTAGTTTTTGTGGCTTGAAACATGTGATCCTTCAAGATGATACTAACCTTATGGTGATCAATGAGCTCAACCATGATAGAAAAACATATGATGTTTGGCATCACTCCTTTAAAAGAAGAACATCAAATTAGAGAAGGAGCTTATATTATGTTATTTACCATGCCACCTTTGAAATACTCATGGGAAACAGACTTTGAGAGATCTTTGGTATAGGCAGAGAACAAGAAAAAATTAAGATGCTACTTTGCTCCATAGGAAAATTTCAAAGCTCACAAAAGTGATCCATTGGTGCATAAACCAGAGTCATAGTTAAGAAACATGAATCACAATAGTAGCATGTGAAGCCCACTTCCTCTCATGCAATCACAACTTTAAATTCTACCTCTATTTTGGCACTCTACTTCTCTTAAACACAAGGGTGTAGGGATTTGATATATGGAATGCCACACTTTCACTGGCTTACCCTACAAATTTCCTCTCTTCTAATGCAAGCCTTAGAGGAGCATCAAAACTCTATCCAAAGAGGCATAACAAGTGATGCCTCCCTAATGTTCCTCAAACTCACTTTCATGAAGGAACAACTTAAAATTGGGATCCTAATCATCTTTTTTAGCCTTGATGCTTGCAATGAAGGCATGAGGGTTTTCCATAACAAGACAATACAGGTATATTGTTCATGGAGTTTAGTATAGTACGTACAACTATATTGTTCATTGGGCTCTATATAATATGTACAAGATTGAAGATTGTTTCCATAAAGTTTATGTTTAAAAAGGATGGTCTAATTATTAGGAGAAGGTTCTACCTCATACAAGTCTATCGTGGAATTTTGTGCTTATTGTATGAACTCTTGCAAGTTTGCTAGGCTTATAACAGAGAAAACTTGATGTAAAGAATGCATAAAGAAATAGGCATTAATCAATTCTTCACGAGTAAATTCCTCACCTTCTGTGAGCTAGTGGACATGGCTAGCTCAAAGGCATATCTTCACGACAAATCTACTTTAGCTTTCTACAGTTTTGAGGCTTCATAAGAAGGATGGCCTCTTGTCAAAATCAATTTTAGTATAAGGAGTTCAGTAGAGGAAGCAAAAATGGACCTATCAAAGGCTAATGAGTTGTTATATAGACCTAAAAAAGATAAAGAAAAACTAGAGCTTCTAAAGATAGGAGTTATTTTTAAGACAAATAATAGTTTCTAAATCACCATTCACATAGGTTCACAAACCATACAACAAAGCCCCTAGACCTGACTCTTAGAAAATAATAACAATTTAGCATACCATGTGGTATTGTTGTTAGGATTTTGGCCAATGATGATCACATAGTCACCCGAGGCCTTGGAAAAGGAGTCGTGGTCTCCAACACATTGCAAATGATGGCACCCTTAGGAATGGATTTGAGGGGTGGACATTGCCGATGGAGAGCAAGGCCTTCTTGCCATAGTACACAAATTGGCTGGAGTACATGCCCTCGACAGCAATGAAGATCTCCTTATGGTGCTTGAAGTGAAGGAATGGTCAAAGGTAACCTTGTAAAGGGGCGCACCACACTTGGAGTCATGCCTGAGTTGTGCAACATGTCCAAGACCATGCCCTTGATATAGTCATTGTGCTGTAAGTAGTCGAGATCATGTTCCCCATCACTCCTCTCCCCTTGTGGATGAGAAGGATTCTCATTAGAGAATGGTTGTTGTTAAACCCTAGGGCCGGAGATTTGGCTATAGCAGCCCTACTACTACTAAATGCTACCAACCACCATTTAACTTGCACAGAAGCCCCAGATGCCTCAAGGAAGCATAAATTTTGTATTGACCATAACACTCCATAGTAATACGTTAATAACCTTAATTTTTGTTTGACACATAAGCCACAGTTTGAGAACTACATCACTCTTGGTGGGTTTCATGGTGCTATAAATTGTAGACGAGCGGTGCTTGGAGATTGGGGTGGCTTTACCTTAGAGGAGCTAGACGTTGTGGGAAATAATAAGGGCAATGATTATGAAAAATGTCTTCATGGTGTGGTTAGAAATAGTAGGATGTAGGGGCAAGCCCTGGTTTAGAAGAATGACATAGAGGTAGTAATGAGTAAGTTCCTTAAGGAAGTCAAATGAGGTTTTAGGACTCGAACACACAAGCCCTTGATGACTTAAGACCATCAATTCACTCTTAAGGCTTGCAAGATTAGATAATAGCAACCTTGATTTTTGTTTGACACACAAGCCCTTAATATGCAATAAGATTATCTGTTCTAACTATAGTTCTATCAAACAAGCATCAACTCAATTGGAGAGGCATGTGTGTGTGTGATTGATGAACCTTTTGCCACTGTAAATACCCTATGGGAATGGCCTTGCTTTTATTTAACACACAAGCCACATTATGGCACTATTGATACAACATATCATAACTGCTTTTGCACAAACCAAGATTTCATAATAGCACTCCATGTGAGATAATCAAGGCCATGTAATTTGTCATGAGTGGAACAATAGGGGGAGCCATCTAGAGATGATAAGAATAGAAAAGAACGGAAAGAAGACGAGGAGAAATAGAGTATAGCCAAACCAAGCGCACAAGCTGTATGGCAATGTTCACATGCAATGGATAAGGTGATATACATAACAAAAATTTGCTAAAACACTATCACCCACCCTTGCACTAGAAGAAGCAGTGAAAATGCAAAGTCTTGAGTCAAAATGCAGTTAATTACTGTAATAAATGCATTGATACTATATAAAAGCAAGTCATGCCCCCCCCTTCCCCACCCGGGGCCAATGTTCCTCAATATTGACTTCAAGAAAGTACAACTCACAATTAGGATCCTCATTGACTTTTGCAGTACAAATGCTTACAACAAAGGCAAGGAGAGTTTTCCATGACAAGATGGTACAAGCATATTGTTCAAGAGCTCTATCTTATATGTACAAGATTAAAGATCTACTCAACATCTTCCTAATTTCCTCAAGCTCACTTTCAAGGTACAACTCACAATTAGGACCCTCATTGATTTTTGAGTATTGATGCTTACAATAAAGGGAAGGAGAGTTTGTCATGACAGTATGGTACAAGTAAATTGTGCACGGAGTTCAGTCTAATTGTACAAGATTGAAGATTTGATCTAAAATTTTGATTAAGAAAGAGTGGTCCCCCAAAAATAGGGAGGATAAGGTGCTCCTTGCTCATCTATATTTACTATGAAATTGTGCATTTATTGTAGGAGCTCTAAACAAGTTCATTGAGCTTATAACATGTGGCTAGTTCAACGACATATCCTCATCACAAGTCTATCTTAGCTTCTACAATTTCGAGGCTAAAAGGGAATGGCCTCTTGTACATCAATTTCAATAAATGGAGCTACTAAAGGCTAACACGGAAGGCATAGAGCTAAAAAACATCAAAGGAAGATCAGAGCTACTAAAAATAGTAGTTGCTAAAAATAGTAGTTGCTAAAAATAGTAGTTGCTAAAAATAGTAGGTGAAAGCTAACTATATTTGAAATAGAAAGAATGTTTAAGGCTTTGTTGTTTGTTTAAATTATACTATTGTTAGAGTCAATCACATGATTGATCCACACAATCTTAGAGTTAGTTTTGAAAAACCCATAACAATGGATAAAGTTGTTGTGAAAGCAGAGCATTGAGCTCAATCTTGTGTAGATTGTATTAATGAATGTCCCACAATTCATATGTGCATTATTTAATGGGATGTAGCCATCGTCAATGTTTATTGTATGGTACCTATTCATGGTGCTTGGAGAGTCAGTAAACCAAGATTGCAAGGGTGAAACTAGTGTTGCATTTGTTTTAGGATTGGGTCTCAATAGCTTTACTTGGTTGTTTCCTTTTTGTAGTTATAGCTTCATTAGAACCAATGTTGTCTCAAATGTTTTATCTTTTTTTAAATTATACTTTTCAAGATATATAGTGTCTAAGTCTAGTTGTGAACTTACCTTTGGTATTTTTTCAAAGCCTTATGTAATTCTTTTCTTTAAGCTCATTGTGAATCAATACTTTTGAATATTTGCAAGTTATTGATTGTTTGATATGTTTATGTCTATGCACAATAGTTAGCATTGTTGCTTCATTGCTAGGATATTTAGCTCAATACTTCACACATCAAATTGTGTAGAATCCCCCCACCCCCCCTTGTGTGTCTATCACTCTTTTGTTTTGATTTCATTCAACATAAGAAAAGGAGCATAAGTGATTGGAACTAAATGTGTGTGACTCTATAAGAACATTGAGTATGTTTTGGTGGTATCTATTCTAACCTTAGTGAACTCCTTTTTTAGTGCCAACATCTTGGATGCAGTAAGTGTGTGCATAATCACTTGAATAATGAATTTTCTCACTTGAGACACTTACGTGCTTTATTAAAGATCAATATACAAACCAATATATATGGAAATTAAATTTTATTTTAAGCATAATAAACTCTTAAGAAATCCCAATTGACACATGA
This sequence comes from Lygodium microphyllum, assembly GCF_053477565.2. Lineage (NCBI taxonomy): Eukaryota > Viridiplantae > Streptophyta > Polypodiopsida > Schizaeales > Lygodiaceae > Lygodium > Lygodium microphyllum. Next base: position 100,352,026 of record NC_141144.1, read on the forward strand.
AGACATTATCATGCAAATCAACTTCCTCAACCATAAGGTTAAAATCCAAAATTGAATCTCTTAACTACCCTTTATATCCCTCAAGTTTTCCAACATACCTTCACCTAGGGATTGCTTCAATCCTTTATATAATTTCTTTGATTAGAAGAATAAGAATGAATATGATGTCTTATATTATTGATAATAAGAATTAACTAAATATTTTATCTTCTACCCTTGATAGTATTACATAATGTTTTACACTTATCTACATGAACTCATTGACAAAATGCATCGATATTGCCTTGATATGTATGTGAGGTTTCACACTTATTGATCATGTTTAGGATCATATGCATCAAAGACTGGTCATGACATACAAAATGTCATATTGATAACATTGATATTTTGAATTAAACTCTCATACATTTCAAGTGTACTTCAAAGTAGTGCATGCTAGACTAAAATACCTTAATCACTTCACTCAAAGTCAATCTCACTAGTACTATGGAATGTATATGTCTAGGGGATATAATTAAAGTATTGGTACTATGGAACTTATGTGGCTATAAAATATATTGAACTCCCTCTCCCCCTCCTTTTCCAAGCACACCCCCCTCTCCCCAATGAAACCCTCCCCACCCCTTCCTTACTTTTATGTGATTGAATGGTGGAGTTAATGGGGGCCTACCCCTAATGTATATGCTCATGTAAATTTTTGGAAAACCCCCCCTCCCTTACACTTATGTGATTCTGTAAGCTACCCATGGTGAACTCCCTGGTGTTGTGATAGGTCTATGTCAATGTCAATGCTTACATCATGTGCATTTTGACTAGGCCCCTTTTTATACTGCATCCCATAGACTTGAAGGTTCATGTGAATTTGGTTTGTGCAATCTAGCACCACTTTTATCATACTCCCTCTTTTGGCCTTTAATCCTAATTATGTTACACAAGGATGTGATTCTTTATGGGATTCTTGAAGGGAGAAGCCCCAAGTGGAAGCACGAGCAAGCAGAAGTAAGATAGGTGTGAACTATGGCAAATGTAGAAAGAGAGCAAGAGGGAGAAACTCAAGACGTGGGAACTTCAATAGTCACAATGTGTGACCAGCCTCATCTTTATTCAAATGTCATTGAAAGAAATAATAATGAAGTGATAGTGAGATGGGTTCCTGCCGCCTACAGTGTGTTGGTGCGAGTACTACTGTCAGTGTAGTAATGCACGGGCGACTAGGCATAGGCACCTTTACCCCCAACAACCTCCCACTTAAAGGTGAATGTGCCTCAAGTGAAGAGGGAACAAGAGGATAAGAAGAAGAAGAAGCTTTTTGCCACACACAAGAATGAGCTTCTCATTCACTTTTCAAGTTTATATACATGCCCTACTTCCCACGGGCGGTCATCCTTAATTTTTACATGGCTGGCCATGGCCTAGGCCCTTTTTCTCCATTCTTTCAATTCCTAGATAGTCCTACCACCCTTCTAAGTTTACAATTTGCACATGAGGGAGCCTGGTGCTCTTTTACAAGGATTTGAGAGGGCCTTTGTATTTAAAGGTGCGCTTTCTTGGTTTTAACTCCTCTAGACTTCAGCGGCTATGCCTTGGAATTTTTGTGGTTGTTCTCATGCTTTTGGATTTTTTCCGGACTTATTATTCTTTTGGGCGCCTTCTCCATGTCTGCCCTATGCCTTTTCTTGCTTCTCAGATTTTTCTATTTTCTCGCTTTTTTCCTGTTTGCTGGTGTTGCAGTAAACATTACCCCCCTTCTAGCCCAGTGCTAGTCCCATGGCACTGATGGGTGGTAGCTTGGAAGGTGGTAATGTTTGTGGTCGGGTGGCCTTTTGAGTTTGTATACATGCCCTTGTCGAGGATGGTGTTGGAGGGATTCATCCTTGAAATTGAAAATGGTGTTGAATTGGGTCCCTCCAGAAAGGTGTCTTGACAACAAAGATCTGCTTTGTCTTGACAAAGATTTGCCCTTGAAATTGAAAATGGTGTTGGGGCTGATCCATTGGTTGATGTGCTTTCTCCTTGATACGGTCCAAGCTTAACCTACAAGTCAAAGTTGTGCACTTCCTAAGAGGTGTGTTTGCCTCTTCGTGGTGCATGCAGTGCACGTGGCGATGGAACTGGGAGTTGGGTTGAACCTTGGGCAACAAGCCCACGATGTTGTCCTACACTTGAGGACCCAGTTCATGCATCGTCATGGGTGAGGTGCAGAGCTTAGGGTGATAGGTCTGGTAGTCTTGCTCTTGATGTGCCCTAAGTGTGAGGTGGGGAAGGGGCTAGGTGGAAACCCTAGGTGTAGTGAATGTGGCACTCAAGATGTTTCATGGGGAGCTCAAACCTTTGCTTTTCTCTTTCTTGCACATTTTTGTCCTCTAGTGCCCTCTTTCTTTTCATTCCTAGTACTGGCCTCTTTTCTTTTTCTTTTTTTGTCTTTCTTTCTCTCTCTCTCTCTCTCTTTTTCGTTTTTTTTTTCTGGATGACTTATTGATCATGGCTGTGACTGGAATATAAAAAGAGTGCTTGTGCTGTATTCCTATCATCCTCGGATGGTCCATGAGGTGGCCTCAGGCACTTAGTAAAAAATGCACGGTTTTGTAGATATTCTTTGATGCTAGCTCTTACCTTCAGAGGTGTTGGGAGAAAAAGGGACGATTACACCTCGTGAAGCGGGTATCGCTCATGTCCTCTAGGATTTTCGTACAGAAGAAGGGGAGTAAGTTCGCCCTCATCATGAGCCTAGCCATGGCGCGACTATCGATGCCTAAGTTGATATCAGAAAAGAGTGTGGGAAGGTGGGCTTGCTCAGCTCAGGCTTTTGCTTAAGCAAAAACTTAATGAGCCTAAGGTAATTACAGGTTACTTACTATAAATGCCAGGTCTGGACATGAGGAGAAATCCTCGAGGAAGCGGTTGATGGATGGAAGGATATCCTCCAATCTAAAAACCAAGCATCCCTAGGGAGTTTGTGCATTGACATTGTAGATTGTTGGAAAGTCAAGGGGCCCATGCACGTTCCTGTCATGGTCGAATCCATGTCTGCGGGGGTAAGGCATGTAGATGGGGTCGTTCCGCTCTTCATGCAATGAACTTCAAAAAGCAGTCCATGCATCAAAGTTGGTATTCAAAATCCTCCTCCTCCACTTCGATTGCGCCTCGTAGCCTTGGATGGTCTTGGGAACCTGATTCACCTTGTCTTGCCAATAATTTGCTGGTTCCTGCCTCCATCTGGTAACTACAATGTTTCTCTCCTCTATCCATCTGTTGGCAAGGTCATTAGCCATTCTATTGATTCTTGCCACCGTCTCCAGGGGTAGAACATGATCCAAAGCTCGTGGATAAGAAAAGGACAGCTCAAATAGTGTCTGGAACTCCTATTGTCGCCATATAGTCAACTCTTGAGACCAGCTGTTGTTGACGGGATGGGGATCCTTGCGTATCGGCATGGGCTCTTCAGGGAGTTGTTGTGGCCGTATTTTCGCTCTCCTCTGGGCTTGCTCTGCAAGCTCTTGCCTTCTTCTTCGGGCTACTACCATGTGTTCAGGAATATGTGCCCCTTCTGGCTCTTCGGGTGGCAATTCAGGACTGGGCTCTTTGTGCTGTTTTTCCTTGAATTCTTGCTCAAAGTCCGGCCCCTCTTCCGTGGCTTGCTCTATCGCTGGCTGGTCTTTAGGTGGTGGCTGTTGCACTTGTCCTTCAAACCCTAGTTCCTTGAGCTCGTCAACATAAAAACTGGCTTGATGTAGGTAACTGTATTGTTGTGCCGCAGTAATACTTGTGTTGGCTAGAAGGGTGTGTTCTTGAAGGCCGTATCTCAAGGCACGAGATGTCAATTCTAACTTCCTCTTCATCCTTTCCATTGAGTCCTTGCCTTCAACTTGGTGACATTTAGCACCGTGCTCAAGAAGGCTTGTCTTTGAGTGTTTGAGCACACTTCGGCAGCCTCTGTTCTTGATTCCGTGAACACTCTTTCGCATTCAATCGTCGCCAGGCATTCTATTAGTCCACACACTCTTTTGAAGTTGTGCCATTCCCATCGCCGTGCCTTCTCTTCCATCTTTTTCCTTCCCTCCTCCATTTCTCGAGATAGTATCACTACCACCTGTTGCTGCACATTCACTAAGTCTAGCATCTACATCTTCTCCTTATTGCAACGGTTCAACTGTTCTTTTGCTATTTTCCTTCCTTGTTCCACAATGGTAAACTGCAGTTGTGCCTCTGCGAATCTCTCTGACAGTTCTTCCCGGATCTACTCATGGCTTTCTAACTCTAAAAAATGCAGTCTTCTTTCTGTTATTGCCATAGCCATGAGAGCTTCCACATCTCTTTTTGCATTTTTCAAGTAATCTTTCAGCTCCTATGTGCTTCTTCCTGTGGCATCCTGCCTTTCTTGCTCTAGGACTTGGATCTCTCTTTCTAGTCTTCCTTGCTCCTCTATTTCATACCATAGACAGAACGCCAGGGTGTTCTCTTGCTCTTAACGTTGCTCTTCCGACTCATGGCTTTCTTCCTGCCACCAAGCGAGCGGTCCTTTCCATTAGCTCATCATACTATTGAATTAACATTTTCTGACTCTTTAGAAGAGCTAGTACATCCTATTCTTCCTCCTCCAATCTTTGCCTCAAATGATCCTCATTCTCTTGAGCTTCCTTGGTCTTGTCATCCAACTGCTCTTTTAGGGCCTTAAGCTCTTTTTGATGATTTGCGGCTTGCTTGGACACGTTGAGCCTCAAAGATGCTGAGGTTTCCTTTTCAACGTCCAGCTCTGCCAAGGCCGCTTTCTTTTCCTCTCTGGCCTTGCTCAACTGAGTGAGGAGTTCAGCCACATATGCGTCGTAGTCTGCTGCTGGCGACACTGGGAGAGGGGCCATAGTGATTGATGTTTCTAGCCTCTACCACATAGGGTCTTGCCGTGATTCTGCATCTGTTGTGGCCTCTTTGTTCTTGCTTCAGGGGCAATCTCCACCACTTTGTTAGCCATGAGCTGTACCATTGCCATTAATTGAGCCGTGTCCACAGCTGGCATCGACTCCTGTGTTGCGGTGGGTGTGGTTTCAGTTGGGAGTGGCACAAGGGAAGAGGGGAGGGGGTGCAGTGGGGCCTTGCCCTTTCCTGCAACCATCGGGGCTGTTTCTACACTACCACCAACTCCAACCTCATGATGCAAGCTCAGTGGGCTCATCTCTCTCCCTCCATGGGTCTCTTCCACAGACCTGTGAGTTGCCTCTGCCAAATCCGCAGCTTCCTTCCTCCTTATTTCTTCAACTTCATCTTTGTTCTTCCTCCATTCTCTTGGACTCTTCTTGTGCTCTTTTCAACTCAGCTTTCTCTTCCTTGCTTAACTTTTCCTTCTTCTATTTTTGGATCTTGGTAGTCTTTGCCTTTCCTTGTGCCCTAACTTTAGCTTGAGTGGATGGTGCTTTAGGCTTTTCTCTGTCACTAATGGTGCATTCACTGGATTTGTCTTCCTCACGGTGGAGTGGATGGGAGGGTGCTACTGTCTCTTCAATTCCCCCTGCTTCCTTGGTGGCCTCGTGAATAATGGCCATCACTACACCACTGTATTAGATGGTAGAAGCCTTGGCAGAGGACTTTTTGCGTGCTAATCTCGCTATAGAGGCTGGGGACTCTCCTTTAGCTGATGCTACACCCGTAGTAAGGGGATTTGCTACTGTCTCGATGGTCTTTATGATGAAGGCACTCCAATCCACTTCATCAGGGGACCCTGCTGATATGCTTTACAACACCAGGACATTGATCTTGTTCACCAAAGCATTGTATCTCTATCCTAAGAAGAGGGTGTAGACCATCTTTGCTTGCATCTTTACTTCCGGGTTTGGGATGTCTGCCAAACTTACTCCATCCATTGTGCACACCTCACTTCTGTTCATCCCCAACATGGCATATACGTCTCTTCTATGATGCTTCACAGCCTTGGGGGCCAAGCCAAGGGCCTTCTCCACCACTTCAGCGTTAAGCGGTACCTCCACCTGGTGGGCAACATTCCCTCTTCTTACTTTCACTGTGGCATGCTTCCGAAGAGTACACTTGTCCACCAGCTACTTTACTGCTGGCTCCTCTAGGATGGCTCTGTCCAGGTTTAGAGTATGCTTGAAGGTGAACTAATTAAATCCTCATGTCTCCACACCTATCCCGTACTTGGCTTGTTCTTCTTCCGTGAACGGAAGCTTCCTGCCTTTTTCATGTCCTGCCATTGTGGGTACCTGCCATGCAACAGTACCCAAAATTAGTATTGATGGGGTAGGAAAGACTGAATTATGGCATTATGAAAGAATTGAACAATTAGAAAAGCTGCACGAGAATGTGAAATTTGAGAAATAACAAACTGAAAGAAAATACATAAATTTTCCAAGTGCGTTTTGCTCTTAAGTTTTTATGTGTAGTTCAACTCTTCATTATGTTTTTCCTTTGTGTTATGTTTTCCTGATCACCTTACCCCCTCCCCCTTGTGGAAAGATGAAAATCCTTCCTAGGCTTGAATAGGACGAGGCAAGGACATTAAAGCACAGCGTGGTTTGTTTAATTTGACAACAGCCACTAGTAGAAATTTGGGTTGTATTCCAATTGGGCATGATGGTCAAGTTCATGCAGTCTGATGGATGCTTGCGTGATATACGTTAGGACATCATGTAGCACATCGCCAGATTTGAGGCGGCTAGCAACATGTAGCTCTTCTTCTATAAGGACTTGGTTGATGTAAGAATGGGCCAATAAATGGTCGTCAAGCAATTTGTTATGCAAGATGGACATAACCCTAAAAGTAGGAGCTACGTACGTGGGGTCATATTCCGCAGCCTTGATTGCGTGTCTCTACTCGACATTCATCATAATTTGGCAACCTTTTTGCTGCCATTGGAGGCGTAAGGCATACCATTGCTGTAAGAATGAAGATGTAGAGTTTGCAAGACTCACGAGCTCTTCAAGCTCTTGGATTAGTGTAGCGCCGACAGGCTTTTGGTATGAGGTTAGCATCCTGTCGATGATTGCTTACTCCTTTGAGACTTCACCGCTAGCGATAAGCTCAGCTGACCTTGGGGAATTTGATGGTCATGAGCTCGTACTCTTCCCAGGTGCATGGTAAAGCAGAGACTTTAGAAGCAAGTGGCTCATCAAGAAGGCCAAGGTCTAGCCGCTCATAACTTCGGGCGAAGGTCGTGAATGTGGTGTCCAGCATTTTAATGCAAGTAACCAAGTCATCACCTTAATTGGTAGCAAGGTCCTTGGCCATAGCAAGAAATGAGCGTCGCTCATATGAAGGCCTAAGACTTGCTGGTGGGGCTGCGGTGGAACAGAACTAGATGGATGCATTAGTGATGATGTTCCGCTAGATTGCTTCTTGGGATGAGCATCCGTTTGGAAGGTTAGTTGTGTGTCCTATGGCTTGGAAGATGTGCAAACTTCATCGTGAGCTGATTTGAGCATGCAAGAGTTGGTCACATTAGATGATCACGGGACATCTAACTGCTATGTAAGTTGATGGGTTTGTGAGATCTCGAGAGACATAGTGGGTTCAGGCTGCACGAGACTGATTGGTCGAGTCTTTAGAGACTTTGCTCTAGCATCAGTAGTGGCTCGTCTAGAGCCAGCAGGTTGCAGATTTGGCTGATAGATGGTCTTAGGTTTTGGGGCTTCAGCCTTTATGGTTGTCATAGATTTGATAGCTTGGGTCTTAGGTATGGCGAGTTGTTTAGTGAACACGCTGCTTGAAGCAAGTGTGGCAGTAAGCTGTGTAAGGGGTTTGTTCTTAAGGACTAATGTCTTGGGCACCCAGATCCAACTGTTGCCCTCATAGTGTCCTTGAGCACATAATAGGGTTATGGGGACCCATCGCGGCTTGAGGGTGTGTTTACGGCTTTGGCATCTAGGCTGCTTTCTAGGCTTTGCATGAGAGTTCCTAGGTCTGCGGGGCCACATTTGCTTATTGTGGGAAGGATTGCCTTGATGTTTAGGTACCCATTGAAATGTAGGTTGCCTAATCTTAGGAGTGGGTTTGGTGGGGTGGTGTTTTGTGGGCCGAGTGGGGTGTGACACATCACGATCCCCCTCCTTAGCCGTAGGCATGGTCTTCTCTATTGGTGGAGTGGCGGTCTTGGAGGGACCTGCATTGCCCTTGCTGAAAGTTGTCACGACGCACACATTTCCTATGGCGAGGTGGATACGCTATAGGTCATAATCGACGTAAAAATGGGTTTTTTTTTGAAAGTGTGCCCTAGCAGCGACGCCTTGCCTGCCTTCTTCGTGTTGGGGAACACATAGAAGATGATTGTCAAACTTTTAGACTCAATAGAGACAACAAATTTGCACTTCCCAAGAAGTGCATGGGATTCGTCCCCAAATGGGCTAAGTTTAGTGTTAGTTGGCTGCAATTGGGGTTGATCAATGAGGGTCCAATGAGCATGGGTTAGGATATTGAAGTCAGCTCCCTCATCAATCAAAGCATCAAAAGAACGTGTCTTTTGGGATGTGGCCGTGATTCGTAAATAAGCTAGAGCAATAGTTTCCTCATCATCCTCTATCTTGGTGATGGTTGCGACGTAGACATTGATAGGGGCCTCTATCATAGGGGGCTCATGTAAAGGGTGTGTGGGAGGGTAGTACTTCTTTATGCGACTGCCATTGAAAAAGCCTATGCCCTTGCCTTCTAGTGTTTCAAGTTTGACATTGCCCGTCCTACTAATGGCACGCACTCTAAAAGGTCCTAACCCTCGAAACTTCATTTTCTACTTATGGCCCTTCATAGAGTACAACAACACAACGTTGCCCTAGTCAAAATCACGTTGTTTGACATGCTTGTCAAAACACATCTTTCTTCATGCCTTTTCACAAATTAGAGCATGGGTGGCGATGAGTCTAGTTTCAGTGAGGCATTCCAACTCGATAAGATGGTTAGTCCAAGCCTCTTTCCCTTCCCAATGCTCTTGCACCGCTATCCTCAAGCTAGGGATAAAAAATTCTAAAGGTAGGATAGCTTTGGTTCCATATGTCAACCTGAAGGGCATTTGTCCCACAGCCTTTTTATAGGATGTTTGATAGGCTCATAAAGCTGCCATGAGCTTGTTATCCCAGTCGCTCCGAGAAGTGGAAACCATCTTTGTGAGCACGTTGACCAGGATCTTATTTGTTGATTCTGCATGGCCATTGGCTTGGGGATAGTACGGTGAAGACTTCCTATGGATGATCAAGAAGGTTGAGAGCAGGTGGGCAATCACCTCATTGATGAAGTGGGTGCCTTGGTCGCTCATTATCTCAATAGGGCAACCAAATCTTGAGATGACCTGCTCCCATAAGAACTTCGCTGTGGTCCTTGCATCCTTCTTCCTTGTGGCTCTTGCTTCAGCCCATTTCCTTGTGGCTACGATGATATATCAAGCCTGTGAATATTGGGCCACATGACTAATGGGTCCAATGAAGTCAATGCCCCATTTCTCGAAAGGTTGTGGTGCTATTACAAAGGTCAATTCCATTTTGTCCTTCTACGTGGGGACCTTGGTCCTTTGGCACTCATCACAGTGCTTAACAAATCTAACTGCGTCACGGAATAGTATGGGCCACCACAATTGAGACTGTAGCATCTTGTGGGCTATTGTGTCTCCACTGAAATGTCCCCTAGTGATTCTGGCGTGTGCCTCTCTCAATATGTCATGCATCTCATGTTCACACATACACCTGTGTAGCAAACCATCTTACCCTAACCTATAGAGTTGGCTGGCAATCAGCTGATAGGGTTGGATCTTCACAATAAGCCTCCTAAGCTTGGCCTTCTCGATAGGTCTCTCAGATAGACCGTGTTCAAGAACATGGACAACATCATTAGCCCAGTATGGCGTTAAATCATCCTTGAATAATTCCTTGTCACTAGACAGGCCAAAGAGATGCGCATCTGGAAGGTCGTCCATTATGCCTTGTCTAGTGGCTTCATCTGTGGGTATGCGACACATGTGATCTGCCATATAATGTTGTTTTCCTTTGCATACAACCACAGAGAAGTCAAACTCTAGAAGAAGCAATAACCATCATGCAATGCGTCCTGTAGCGCAAGGCTTGTTCACAAGATAGAGCAATGCTTGATGGTCAACAAGAAAGGTGAAGGGTGTGGCCAAAATATAATGTCTAAATTTCTTAACGGCAAACACAATGGCCAAACCCTCCCTTTCTGTAGTAGAATAGTTCATCTCTGTGTCAGTGAGCTGCCTGCTTGCAAAGCTCACTGGGTAATCAAGGTTATGTTCACCAGGTTGGCACAGAACAGCTCCAATGGCAAACTTAGATGCATCTATTATGTAGATGGAACATTGTGGTCCAATGTGGGGCTCGTAAGATGGGTGTGGTGGTAAGATCCTTTTTCAATTCTTCGTAAGCACGTTGGCATTCTTCGATCCACTCAAATACAATCAACAGCTTGTACAATGGTCTTGCAATTAGTGTATAATTCAGTACAAAGCGTCGATAGTACCCTGTGTGACCTAAGAAGCACTGAACCTCCTTATAATTGTTGGGTGGTGGCAAGTCGACAATAAACTTGATCTTTGAGAAATCAGTAGTGATGCCATTCTTGGACACCATGTGCCCTAGATTGCATCCTTGTTTCACCCAAAGTTGGCACTTCAGGGGGTTCAACAAGAGATTATAAAGTCGACACCGCTCAAAGACTGCCGGTAGTTTCTCTAAGTGTTTCGCCCAGCTAGAGTGTATGCATATATCATCCATAAATACCTCTAGCTCACGTCTGAGCATGTCTTTAAAGATCGTGCATATCAGGCGTTGGAAGGTTGCGGGTGTGTTCATTAGCCCAAAGGGCATAATGATGTAGGCGAATCCCCCCCACTTTGTAGTGAAGGTAATCCTGTGCCTGTCATCGGGGTGTGCTCGCACTTGATTGTATCCCGATAAGCCATCTAGAAAAATATAGGCTTCTTTACCTGCCACCCTCTCAAGCATGTGCTCAGTGTATGGCAATGGGTAGTTATCTCTCTTCGTAGCGGCATTGACTTTCTTGTAGTTGACGCACACTCGGATCTTTTCGTTTTTCTTCATAATAATCACTATTGGTGATACCCAATCCATGTGCTCTATTTCGTAGATGAATCCTGCTCTCATGAGTATATCAATCTCCTCTTTTACTGCATGGGCATGCTTTGGATTCATGGGGTAAGGGCATTGTTTTACATGGACAGTGTCAGGGACCATAGGGATGTTGTGGGTCACAACCCTGATGTTGTGTGTTCATCTAGAGACCAGGCAAACACGTCCATGTACTCTTGTAAGAGAGCAACAAGGCTAGCCTCCTCATCCTTGGTTAGGTCATTTGCTATGAATACAGGTTGAGGCTTCTCACCTTCCCCTACCAGGTTGACTTCCTTGACCTTGGCAGGTCCTTCAATAGGCTCGCTAGTCTGGCCCTGCCTCTTTTCTCCTAGCAGGACCACCACTCTGTCACCCTTCTTAAACTTAGTGGTGTTTGGGTAGGTCCTGTGGTTTCTTTTGTCATTCTGTGTCTGACTCTTTTGTTTGTTTGTTTCTTTCCTCCTTTAGCCGATTGCGCCTTAGGTGGATCAGCAAGTCCCCCTTGGTGCATTTGGTTTTGGATGGCATGGGTATTTCAGGGTCGCTCTCCGTACTGACTTTAGACTCCGAGTTGAACTCACAGCCCTCACTGGAGAAAGAAGTCTCCCCGGGTGGTCATAGTTCAGTAGGTGCGTCTGTCCAAAACACAGGTACCACTGGTGGTTGGGCAATTCCAGCCTGCTCATAATCCATTGCCCCTATGCGTTCCAACCAAGAGTGATCGCAATCCAATCTCATAACTCCTCTCTTGATCTCATATGCATTCCTTTCTCGGGGCCTGGAGTCTAATCTTATGTGCATTATCACCCTTCCATCAGTATCGTACTCCACACTATCCATTTCCTCCTTGCTCTCCTCACTGATGGAGGAACAATCCTCATATTCATTGTCGGAACCATCACTCCCTGATTGCTCGTCATCTCATGGGTCCTCCTTTCTAGTCTCTTTCTCGTCGGTGACTAGAGCCCAATTGTATAGCAAGTTCAGGTCGTGAACTTTGGTCCACTTCCACTTGTACTCACCCAGGAGGTCTCTGAGGGGCAAGAGATTAGCGGAAGGATTGCCCTCCAATCTGCCTGTCAGATACTCTAGGGTTTCCTGGAGTTCTAGCTTATTATTTGGGACATGAAAAGTGATAGGTTTGGGCCGACCACATGCACTCCTTGCCATCATGCAGAGTGGTACTGAGTGTTCCTCATCTGGTATGCACATGGCTTCTGTGGCTTGCTTATACTCCTCCTCATTGTTTGAGAATGGGAGATCGATGGTTGCAAGGACATGCATCCAATCTTGCTCATCCTTAGGGCAGGGGATATACTTGGTTAGCGGCCCATACGATGTGGTTGGTTGCGTGTCACCCCTCAATGTGGCTGAGATGGCATCTAGATCAACAGGTGTTGTCTTCTAGGTATCCATCTCCACCCTTACTTCTTCCTTGTGATTCCCTAAGAAGATTAGACCGTTGCCCCAGTCCTCGATGACTCATGCATTCCTCATCCAGGGTCGGCCTAGCAGGATGTCATAGTCCACTCCCTTCATAACAATGAAGTGTATAGAGAACTGGACACCTGCAATCTTCATTGGCCAATTCTTTAAAACTCCGAACGGTCTTACCTTCATTCCATTTGCTAGTGTGACATTGAACCTAGTAGTCTCGACGGGAGGGTTTCCCCAGGCCTACAAGACTGTGTGTCTCAAGACACTAACCCCTGCACCCGTGTCTACGATTCCTTTCTGCATCATGTCTCCTAGGGCTAGGATAGGTAGCATAGCATGCATCCCGGTGCCCTCCCAAAAAGCATTAAAATGTAGAGATTTAGGCATTGAGTGCAGTGTCAAGCTTGGTATCTGTGTGACTGCATCATGCTCATGCAAGTCAACAACAATTTGCTCAATTGGTTCCTTCACCCAGTGCTTCAATTCTAGCCAAAGCGTTGGATGCTACCTAAGAAGGTCTCCTAGGCTCAGGGTTTCTAGGGTGGTTACTAATGTCATGAGAAGGTTACTCATCATTTGTCTCTTCTCCATTCCCACACCTCTAGGCCATTGGCCTTGGGTGTTTTACTGGCCTATGGCTCCTAAGCTTCTCCTAGGTGGTGTTGCCCGTGGCATAGGCACATCTCTTGACCTTGGTTGAGAGGGTGAGACTAGGGTGCTCACACTAGAGAAGTCCTCAGTTCCATCTTCTATGATGGCCTGAACATCCTTCAGGTTCTCTTGGGCATCCTTTACCCACTCCTTGATCTTTTCAATCACTTCTAATTGGCACTGTGGGTAGGGGTACTCCCCTACCTTAGCACTCCCTTTCTCTACTATTTTCAGAGCAGTGCTTTCAGCCTCAGCATAGTTACCTTTCCACCACTCACTAGCATCGTATTTCCGTTAGTTTTGAGAGTAATATTAGCATCAGTTTTCTTCTTTCTTTGCCTACGACTCTTCTTCCCTATTGAGGCAGCGTCTAGGTTGTTAGGCCTAGGTAGTGATATGCCGGCCTACCACATTTGTGCATGTGTCATGACATGCAACGGGATGGGTGTATCATCGATGTCAAATGTCTCAACGTCAAACAGCCCCAAAGGTACTGATGTTACATTGCCTGAGCTCGAGAACAGCTTTTGTCTAGGGCATTTCTTGAAGAGATGGGTGATGCTGCACTCGGCACACCTGAGATCAACTCTCTCCCTACTAGCCTGCTCTTTTCTAGGCATTGTGTTGATATGTGACCAGGGTGACCACAAGTCCAGCATGTGACTAGGCCTTGAAAAACCGCTGCCTTTTCCCCTTCCTAATGCCATCACTGGCACTGGTCGATAGTCCATGAGGATCGGATTACCCTCTTCATCATACGAGATGTAAGGGTTCACATATGACTCCTCGTCATTGGGCTCTTCCATGTAGTGGATGGGAGTGTCACTCGGTGGATGTGTCACGAAGGGTCCATGTGGTCTAGGAATGCCTGTGGGATTGATCTCTAATCTAGGAATGACCGATTTTCCATCATTAGGTGCTAGAAGGGCCAATGGGAGTCCTCTTTCTTCGAAGAAGTTAGGCATCTTATTCCCATAGTATGGTGAATTGTACTATTGTGCATAAGGAAACCTTCTTGGCAATTGACAATGCATTGTGTCGTGGCCAAACCTTCCGCAATTTGCACAAGGTCTGGATCTCGGATCCTGGCACTCGGTAGGGATGTGGTTGGCTCCACAGTGCACACACTGGACATGCGGTCTAGTGGGTCTCTTTACCAAACTCCTACAACTGTGCTAGCTCTATCCTGACTTCGGCTAGCTCTTGGTCTTGTGCCGTGCTCTTGCCCTTATCCTGCATGTCAGGGGCTGATCTCTCACTATAGGTTGTGGCATTCTCTGTGGTTCTTTGGCTAGAGCTATCTCGATTCGAGCTTTTAGCACTTCTCTCCCTAAGCTGGTTATCTACCCTTATTGCCTCATCGAAAATCCTAGCGAGCACATCTCTCTGCAACCTCGAGTTGCTTGCCAGTGCCTTGTAAAGTTCCTCATTGCTGATTCCGTTTATAAAAATGGTAGAGACCGCTCTCTCCTTGGATCGTTTATTGGTAGGGATTCTCTTAAACAGGCTATGTACATGAGTACATAGTCTCTAATGTCCTCTTTGACCTCCTCACTGACATTCATCAGTAAAACTATGAGGTTGTCCTCGAATACCTTGTCTCTAAAAATCTATTGATGAAGAGATCCTTCAGGCAATTGAAATTCATTCGCTCTACTACATCTAGGCTGGTGTACCACATCCTTCCCTTATCACCCAAGCAAATCCCGAAAGCCTGTGAGCGTTGGGTGAGGTCCATGAGACCGTTGACTTCGCAAACTGCTCGACCTGCTCCATGAAGCTATAGGGGTCGTTGCTAGGCTGGTACTTGTCCAGCTGCTTGGCCACTGCAGGGATCTTGTTGTGGCTCTTCGCTCCTTGTGTGACTCCTAAGCCTGTGAACAAAGAGGTGGCTAGCGCAGTTGCACTCTGTTCTACAGCTGTGTTGTCTATGAGCCGCTTGGTAACAAGCTCGCTCAGCGTCAATTATGCCTCTAGCTCCCTCTCCCTCTCTGCATTCAGCCTTGTCATGGCTTTACTAGCTAAGGCTAGAATGCATCATGTCTCGTGCACCTCTAAGTCTTGCCGCAATTTCCTTGTCCTTTGTTCGCAGTTACACACCGTGATGCTCTGCAACGCTTTTCTAGTTGCCTTCCTCTCTTCCTCAAGGCTCGTAACTACTTCCTCAATTAGTCTACCGTGGATCACGGTCCTTGTTAGCTGGTCATATTGGTCAACCATACATTGTAATTTGATTGGGAACTCGCCCAAGTCCAGTTGGTCATCCTCTTGGTCCGCGCCTGCTCATGACATTTCTGTAGCCTCTCGCTCTACCAGGTTGTCAATTAGTGCAATCAGCTCGGGTAGCGACTTGCCCTCAATCTGTCGTCTTTGAACTCTTCGAGGTTTTCAGGGTCCTATTAATGGGGCTCTATGACGTCTCAGGGTCTGCTCCTACTGGTGGATTCTGTTGGGGGTAAAGGCGCCTTTGCCTAGCCGCCCGTATATTACTACACTGAAAATACCCGCCACTACACACTACGCATGGTGGGCGCCCGTAACAGTCACTTATTCTTTATTCTTTTAGTGAGAGTTTGAATAAAGGAAGGCCCAGCCACATGTTTACTGTGTTTACCACAGCACAGAGGAGCGGGAAAATGGAGCAGAGGAGCGGGAAAATGGAAAAAAGTAAATAGCAAAAAAGGCGCATGATAAAAGAAGAAAAAGGTACCTTGACTGGTAACCAGACCCTGAAAAATTTAAATGTTCGGGCACGACCCCCAGAAAGTCTCAGTGTCGCCCCGAGAAAGCAAAAGAGTAAAAAGCGCACCATTAAATGTGAAAGCGCTCCCGAATCCTTGTAAAAGAGTGCCAGGCTCGCTGCTGTGCAAATTGTATGCATTAGTTGGGAATATGATAAATTAGAATGGTGGGAAATGAGAAATGGGCTTAGGCCAATGGCCGGCCATGTAAAAAGGGGATGACCACCCAAAGAAGGGAGGGCATGTATATAAAGTTCAAAAGTGAATGAGAAGCTCATTCTTGTGTGTGGCAAAAGCTTTTTCTTCTTCTTCTCTTGTTTCTTGCCTTCTTGCTTGTGCTTGAGAAAGGGAGTGAGGGAGTGAGTATGTGAGAGTGAGGGATCGTGGAGAAGAAGCTCTCCATCTCTGCTCTCCATCTTCTTCTCTTCTCTTCTCTTCCCTTGTCTCGCGCGTGGCTATGGAGG
The DNA here is from genome assembly GCF_053477565.2 of Lygodium microphyllum. NCBI lineage: Eukaryota > Viridiplantae > Streptophyta > Polypodiopsida > Schizaeales > Lygodiaceae > Lygodium > Lygodium microphyllum. The sequence continues at coordinate 100,368,392 of NC_141144.1, forward strand.
ATGGAGCTCATGGGAGAGGGATTGAGGTTGCTTGAGCTTGCCACAAGGATGGTGGAGCTACTAGTGTGTAAGAGAGAGGAGGGTACTCGATCGAGCATCAAGGTAAGCTCACTACACTCGTAAGGTAGGCATGGCGCGTCGGTTATGTGAGAGGTAGCCATGGCCGCTCGGCTTGAAACGCTTGATTAATAAGCAGTCCGTAGGTCTCAGGGTAGAGCTTGTAGCTCCCCTTCATTTTGGTTTCGTTGCCGGGACCGACGGAATCGAGCCTTGAGCACCGCGCGCATCAAATCGAGCATAGGAGTAGGGCCTTTGCCCGAAACGGTGCTTGAGATAGATAGGAGATTTAGGACGTTGGAACAAGTAAGTATTTTGAGTTTTTTGATGAGTGCTTGAGTAGGTAAATACAACCCATGCTTGGTTTTGCGATTTTTTGTTAGCATTAGGTAGGATAGGATTAAGATTTGAAACTGAAATGGTAGGGTTTTTGCTGTTGTAAATTTGGTTGCAATAAGAAAAAGAAGGCAAAAATCGTGTTTTTTAAGGGGGAAATCGCAACAGGGAAAGGCTCTAAGGTTAGAGAGTGGTTGGGCAATGCTATGTAAGGCTGGGGTAAGGGGAGGAGAGCTCATTTGCATTCTGACTTAGTGAGAGAGAGCAAGAGAGAGTGAGAGAGCTACATGCACAGGAGAGGAGCGAACGCCCTTCGATCACACTTTCGGGGTGCTACAGGTATACAAATCTCTTCCACGACATGCCCTTGTGTGTATTTAATAACCTAGAATAGCTAATCATCAACATTCGAAAGTGCGCCGACCCTGACACTTTCGGACGTCCGAACCCAGAATCAGGCAGTTGGTTGCCTTGAACCTAGGATTCGGCATTCGGCCTTCGGGCATTCAGTCACGTGCCATTCGGGCTTCGGGCTTCGGCTGCCCGAACGAAGGCCTTCGGGCTTCAGAGTTCGGTCTTCAGGCCATCTAGCCATTCGAACCTTATCATTCAGGCTTCGGCGGTTCGGCCCCTCCGAATTCGGGATTCGACCATTCGGTGTTCGAACGACCGAATCGGCCCGCCCGAACCCAGCCATTTGGCCCAATTCGAGTTCGGCCCTTAGACTCAGCCATTCGGGCTTCGGCCCGACCGAATGAGACATTCGGACTTCGGCGGTTCGGACGCCGATTCTGGGATTCGGACCCTGCCATTCGGGCCAATTTCGGTCGAATGTATTTTTTGACATTATTTTAATAATTTAAGCCCAGACCCGCATTGCCGACACTAGTGCGACCCTATAGGTGCAAGAAAATCATAGAAAACTTGGCCGTGTGGCTAGGAAACCTAGCAGAGTATGTTGTCGTAGCCTAGTCGCAATAGCAGACCAGATATCAGACCCCCACATACCTAAGAGACGCAGCAGAGACCCAGATTTTAACCAGGCAGCCGTGTACTGACCTCATACCCAGTGGCCAAGAGCTGAAGGTAGCATTGACATCGCACTTGAGTGCCGTAATCCCGCACACACAGTAGGCCACATTGGTTGTGCACTGAAAGAGCAGAAAGCTTGATTTCGCACCGAACGCACAGACACCACACTGAGTGTACATAATTTGAGGATTGGTTGTAATAACAAGGAATACACTCGAACATAATCATTCAAGGAACCCACCAATAGGAGTGAACCCCAAGACTTAGCAGACAAACAGTGTTAGGACCTAGGAGGACGTTAAGTGGACGTGAGGATCCAGAAGACGACAACATAGAGGATCAGGCGCTGCCAGAACTACTCGAACTGATCGACGGCCTTGTGGAATTGGAGGCAGAAACAATGTCAAGATCAAGAGGCGACCGAGGAGAGGACGGCTAGACCTAGGAGAATTCCCAGTCTTAGTACAGGAACTAGTCCATGAGTACGATTTACTTACTAGGACTGTGATCCAGGGCACACCTGTAGAAGAAGTGGTAGCAAGCCTCGAAGAAGAGAAAAGAGCAATCAGGAGAGCACTAGAAGGAATAATTGCCTAAAACCACGAGCAAAGGGCTAGAAAGCTACAGCAAGACATAGATATGTACGAGGCTAGAAGGGTGCTAGACCTAGCTGGGACAGCCAAATCTTGACCGAATGAAGAGAGGGAACGGGCAGCAGAGGCTGACATGACATTGAGCGAACTTGTAGCCAAGCGACTCATGGACAATACGTCCGTTGAGCAGAATGCTACAACCCTAGCCACCGCACTACTCTCGGGATTGGGAGTCATGCAAGGGGCTAAAGGGCAGGCTAGAATCCCTATCGTGCAAAACAACTAGCGAAGTATGAGCCTAGCAGTGACCCATACAGCTTCATGGAGCAGTTCGAGCAAGTATGCGAAGCAAATGGTCTTACTGACCTTGCGCAACGCTCTCAAGCTTTTGGCCTGTGCCTAGGCGATAAGGGGAGAATCTAGTATTCTAGCCTCGATGTCACAGAACGTACAAACTTTTCTTGCCTTAAGGGCCTCTTCATCAAGAGATTCTCAGAGGCAGGGTATTCTGACAACCTCATTGTTCGGTTGATGAATATCAGCCAAAGGGAGAAGGAAGACGTCAGGGACTACGTCACTCATGTGCATAGCCTCTTCAAAAGGATCCCTGCTAATGAACGACCTACTGAGAGGGCAGTGTCTACAGTATTCATGAATGGAATTCGGAGTGCGGAGCTCTACAAGGCTTTGGCTAGTAACTCTACCTTGCAACGAGATGTGCTAGCTAGAGTTTTCGAAGAGGCAATACGTGTAGATGATCAGCTTAGGGAACGAAGCATGAGGACTACCAACCGAGAAAGTGCAAATCAGAGGGATCTAGAGAGATCAACTATTTCGGGAGAAAAAGCAACCGCTAGTGTGCAGGAAAAGGGAAAGAGTATGGACCAAGGCTACGAGATGGGGGAGATGAGAATGGAGATTGCACAACTGCAAGAACTGATAAGGAAGCCTGTGCGATCGCATGTACAGTCTATATACTGCAGCGGCAATCACCTCCCAGATGAATGCCAAGATCCTAGATCTAGGCCATGCTCAAATTGTGGTAGATTCAGGCATGATGCATTGCATTGCAAGGTGCCGAGGAGATTCCCATATGCACAACAGTACAATCCTCTGTACTTAGGTAATAGACCACCCAATTTCTTTGGGAGGGGAGCCCAATTGGCACTCCCTGCACCAAATGACTCAAGACCTGCCGTACCTAGGCTGGAGATGAACCCAACAGGTATACCAAGACCACCAAGGCCTTTTGTAACCCACCCACCGAGCGATGCTCCAGTTCACTATGTGGAAGAGCAACCCGTGCATATCCTATGACGAGGAGGGCAACCCAGTCCTGATGGACTATCGGCCGGTGCCGGTGATGGCATTAGGTAGAGGAAGAGGCAGAGGCTTTGGAGGGCCAAGCCAAGATCTGATCACATGCTGGACCTGCGGCCATCTAGGCCACATTTCATCACGTTGCCCAGAGAAGGAACATGCTAACAAGGACAAAGCAGATCTCCGATGCACAAAATGTGGGATCACTCACCTGTTTCCTGATTGTCCTAGGCAAAAACCATCAGCTAGCTCTGCCAATGTACCGTCAGTACCTCTGGGGCTGTTTGGAGTGGAAACCTTTGATAGTGAGGACACACCTATCCCACTACAAGTTATGGCATGAGCTCAAACAAGGCAGGCAGGTATCTCCTTGCGTGGACCAAGTAACCTTGACGCAGCCTCAATAGGAAAGAAAAGCCGAAAGAGAAGGAAAAAGAGAACAGACGCGAAGATAACCCTTAAAACAGAGGAAGCCACGATGTTAGTGACAGGAAAGAAAGTCACGGATGCAGAGGCAGAGACCTCAGCCCCGAAGACAGCTGAGCTAGGGAGTGCCAAGGTAGGGGAATATCCCCATCCCAAATGATAACTCGAAGCTATAGCCAAAGTCAAGGAGTGGGTCAACGATGCCCAGGAGCACCTCAAGGATGTTGAACCCATACTAGAAGATCCAATGGACGATTTTTCTAGCATGAGCACACCAGTCTCACCCACAAAACCACAAACTAAAAGTGTATCCTTACCACAGGGGGAAACTCAACAGCAAGGCCAAAGGGGGACTTACCAGGGCAGACAGAATGCATGGCCCAGGAGTGCTAGCCTTAGGGGAAGACAAGAGCCCAGTAGTCTCCTTGCAACCTTGCTGTCCACCCCAGTAACTCTAAGCGTAGAAGACCTGCTTAGGCAGAATCCTTCTTTATGAGAGTTAAAAGACTTGGAAAAGGGACACATAGGACTTACGGGTGCTAATCAACAAGATCATGATGCAGTTATGCAAATCCCAAGTCTAACTCTACACTCAACTCCTAAGTCATTGCACATCAATGCTTTCTGGGAAGGCACTAAAATGCATGCAGTCCTACCTATTCTAGCCTTAGGAGATATGCCGCGGAAAGGAATTGTAGACACAGGCACCGGTGTTAGCGTACTGAGCCATGTAGTTTTAGAGGCATGGGGAAACCCTCCTGTAGAGAGTGCCAGGTTCAATGTCATGTTAGCAAATGGAATGAAGGTAAGGCCATTCAGAGTCTTAAAGAACTGGCCAGTAAAGATTGCAGGTGTGCAGTTTTCCATGAACTTCATTGTCATGAAGAGAGTGGACTACGACATATTGCTAGGCCTACCTTGGATGAGAAACGGTCGAGTCATTGAAGATTGGGGGAATGGTTTGATCTTCCTAGGGAGCAGAACTGAAGTAGTAAGGGTAGAGATGGACACTTGTAAAACGACCCCCGTTGACCTAAATGCCATCTCAGCCATGCTGAAAGGCGATACTCAAACGACCAAACCCTATGGATCACTCACTAAATATATTCCCTGCCCTGAGGATGAGTGGGATTGGATGCACGTCTTGGCAACCATTGACCTACCATTCTCAGATGAGGAAGAACTATATCGGCAGGCTGCTAAAGCCACAACCATGCCAATAGAGGAGCCAACTGTGCCACTCTGCATGATGGCAGGAAGCTCACTCAACCCAAGGAAACTTATCTCGTTCCATATCCCCAGCAATAAGCTAGAGCTTCAGGAAATTGTAGAGTATCTTATAGATACACTGAAGGGCAACTTGGCTGCCAACCTAAAGCCTCTACGTGATCTGTTGACTAAGCCAGAATGGAAATGGACCAAAGTCCACGATCTTAATTTGTTATACAATTGGGCTTTAGTTACTGACGACAAGGAGACTAAAGAGGAAAGCTTAGGCGATGATGAATGGTCTGAAGAGCAAGACTCTGACGATGAGGAATATGAGGACTGTTGCTCTACAGGAGATGAAAGTGAGGAAGAGATAGATACAGTAGAGTATGACACAAAAGAGAATACTCAAGCGAGGGATGCGAGTTTAACTCGGAGTCAGAAGTCAGCACTGAGAGTGATCCTGAGATTACCCAACCCTCTAAGGTCAAACGTACAAAAGGGGACTTGCCAGTCCACCTGAGGCGCAGGAGATTAAAGGAGGAGGCCAGGATGCGAGCAAAGGACTCAGAAGCAGAGAGGCAAAAGAAACCGCAGGATCTACTCAAACGGTTTACAAAATTTAAAAAGGGTGACAGAGTAGTGATTCTGCTAGGTGCGAAGAGGCAGGGACAAACTAGTGAACCGATTGAAGGACCCGCCAAAGTCAAGGAAGTCAACTTGGTTGGGGAGGGCAAAAAGCCAAGACCTGTATTCATTGCAGACGATTTGACTGAGGATGAGGAGGCCAAACTTGTTGCAGTCTTGCAAGAGTATATTGATGTATTTGCCTAGACATTGGAAGAACTTAAAGGGGTCAACCCTAGGGTTGTGACTCATAATATCCCAATGGTCCCTGATGCAGTGCCAACAAAGCAACGACCTTACCCCATGAATGCCAAACATGCCCATGCAGTAAAAGAGGAGATTGATAAGCTCATGAAGGCAGGATTCATATATGAGATTGAGCACATGGACTGGGTATCACCGATTGTGATCGTGATGAAGAAGAACGGAAAAATCCGAGTGTGCATTAATTACAAGAAAGTTAATGCCGCTATGAAGAGGGATAACTACCCTTTACCATACACCGAGCACATGCTTGAGAGGGTAGCAGGTAAAGAGGCCTACAGTTTTCTGGACAGCTTCTCGGGCTACAATCAAGTGCAAGTGCACCCCGATGACAAGCACAAGACTGCCTTCGCCACGGAATGGGGTGTATTCGCCTACATTGTCATGCCCTTTGGGCTGATGAATGTGCCTGCGACTTTCCAACGCTTAATGTGCACTATCTTCAAAGATATGCTTAGGCGCGAACTAGAGGTGTTTGTAGACGACTTATGCATACACTCTAGTTGGGCCAAACACTTAGAGAAATTGAGAGCTATCTTTGAATGGTGTTGGTTATACAGCCTCTCATTGAACCCCTTGAAGTGCCAGTTCTGAGTGAAACACGGATGTATCCTAGGGCATGTGGTGTCAAAGAATGGCATCGCCACAAACTTTTCAAAAGTCAGAGTCATTGTCGACCTTCCGCCACCCAATATCTACAAGGGAGTTTAGTGTTTCTTAGGACATACTAGATACTATCGTCGCTTTGTACTAAATTATGCACTGATTGCTAGACCATTGTACAAGCTGTTGATCGTGTTCGAGTGGACTGAGGAATGCCAGCGTGCATATGAAGAGTTGAAGAAGGCTCTTACCATTGCACCAATCTTACGAGCCCCAGATTGGAACATAACATTTCATGTGCACATAGACACCTCTAAGTTTGCTATTGGGGCCATGCTATGCCAGCCTGGTAAACATAACTTAGAATATCCGGTGAGTTTTGCTAGCAGGCAGCTCACAGAGACCGAGATGAATTATTCCACCACAGAAAGGGAGGGGTTGGCCATGGTATTTGCTATAAAGAAATTTAGACATTATCTGTTGGCCACTCCCTTTGTCTTCTTTTTTGACCATCAAGCCTTGCTCTATCTTGTGAACAAGCCTTGCGCTACAGGACGCATTGCTAGATGGTTACTTCTCCTATTGGAATTTGACTTCTCTGTGGTTGTACGCAAAGGAAAGCAGCATTACATGGCTGACCATCTGTCCTGCATACCCACAAGAGAAGCCGCTGGACAAGGCATACCTGACGATTTACCGGATGCTCATCTCTTTAACCTGTCTAGTGAGAGATAATTGTTTAAAGCTCATCTGATGCCATATTGGGCCGATGATGTAGTTCAGGGTGCTGGAGAGCGGATTACCTGAGAGATCAATTGAGAAGGCCAGATTGAGGAGACTTATTTTGAAAATTCAACCATACCAATTGTTAGCCGGCCAACTCTATAGGTTAGGACAAGACGGTTTGTTGCACAGATGCATGTGTGAGCATGAGATGCACGATGCATTGAAAGAAGCACATGGCGGAATCGCTGGAGGACACTTTAGCGGGGATACAACAGCGCAAAAGGTGCTGCAATCCCAACTATGGTGGCCCACCCTATTCCGTGATGCTGCTAAATTTGTGAAGCATTGCGACGAATGCCAAAGAACCAAGGTGCTCGTGCGCAAAGATAAAATGGAGTTGACCCCTGTCATAACCCAACAATCCTTTGAAAAATGGGGCATCGACTTCATTGGACCTATTGGTCCCATGGCACAGTACTCTCAGGCTCGCTACATCATAGTGGCAACTGATTACCTAACAAAGTGGGTAGAGGCAAGAGCTACGAGGAAGAATGATGCTAGAATCACTGCAAAGTTCTTGTGGGAACAGGTCATTTCACGGTTTGGGTGTCCAATAGAATTAGTCAGTGATTAGGGCACACACTTCATTAATGAGGTGATATCGCATCTGCTCTCTACTTTTCTAATCATTCTCACAAAAAATCCTCGCCCTATTACCCTCAGCTAACGGACAAGAAGAATCCACCAATAAAATCCTAGTCAATGTACTCATAGAAGTGGTATCTACATCTCGGAGTGAGTGGGACAACAAGTTAAAACGGCTATAGGCGAGACACCCTTTAGGCTTATAAAACAGCTATAGGCAAGATGCCCTTTAGGCTGACTTATGGAACGGAGGCCATTCTGCCCTTAGAGTTTTTTGTCCCTAGCTTAAGGATAGCAATGCAGGAGCGTTGGGAGGGAAGAGACGCTTGGACAAATCGCTTGGTAGAGCTAGAACGTCTCACGGAAACCCAGCTCTTGGCCACCCATGCGTTGATTTGTGAGAAAGCACAGAGGCAAATGTGGTTTGACAAGCATGTCAAACAACACGACTTTGATCAGGGGGATCTCGTTCTGCTATACTCTGTGAAGGGTCACAAAAAGAAAATGAAATTCCATGGACTGGGACCTTTCCGAGTATGTGCAATTAGTCGAATGGGCAACGTTGAATTAGAGACGCTCGAAGGCAAAGGAATCGACTTTTTCAATGGCAGCCGCATAAAAAAATACTATCCTCCTTCCCACCCGTTTTGGAAGCCCCTGTCAACGTGTGCGTGGCTACTATTACGGAAATAACAGATCAAGATGAAGAAGCAGTGGCACCCGCCTACTTACGAATCACCGTCACTGCGGAAAAGACATATTCTTTTTATGCTTTGATTGACGAAGGTGCCGATTACAATATCTTGATGCATGACCATTGGACACGCATTGGTCAACCTAAACTACAGCCCACCAATGCCAAACTCACCCCATTTGGGGGCAATGCTTACACGCTCTTAGGGAAGTGCAAAGTGGTCATTTCTATCGATTCTGACCATATACCAGCTTTCTTTCACGTGTTGCCTAACACAAAAGGGACCGGTAATATGTCACTATTAGGTCGTACTTTTAAGAAGCGGACGAATTGTAATGTGGATTATAATCTAGATTGCATCCATCTTACTATAGGCAATGTGTGCATAGTGACGATTTTCAGGGAGGGCTGTTCTGACCCTTTCAACATTGTGAAGCCACCGGTAGAAATCACTACGACCACACTTACGCTCAAGTCTACATAGAAGGACACTAAGGTCTCACGCCAAGCTCTGGATCCTAGACCCAAACCCACCAAGAGTGCTCACAAGGCCAAGGAGTCTAAGCTTATATGGGTGCCAAAGCAGCAAAGACCACCTTTGGGTAGACCACCCAAACATGCTTCTAAATGCCAAAACAATCAGTCTCATCATGGCCTAAGAGGCAATTTGGATGCTATCAACATAGGCACACAACCACGCCACGATGGATCCCCAAATATCTCTTGCGAGCGCAAGGCTACTACGAAGGCAACCCCTGGATTTGGGTGCCTAAGAATGGCAAGTCTAAAGGCTCATCTCCAAGCAACCTCACTCTAGTGAGAGAGGCTTTCAAACATAGCGCTCGGGCCGTAGTTAGCAAACCACTGCCAGCTGTGACTAATAAGTCCCAGCTAATTTATCGACAAAGCAGTCGCTAAAAGCCTCAAGCTTACCTCACTCAAAAGAGTTGAATACTTTCGTGACTGTGCAATCAGAACCCAGCACAACTTCCATGCCACCAGAGCTTCCTATAGCACTTCAAAGTGCTTCGGAGTGTAAAGCCACACCCGTGACACCAGCAATGGATTCATTGCTGTCTAGCTCAATTGCACCATCACCACCAGCAGGTCTTAGGCCTTCCTATGCGGTACGATCTTTCTTTTCCTTGGCTAAAGACCTTGCTAAAACTTCGGGAGATGACCTTGTGACCTGCATTAAGGTGTTAGACCACACTTTCACCACATTTGCTAGGAGTTATGAGCGGTTGGACCTAGGTCTTCTTGATGAACCACTTGCTTTCGATGTTCGTGCATTACCATGCACTTGGGAGGAATACGAGTTTATGACCGTCAAATTCCCCAAGATTGCTGCTGAACTAATAGCAAATGAAGAAATCTCAAATGAGCAAGTTGTTCTCATGCGACTAATCACCTCATACCATAAGCCTCCTCGTTCTGCTCCCGAACAAGAATTACATGAGCTCACGCAACTTGCAAGCTCAACTTCCTCGTTCTTACAACAGTGGTTCACTTTGCGGACCCAATGGGAAAATAAAGGCTGTCGTATCATGACAAATGCTTAACAAAGGAGGGCAATCAAGACCATTGAGTACGATCCTACTTATGTGGCACCTCTTTCATTTAGAGTTTTGGCCATTACCCGGAACCAACACTTAGATGACTAGGTTCTAGCCCATCCTTACATTGACCAATTCCTTACGGAAGAAGAACTGCACGTTGCAAGCCGCCTTAATACCGGCGATATTTTTCACGATGTCTTGACCTATATCTCCCAAGTTTCTGTACAACCCTGTGAACTCAATCGTCACGCTCAACTTGAGTACAACCCTGCATTTTATGAGTGACTGTTGGCAGGAACACCCCATCACAATCACCTTTGATATCCTCACCACTTCGTTCAATCCTAGGAAGGATTTTCATCTTTTCGAGGGGGAGGAATAAGGCTAAGAAGGCATAAATAATTGTTGAAAGGTTGAACTCAGTGATTTTTTAAAAAAAATAGTTAGCAAAAATTTTCAAGTTCTTTGCATTCCTGTTTTGCGTATTTTTTATGCTTAGCTTCATTTAGCCATGTTTTCCTTTTCCACTTGTGATTAATGAAAAGTATTTTTGCTAGGCAGGAACCCAAGATGGCTCATCAAGATCGCGCTCATAAGCTTCCCTTCACAGAAGAAGAAAAGCAAAAATATATGCTGAGTCTGCAAATTCAAGCTCATTTCCGAACTGTCCACAACCTATCCAGGGTCGTGGAAACAGAGGAAGCAACTAAGCAGGTCATAGAAAAGTGCAATATGACCAAGTATGTGGAGAAGGCAGAGCAAAATGTGGATCATGCAAGGTGTGTTGAGTCCTTATGAACTTGAACTTTCGACTTTGCCTCCAAGAGTGCCACAGTGACTATGGGAAGGGGGGATGCTGCCAGGCAAGTCAGGGTACCCTTAAGCAAGGAACTAGTAGAAAAGGCACTGGGCCTAGAATCAAGGGCCGTAAAGAGACCAAAAAGGGATATCTTTGCCATGCTAAAAATGGACAGGGGCCAGGTGCAGTCCAACGACGGAGTCAATATCCAGACATCCCTGATGACGAAATCTGCTTGCGTGCTAAAGTCATGCACACCCTCTTCTCTAGCCATCGATACACTGCCTATATGGGCAGAATAAATGTGCTTGTGCTCGAAAGCCTCGTGGCCAATGCACCAGAAGAGATCGATTGGAATGATTATGTAAGACACACAATCGAGAAGGCTGTCGTAGCGCTTGATCTGGAAAGCCAACCTGCTCTGGAGGTGAATCCCCAGCAGCAAAAGACAGGAAGAAGGCCGCCTCCAAAGCATCATTCATTGGATATGGAGGTGTACTAACTGCCCTAATTGAAGAAGCAGTAAAGGAGGCAGGAGCAGCAGAGGAGGAGCAGGAGAGACCGCCACCCTCACCACACAATGAAGAATCCTCTGGCTCTGACGAGGAAACAGAAACTGATGAGAGTAGTGATGAAGAAGAAAAGTAAGAAGAACAGCGCCAGCAACAGCAAAGAGAGCAGCGCACTAAGCGCTTCCAACAGCAAAGGGAAGAAGAAAGGAGGAAGAAAGAGAAAGAAGAATTGCAAAAAGCGCAAAGAGTATCAAGAGCCCAGGAAACAAAGAGGAAAAGGAAAGAAAAAGAGGATGCATAGAGAGTGGAAGAGGAGTCTAGAAAGGCAGAAGAGGAGAGGAAAAGAAGGGCTTAGGAGGAGGAAGAAGCCTTGAGGAAGAAGGAACAAGAAGATATAGAACTTGCAACTCGCCTATCTGTGGAACAACATCAACGACAAAGAAAGAAAACCCCGCCCTAGGAGGATGAGAACTCGGACACGAGCTTGAACGTGCCAGATCCCATCCCATCGCCGGTCATCACAGAGGGCAAGGGCAAGGAGGCCATCACGCCTGTCCCTACCAGTTTTGTGCCAACTAGCCCTGTTGCTTCCGTAATAACCATCCCCGCCTCAGGAACTTCACCAAAGGTCGATGAGAGCAATATGGTCACATGGCTGTAGTTCCTGGTGGAAAGGGAGTTAGAAAGAGAAGCTGGCGTAGCCACCCCAGTGTCAGGAGTGAAGAGGGCAGCCATGGCTGATGTGAAGCCAAGCCCAGAGCTTAAAAGATAGAAAACAGAAGCTACTACCACTGCCGCCACCATGTCCCATCCCCCACCTCCAGCAGGGCAGTACGATGAGTACATTAAAGAGCTGCTCTCTCGTAGCTAGAAAAGGCCAAGGAAGGAAAGAGAACTACCATGGAAGAGTTGGCAACAGAGCGAGAATCAAGAGCCACTCTCCAGCTGGAGGAAACTAAACAGATAGCAAAGTACCAAAAGGAGATTGCTGTGCTAAAGGAGGAAGCCAGCAATAGAGATGTAGAAGAAGCAAAAACCCTAAAGGAACATGATGCTGCCTAGGAGGGAAGAAGAAAAATCCTAATGGATCGCCTCAACAGAGAGAGGGAGACCACTGCTCACTTGCAGCACAAGGACTGGCACTTGGCTAGGAGGGGGGTAATGTTTACCATATTTACCGCAGCACAGAGGAGCAGGAAAATGGAGCAGAGGAATGGGAAAATGGAAAAAAGGAAATAGCAAAAAAGGCGCAGGATAAAAGATGGAAAAGGCGCCTTGACCGGTAACCAGACCCTGAAAATTTTAAATGTTTGGGCACGACCCCCAGAAAGTCTCAGTGTCGCCCCGAGAAAGCAAAAGAGTAAAAAGTGCACCATTAAATGTGGAAGCGCTCCCGAATCCTTGTAAAAGGGTGCCAAGCTCGCTCTTGTGCAAATTGTATGCATTAGTTGGGAATAGGATAAATTAGAATGGTGGGAAATGAGAAATGGGCTTAGGCCAATGGTCGGCCATGTAAAAAAGGGGATGACCGCCCAAAGAAGGGAGGGCATGTATATAAAGTTCAAAAGTGAATGAGAAGCTCATTCTTGTGTGTGGCAAAAGCTTCTTCTTCTTCTTCTCTTGTTTCTTGCCTTCTTGCTTATGCTTGAGAAAGAGAGTGAGGGAGTGTGAGAGGGTGAGGGAGTGAGTGTGTGAGAGTGAGGGATCGTGGAGAAGAAGCTCTCCATCTCCTCTCTCCATCTTCTTCTCTTCTCTTATCTTCCCTTGTCTCGTGCGTGGCTATGGAGGATGGAGCTCATGGGAGAGGGATTGAGGTTGCTTGAGCTTGCCACAAGGATTGTGGAGCTACCGGTGTGCAAGAGAGAGGAGGGTACTCGATCGAGCATCAAGGTAAGCTCACTACACTCGTAAGGTAGGCATGGTGCATCGGCTACGTGAGAGGTAGCCATGGCCGCTCGGCTTGAAACGCTTGATCAATAAGCGGTCCCTAGGTCTCGGGGTAGAGCTTGTAGCTCCCCTTCACCACACATTGTGGTTGTTGGAGTTTCCATTTCTTATCTCTCTCTTCCTTGCTCTTGCTCTCCCGCCATAGCTCTTGCGTGCAAGCTTCGATCCTTCTCACCTTTCAACTAGTATCAGAGTATGTCCTTCACGAGCACATCCCGGCCTTCCCCGGCATCTACACAAGGTATGAGAGCTTGCTTCTCACTCAATTCTCAGCCATTCTTTGACATGAACAACAGGGTTTCATGAAGAGGCAGCCATAGCTTCCATCATTGAAGCTTGTTCTCTTCACCTCTTGCTTGGACTTGTCATAGGCTTGTGTAGGCCTATTATAGGCCTTCATTGGGCTCTTGCTTATCCCCTATCCACCCTGATTTGGCCCCTCAAGTACAACAACATGCTCACATTTTATTTGCGCATGTTTACAAAAATGGCTCAAAAATTACTCTTTTTGTCATATCTCGGGCATTCGAAACCCAATTCAGGAAAGGTAAGAGTCTAAGTTGGGGTTTTGACACACTCTGGACGCGATGGTGATGTCAAATTTACCAAATTTTGATGATAAAATATTTTGCAATAGATTTCAGATATGAGATAGCATGTATTTGTATGCCTATGGCTTATGTGATGCTTCTACTGATGTCTAGGGGCTATCTCTTGGATGTCCAGGGCATAGAAGTGTACGGCCATTTCTACTACAGAGGCTGAGTATATTGCAGCCACAGAGGCTTGCAAAGAGGCTATCTGGTTAGGCCATTTGATTGCAGACCTTGGTATGATAGATGCTATGCCTACACTACATTCGGATTCTATGAGTGCCATTCAGTTGCCAAGAATTCGGTCTTCCATGGGAAGACGAAACATATTGAGGTGAGGTATTACTTCATTCGCGAGGTCGTTGAGGACAAGTTTGTTGACCTTGTCAAGATTCTGACTAAGCAGAATCCTGCGAACTTGCTCACGAAAAGCCTCACTACCAAGGGCTTTGCCTTCCTCAAGAGATTCATGGGCATTGGATGAGATGACGTCTTTTTCCTCATCCTGTTATACATGTGTACATGTTGTACTGTCTTTTCTTTTTTCTCTCTCACTAGGGTAGATTTACCTTTAAGTGGGAGGTTGTTGGGGGTAAAGGCATCTTTACCTAGCCGCACGTGTATTACTACACTGATAGGACCTGCCACTACACACTGCAAGTGGCGGGTACCCGTGACCACTTATTCTTTACTCTTTTTAGTGACAGTTTGAATAAAGGAAGGCCCTGTCATACATTGTGGTTGTTGGAGTTCCCATTTCTTGTCTCTCTCTTTCTTGCTCTTGCTCTCCTGCCATAGCTCTCGCGTGCAAGCTTCGATCCTTCTCACCTTTCACGTTCTTTGAATTATTATGATTCTATGTGAGTTCCTTGTTATTGAAAGCAACTGTCAATTTTATTCACACTTGTGCTTAGTTCTTTCTAGTGTACAGTGCCAAATCAGGCTTTCTCCCTTTTAGTACACTTTAAATGATGAAATCAGCGTGGGATGCGAATGCAAAATGAATAATGCAGTTCTCGCTTTTCCCCCCTTTTGTTCGTAGCCTAATATGGCTCTAAGCGCATTTCGTGGCTATCCTCTCGTATTGTCTAGATAGGGTCTATGCTACACACTCTACACCCGATCAAGGCCGGATTGGAATCTGAGGGTCAGTTTCAGCTCTAAGTCTCATCTATTCTATGGCCTATTGCTAGAGGTTGACTCTAGGCTGCCCAGGTGTGGTTTCTCCAATTTTTGGCTTCTGAGAGCCGGGTCAAGTACTCAGGGATGTTTGGGGATGTGTTCGGAGTGGGCTTGGCCTAAGGAGGTGGCTCATTTACCAATTTAAAATGTTCTGCCCTAGTGGTCTGATTACCAGAATTCTGGGTGGTCTGACTGTCCAAGTCGGACTATCCGATCGGATCGGGTGGTCCAATCCTAGTCTTGGTCTGATTGGAGTTGTCCGACTGTGTCTAACAATGGTCCGATTGGAAAGGGTGGATCCGAGTCTAAAAATGGGTCTTGCTACCACGTGGCAGGGTCTGATTGGCAGAGTCAAACGATCCGATTGCATAGTTGGTCCGATCAGATTGGGTGGTCTGAGTATACGGTGGTCCGAATCCGAGAGTCGGACAGTCCGAGTGTCCGATTATAGGAATCAAACACTTGCAACCTGGTCCGACTACATTTTCCATGGCGCAGTTGTGAGGACACGAGTGACGAATGCTATGCGTGGGGGTCCTGTTACAAGCTCCAACTTTCCAAATCAAACAAGCACAACTCAGAGGAGGTCAAGGAATACCTAGAATGGCTGGGCGACAACAAAACGATCGGATCGAGCCCCTTTTGTACCTGCACTCACACTCTCTCTCTCAAGCTCTCTCTCTCAATGTCTAACTGCAAAATGAGGCCTCCACTGACCTTTTGAGCCTCTTATTGCCCTGCTCAAGTCTCCTTCAATCTTATGGTTGCCACTCTTGCACCCATCTACTCAAGATTTAGATTTTATGCCTCTTTCTCCCAGTTTTCAGCCTATTTTCAGTAGCGAAAAACCCTTCCGTTTTCCCTATTTCCTTGGTCCTAATCCTATCAAAGTGCAATAAAAATAAAAAACAGTGACTAAGGTTGATTTACCTACTTGCCTACTCAACAAAAAACCAAAATACTTACTTTTTTTGAAGATCAAACCACCTAAATATTCTATCTATCTCAAGCACCGGTTCAGGCTGAAAACCCTACCTCTATGCTCGATTCGAAGCGTGCGGTGCTCAAGGCTCGATTCCGTCGGTCCCGACAACAGAACCAAAATGAAGGGAGCTACAAGCTCAACCCTTGAGACCTATGGACTGCTTATTGGTCAAGCATTTCAAGCCAAGCGGCCATGGCTATCTCTCACATAGCCGATGTGCCCTCCCTACCTATGGGGTGTAGTGAGCTTGCCTTGATGCCCAATCGAGTACTCTCCTCTCCCGTGCATGCCAGTAGCTCCACGATCCTTGAGGCAAGCTCAAGCAACCTCAATCCCTCTCCAACAAGCTCCATTCTCCATAGCCGCGCAAGACAAGAGGAGTAGAGAAGAGAAGAAGATGAAGAGAGGAGATGGGGAACTTTTTCTTCTCGGTCCCTCACTCTCACACACTCACTCCCTCATACTCACTCACTCCCTCTCTCAAGCACAAGTAAGAAGGCAAGAAGAAGAGAAGAAGAAGAAGAAGCTTTTTGCCACACAAGAATGAGCTTCTCATTTACTTTTCAAGTTTATATACATGCCCTACTTCCCACAGGCGATCATCCTCAATTTTTAGATGGCCGGCCATGGCCTAGGTCATTTTTCTCCATTCTTTCACTTCCTAGCTAGTCCTACTGCCCTTCTAAGTTTACAATTTGCATAGGAGGGAGCCTGGCGCTTTTTTACAAGGATTTGGGAGCGCCTTTGCATTTAAAGGTGTGCTTTCTTGCTTTTAACTCCTCTAGACTTCGGTGGCTACACCTTGGACTTTTGGTGATTGTTCCCATGCTTTTGGATTTTTTTTAGACTTATTATTCTTCTGGGCACCTTCTCCATGCTTGCCCTATGCCTTTTCCTGCTTCTCAGATTTTTCTATTTTCTCCCTTTTTTCCTATTGCCAGTGTTGCAGTAAACACAAAGTGTCTCAAGGTAGGCTAAGGAGCTTGCACATTATGCCTAGCATCATGGTCATGGACCACTGGAGCATTAGCTTTGCTACTACAGGTTGTATAGTTAGCTGTACAAGAGAAGGAGGCTCCTTCTAAAATATAACCCTATGTATCTCGACTATTTGCTTAGGAGGCTGGTTATGCATATTTTTCTCATGGAAAACTACATCATGGCTATAGATGACTTTCGGAGCCTTTGGATCCCATAGGCAATAGTCCATCTCACCTGCATCCCCATAACCAAGAAAGATGTATTTCACGGACTTAGAATCTAGCTTTGTGGGCTTGTTCTTGGGTACATGATAGAAAGCCTCACAATCAAAGACATGAAAATGAGCATACGAGGGAGGTTTTTTAGATCACACCTCCTCTGTAACCTGAAAGTTAATAGTATTTCAAGGAGATCGATTGATCAATCATACAACAATAGTCACTGTCATAGCCCAAAACTATTGTGATAAGCATGCCTGGCTAAGCATAGTACGAACCCTTTCCTGTACTATCTTGTTCATGACCATTCTAGGGTGGGGTGTGCCAGGTGATCAACTGACACTTAATACCCCTCTCATTGTTGCAAAACTACTCAAAGGCTTTAGATTCATACTCACCCCCCATTATCTAACCATAGGTATTTTAGCTTACACCCAGATCGGTTCTCAACCAATGCAAGCCAATGTTGAGAGATAGCCAAAACATCATATTTCATCTTTATGGGATATGCCTAGACCTTATGTGAGTAATCATCAATGAATGTGACAAAGTACTTCGCGCATCCTAATGACTGACAGGGCATCGGTCCACAAACATCAAAATGAACAAGAGCCAAAGGCTCACTCATGCATAGAGTGCCAAACTTCTTATGCATACTACATATCTGCTTGCCATACAAACAATGATCATATGACTCAAAATACTTATAGTCAAGGGGTAGAGGATACTCCAAATGAGTAAGCATTTTCATTCCCTTTAAGGACATGTACCCAATGCAAAAATTCCAAATAAATATATGTGGAAATCCACAAACAAAACATGATCTACGAATCCAGATACAACCAAGGGATATAAAGTGCCAGACTAGGCACCACATGCCAGAACAAGGTCTACATGGGTGATCTTCTAAGAAGAATCCCAAAGGAAACAAAGTAACCTTCATCATCGAGTGTGCTAGTCGAGATAAGACTCTTTGTGAGAGCCAATATATGTTGAACATTATGCAAAATAAACATATTGTGCCTGAATCAAATTGCAGCTTGAATCACCATAGAGAGAGAACCAAGTCAAAGTATTGACTCCCTTCCCCTCACCTTTGCTTCCACATCCATCACAACCCACAACCCCCTCCGTAGCCCTCCCAAGCCCCCCTAAAGTGAGCTTCTGAAAAAATTTGAATTAAAAGATCGCTAATGTAAATTTTACTTATAAATCCCCTCTATTTTTGAAAAACTGAAAGTCGGTATAATAAAAATACTATTTCTTTTGAACTCACATGGTACATTACATGTTTTATAAGGCGATCCCCTTGAGGTTGCTTGCTTCATCACCAACAGGCATGAAGGTTTCCTATCCCTTCACAAGGTGATAATCTTCTTTGTCCTATGCTACCATAGCTATGCATATAATCTAATATAAAAGAAAGTTGAAGAGGATGATATCAAGTTTATTGATGTACTTGCCTCTATTATTGTAGTCTATCTAGTTAAACAAAGGGCTCTCATGAAGCTTTAATCCAAGCATAGCCTTGAATGGTTCTCCTTTACTCCAAGTACCTAAAAACATTGTGCAAGGGATGGTAACATTAGATCAATTAGAGGAGTGGTAATGGTGACTCGTGTGGAGGTTTGATTTATCTTTATTTCAACACAAGATGAGAATGTGCTTTAGGGCATTAGCTCATAGTAGCTAAGAAGAGAAGGGAGTAGAAGTGTTAGAGGCCACTGTGTTGGGATCTAAAACGGGCCCGACATTGGCTCTAAGCTCTAGCTAGACTCTTATGCTCACTAAACGACTCTCATGGCCTTGCAGCTAGGAGTGTTAGGCTATATACTAATCTAGCTAAATCATGCATTTGTATTGATTTGTAATCTAATAAAATTTTCCATCTCAACTTCAAATAGAGGGAGGATACCACACATACACGTGACTAACACCTCCTTGCACACACATATAGAGTATCCCCAAGGTTGTAATTAAACATTACATTTAATGTAACTCCATAAGAACACCATTTGAACCATAAAAATCCACAAATTTACGATTTTTTCTATTAAATCCAACATTGCAGGCTTTATGGTTTAATTCTTATTACATATGTTGCTTGAAATTACTAATTATTCTATGATTTTAGATATATTTAGATATATTATTATTTTTCAATCATTTTTCATCATAAGAACAAGGTGATTCGACAAAAAATTCAATAAAAGATTGCTTACTCTATAATCCGCATACTCGCACACTATATTTCAAAGACAAAAAGCCACTAACACCTCCTTTGCACTTCCTTGATCCATCCTTCACATCTTGTCACGAACTGATACCCATTCCCCCTCATTCTCTTAGCCCATATGTATCATGTTTATGGCAAGAGAGAAAGAGGAGAGATAAAGAATGACTTTCTATCTTTCCATTCAATGTGTCAAATTGCTTGTAGTTTCTCACGATAGGGAGTGAAGAATTGCAACATCTCAGTCCCAAGAGGAGGGAGAATGATTCCAACAATCACAAGATACAAATTTTAATTATTTGAAGGGTCGTTGAAAAAATGGGGTCCCCTCTCTTCATTGAGTTTTTGGTGGTTATGCTTTTCTTAAGCATCATTAGTCTCTAATCTTTAAAATAACCGATTCACTTTCTTCTATTCACACTATTCTACAAGTGGTTTTGGGCCAAACGGAGGGGAAAATGACCCTGGATTTGGGATCTAACTGGATGACTGGTATTGAAATCTATTACTAGCATCCATCATTTACTTTTTGGCTTTCGAATTAGGTAGCTGCTTCATAACAGTAAATTTTACGACTATTAAATGGGGGGTCAAATGGACTTCGATGATAAATGGACACTGGCATTGGATTCCCATTGTCGAAATGCATCTAAGAAAACTCAAACTCATTGATTCGTGATCGACACATTTTTTGGCAAAAATACCTCTTTTATGGATCACGAGCCACTTTTGTGCTTTTAAATTTGGTTATAAAATTCAGCTCTCATTGATGACCATGGGATGCCCATTGAATCCACGAATTGATCTGCACAAACATGAACCATAAAGAGTATCAACCTCTTATAAATAAAAATACACAATAGAGCATAACACAACTCTCACCCTACCCCCTGACACAATCAATGCATGAAGTCCATGAGGGATAGGACCAACATAGTCTAGAGCTAGTCACTAACCAACTACTCCAACATGGCTTATCAAAGGAGTTATCCTAAGTGGTGGTTTGACCTACCTACCGAACCTAGGACAATTGGACCACAAACTCCTACTAGGCAAGGGCTCCTATAACCTGGTCAATTGAGAATCATATATTTTGGAATTTTATTACATTTTTTTCTTTAGTTTGTATACTTGAGCATATAAAAAGGAGGGGGTTGAGCATAGTGTGACCCAAGGAGAATAGGGCATCGGTCTCAGGTCATGTCTTGGTATCCAAGAACCTACAAAGCTTTCATGAGGCGACACTAAATCCTTCTTCTTTTGCTCACTTTTGTTTTTGTTCTGACCATTGTTATTTATTTTTTTGACTAAATGCAACTGCTAGGAAGACAAGGCATCAGGCCCATGTTAACTCACCTCCAAGAATTTACTAGGCCTTCATAAGGAAATGATCATTAGCTCTTTGAAGTTTTTCTTTCTTTGGATTTTCTTATTTTAGGGATTAGAACCCCTTTTTACAAACCTTCGTATTATATATATTTTAGATATATTCTTTATAGTTTTCTATTTTATTTGGTAGGCTTCCCTAGATGCCTCACAACTAACTAGGACTCCTAAAACTAGCTTCTTAGCAAACTAGCATGACAGGGTCATTAGGACTACCCTAAAAAACAACTCTTAGAGTGCTTGACAATGTCATTATACGAGGCAGCAACCCCCCCAAATACACCTAGCCTAGCCCTGGGACTTCATGCCTTGAATGTCGATCCCCAACAAAAGAAAAATACCCCATACAAGTATACATATACATCATAAAGGGGAATAACTTGTAAAGGAAGGATATCACCTAGACTTTGCCATAAGAAGCTTTTGTGTAGCAAGAGGCTCTCTCCAAGTGCTCCGTCAAGTCTATTTAGTGCAACACTAAAACAAAACCCATTAACCGCACTTGCACCAAACAAACAAATGGCCCTCTTAGCCTCATGGAATCAAACAATTCTCTATAAGAACAAAGGGCCCTCTTGGCCTAACGAGATCAAACATTAAATTGAATAGGAATAGCCCCCTTAGACTAAAGAGATTAAACATTAAACTTGATAGGAACAACCCTCTTGGCCTAATGAAATGTAATCATAAAGATACCATTCAGTATAAGAACAAAGGGCCTTCTTGGCCCAATGAGAAACATTAAATCCAATAGGAACAATTCTCTTAGCTTAATGATATCAAACAGTACCAATAGGAACGGCTCTCTTGGCCTAACAAAATGTAACTATAAAGCACACCATTTAGTAACCCACTGGTGAAAGAAAACCCTTGATCCCCACATAAACCCTATTGAAGCACAAAAATCACTACCTAGCTCATAATCCATACTAACCATTACTAGACAAAACATTATATGTCTTCAAGTAGTCCCCACAGTAGCCTTGGTCGAAACATCAGGAGGCAATTGTAAAAACCCCTTAGGACCATAGTTAAGAAATACATCTTCAACAAAGGCAGAATTAGCCAAGGAGTCTTCAAAGCAATTCCATTGTCAGGGAAATAGCCTGGCAAGCGAGTGCCTCAAAGGTCTCAAGGGTGTCTAAGGTTGCACGATGATACACCCTTAGAATGGGATCTCTCATATTATAGGTCCCATTCAATTGGTTGATCACTAACTGTGAATCACCTTTCACCAATAACCGGCGAATACCACCACATGTGGCTAGATTTAACCCCATAAACAAGGCCTTTTATTTTGCCACATACAACTTCTTATCCTAATTAGGCTTACCTTTAGATACAATTTTAGATGAGATCCCCACAAGCTTCTTATTAGTACTCTCTACTTGTCCATTAGCCTGGGGGTTGTAAGGCGTGGTCTTACTATATTTAATCTTCAGAGAATTCGTCAAAGGCTCAATTACTTTATTCAGAAAATGTGTCCCATGATCAGACACAAGCTCTTTAGATGGACCAAAATGGCAAACAAGTTGCTCCAAAATAAAACCAAAGTAAAACAGACTGTCTCCTTGGCATTATCATTCATCATGGCATGAGCTTCAGACCACTTCATAAAACAATCTATTGCTACAATAATACAATGCTTTCGTGTAGTTGACAAAGGATATATAGTTCAAATAAAATCAATGTCCCACTTCTTAAATGGTAATATAACCATGACAGGAGTTAGTGGGCGCTTCCGATTCTCCCTTTTGTCATGTCTATGACATGTATCATATCTCTTAACATACACAAATGCATCTTGGAAAATGGATGGCCATCAATATCTAGCTTTCAAAGCTTTCTATGTCAACTATCTAGTAAAGTGCCCTCCACAAGGGGAGGCACGACACTCTTCTAAGATAAATGGAACCTCATCAAGCGTGACACATCAATGAAACATCATCAATCCCTTATCAAATTAGTGTCCCTGCAATCAAGGCAAATTTCAAGGCTTGCTGCCTAATTTTTCTCTTTTTAGCCTTCGTTAAAGTGTCTCTAACATCTCTTGTGGATAGATAGTGAACTATGGCATCATATTAAGGTGGAATGGAGACCATATTGATTTTGAATAGACCATCAAGGTCACTACCTTCATCCAAGACTTCCTTCGGGTTCCCAAAATCCACAATATGTTCAACGATGCCCTATAACTTCAACATCTTACTAATTTCATAGTCAAACTCCTACAAAGTGATCAACCACTTTGCTAGGTGGTCAGGCATCTGCAACTTATTCAACAATAGCCTCAATCCCTTTACCTTCATATAAAATACTACATTTTCATACAGGATGTAGTGCTTGCATTTCTTCGTTGCAAAGACCATCCCAAGGCACAATTTCTCCATGTAAGTATAATTAATCTCGAACACCCCCAATTTGTGACCAGCAAACGTAATCAGATAGTACCACTTCTCTTCCCAAATCGAGGCTAAATAATAGCTAACACTATACATCGTAGCCATTGAAAATATATAAAATATCTCATCCCTTTTAGGTGCTTTCAGGACTAGTGCTTTTGCTAATTCTTTCTTCGCATCCTCAAAGAATACTTAATACGGATCACTCCAAACAAATAGATAGTCAAAGGACAATAGATTTATCAATGGCAATGTCCTCTTAGTCGGTGTATTAATAAATCATTTGATAACATCGGACCAACCATAGAAAGCTATGCACTTCTTTAGGAGTATGTGGCAAACTCATAGTGATGATGATCTTTATCTTTTCAAGATAGTGCAATACCAACCAAGCTAACTACATGGCTTAATAGCAATTTACAGGGCACTCCAAAGAGACACTTTATTAGCTTGAGAGCAATGTAGAATTTCTCACAATGTTGGAAACATTTTCTCAACATAATTAGCTTTCTCTCCCTTATGGTGGCTACCCCTAGGTCATCAATAAAGACTTTCAGCTCCTTTGGGGAAATATCACCAAAAGTTTATCAATCGTATGTTGCCAAGACCCTGGCGCATTGAATAATCCAAAATCCATAACATGATATACAAAGGTACCAAATATAGCGGTAAATGTCATTTTGACTTTTTTTCCTCTGCTATAGCCATTTGGTTATAACAAGCAAAGCAGTTCATAAATGAGTAGATATCCCTACCCGTTAATTGATCTAAAATCTGATCAATGAATGACAATGGATATTAATCTTTGAATGTCTATTTATTAAGTTTACTAAAATCTATGCAAAGCTGTATTTGATTATTTTTATTTTTTTAATAACTATTGGTGAACATCACTCCATGTGTTTTATAGAAAATATTAGACCAGCCTTATGCAATTTCTGTAGCTTCCCAAATAGTTTGTCCCTTAGCTCAAAAGCCTCACTTTTTGTCGAATAGGACAACTACCTTCCTTCAGGGGAATAGTATGCATAGCCAGACTAGGAGAATGTCCCTCAACTCATCATAGTTCTAGGTAAAAATATCACAAAATTCTTAAATCAAGGACACATAGTAATTCCTCTCTGCTAGACTAAGCATAGATCCTAATTTAATTAGTCACATGGCTCATTCAATGTACCAAGATCTAGCTCAATCACATCTATGTCTTTGATTATGTTTCTTGAGCTTCTATTGGCTCATTCAAAATCACCTGGTAGACATATTCTATATTGGATCCCTCTCTTGATTTATCACTTGACGAAGTTTCGCTGCTAAAAGGATCCCTAATGTATCTAGTTTTGTCGAAGACAAGGATACTCTCTTTCTTTGAGGAGATTCAAGATATGCATCTAATATTATGTATCTAGCACCTCTACCAAAATTCAGACTACCAACATGTATATCAACTTAATAATTGGATTGCAATATCTATGGTCTTCCTAATAACACTTGATAGCTTGGCCACCTTGCAAACCTAATAATCCTAAAGTTCGAAATTCATTCCATATTAGCAACATTCACATGGACTTTTGTAATGCAACCTTTTGGTTGCCTTAAACTATCATCATCTATTTGAAGAATTATGGAGGCATTCTTTTGGATTTACAATCCCAGTCTTTCCATCAATTCTAAACTCATAATGTTGACGGAAGATCCCATATTCACAATGGTATGATTCATTAATATGCCGTCAACATAAGTTTCCACCCTTGGACAATGCTTTTCAATATGTTCAAACTGGTCATCTCCTACACAAGTTATTCCCAAGGGTTCGATGATATACCTAGTGTGAAGGATCTTCTTAAACTCTTCATGTACTCCTGGAGATAGCTTGATCAGTAGGAGATTCACATCATGATTTATCTCGCAAAGAGAATTGGGTAAGTCAATTTTATGGTAATTAGCAATGGTTCTCTTCTCTTGCTAGACCCTTCTCTCTCCTCGTCCTCACTGAACAAGCTTAGGTGCCTCTTTCTAGGCTTTTACCTTCTTCTTTGGCAGCGCCTTATTAGATTCAACTTTTCCATCAGCAGCTTTTAGAGGACCGACTTCCATATCAGGGTTAAGGACTTGCATCCCCTTATCATCTTTTTTAGGGTTTGCCTCAAGAGGTTTTACTTTATCCCCATTGCCTTCTTGAGTCTTTTTTCCTCTTGTAATGGCTTGTAAATTGGAAGCCTCAGTGGTATTGACACGCACAACTTCGATAAGGTCGATACCACTACCACTAGTAGGTAGCTCTTCTATGATAGCTTTTTCTCTCTACAATATTTGCTTTGGTCCCTCATCCTGCTGAAGGTTATTTCCTTGTGCTAGATGATTAATCGGAGCTGGTTGTCTACTCCCTTGGGCAATTTCTCAGAAAGTGCTAGCCACCACACCACTTACAACTAAATCTTGATAGATCACCCTCTTTAGGATGTTGACTTTCTATCAAGTTTTGCTGCTTCTTTAGGAAATTAACATCTATGACTACTTGTCTATACTGTTTCGTTATCATATTGATGTAATGCTTCATCATGTCCTTGACTTCACCAAGAAAATTTGACACACTAGACTAATAACTGTGATCATCCACTTGCCATTTAGCTAGTGTAACTGCCCGATTAGGGATCAACCATTGATTAGTTGCATCACATTAGAATTCTTCATTTGGCTTTTGTTCTTTAGTGGGGTCATTTGGCTAGCCATCATAGCAACATTAGAAGGAGCTGACATCATGTGCACATTCTGCATTATGCTTCCCCTTCCATTCAAATTGGTCATACATGTCCTAGTCACACCTTGACTTCCATTGATCTATGCCAACTTATTTCCAAGACATAGATTCAAATTTAGGTTAGTCCTAGATGTATAGGCTGCTTGTAAGCATGACTCTACCTCCTTTACTCATGTAATAGTAGTGTCTATATCAACAAGAGCAACATTACTCAATTGCACTTGGATATTAAAGTCTAATCCATGTAAAAAGTACTGTAGTTGGAGAGGTGGAATAGGAACAAAGGTTTGCAATTTGCGAAACACTTCTTTCAGTTTCTTGGTGTATGCTTGAGCATTCTCATGAGGCTCTTGACATGTCACATTCAGAATATGCAGCCAATATTGACCACCTCTCTCAAGGCCAAACTCTCTTCAGAAGGAGAACATCATCAAATGTCCCTTGTCCTGAATTTGACAATTAAACATTGCTCTCCGACTTTCGGACCAGGTGGTCTACTTCATAATGACAAACCTTGTGGCCATTAAATGGGGGTCAAATGGATTATGATCAACAAACAGACACTTGCATTAGGTTCCTGGCATCGAAATACATCCAAGAAAACTCCAATTCTTTGATCCATGATTGATACATTTTTTGCCAAAAACACCTCTTTTATGGATCTCGGGCCACTTTTGCACTTTCAAAATTTAGCTCGAAAATTTAGCTCTCACATTGATATCATTAGGTGTCTTCATGGCATCAACCTATAATCAAAGAAATGTACACTCCATGGGTATGTTCATGGCATGGACTTGCAATTAGAGAAATGTGCACTCCTTGGGGATGTGGTTGCCTTATTGAGTCATGAGAGTTTGTGCAAGTACTTATGCAACTGGGAGATGGGTTGAACTCCAAGCAAGCATGGACTATTGTCCCGTGCTTGAGGACGTAGTTGGTGTGAAGGGAGGTGTAATATGGTGCTCATAGTTATAGGTCTACCACGCAAACCTATAATGTCTTTCCCTTGATGTGCCTTGATACTGTGATGTGAGGGATAGGCTAGGGGGTTAGGAGTAGTGGCTATGGACCAATGCCATTAGATGCACCTAACTTGAGGACCCTTAGGTGACATGCTTTTTCTCTCTTTTATTTTTAATAAATCTTTTAAAAATAATTATTTAATTATTTTTCCCTCTTTTACTTGGTTAGAGGAAGGGGCTTCAATGATTGCTTGATGCAGGCTCAACTCATCATGTAGCTCTTTAGGGCCAATCTTGTCTCGACCAATGGTGTTTTTCAAGGAATGAAGGATTGCAATGGAAAATTTTCTAGCACTCATATCCTCAAGCAACTTTAGAGAGTAAGCTGATAACATGGTTGCTCGAAGGATAAGTCTCACCATGGCATACCTATTGATTCATGTGCTTTTTCATTTGTTGAGAAAGGTATATGCTAGACCTCCTCAAGAAAGTGTTATTCGGATACATGCCATGCAAGACGAATATGATTCCATACTTAAGAATGATATGCAACATTCTATTGACATTTTTAAAGGCAATAAGCCCTTGCTACCTAGTAGATCTATAAGTTGAAGAGGAAAATAGATGGTGGCATCAATTAGTACAAGGCTTTGTTGTGAAGGGCAATGCTCAACAAAAGCCATTTTATAATCAGACATTTGTACCTACTTTATCATTCGCCACCATTCATTGTCCTGCGAAACTATCTCCTACAATTCATTATTTGGTTTGTCACTCGTCACTTCACCTTGCATCGTGCGTTGCATGTAGCTCTGGTGCAACTGTAGGTACGTACCTCCTCCCCCTCTCTCTCTCTCTCTCTCTCTCTCTCTCTCTCTCTCTCTCTCTCTCTCTCTCTCTCTCTCTCTCTCTCTCTCTCTCTCTCTCTCTCTCTCTCTCTCTCTCTCTCTCTCTCTCTCTCTCTCTCTCTCTCTCTCTCTCTCTCTCTCTCTCTCTCTCGGTCGAAGGAAGACGGGGGTTGCATAGTCTCTCTTTATATAGTAAAATGTAATTTTCATGATAAATAGATCTATTTGGTATACAATGAACCTTTCTAAATTGGAAGTATATTAATTTTCTATATAGAAATTGGCTAAATTTCATACAATTATAATAAATTAATCACTTTTCAATATAAGTTTATTCTCTAAAAACAATTGTTGCAAGTGGTAAATTGGTTATTTTCTTATACTTTCTCTCTTATTTGTAATAGCCATATTTTTAGACCAAAGTCAATTATCATTCGTGAATTCTACAAATGTAAAGTTTAAGCCTTGCTCAAGACATAAAGGGATTGAGAGGTAGAAGAGGGTCTTAAGATTGGCAAAGGCCAATAGGAAATGCCCAGATGTAAGGTAGAATCATAAATTATTGCTCACTTGTTCATTCGCTATAAGTATAACAAGGGAACCAATTCACGTAGGACATTATCAAGGCCTTCGACCTAAAAGCATTCACATGGAAGGAAATCCTTATTGACGAATCCAATAAGTTGCCTATGGTATTTTGGGCCTTCATAAGGACCAACTACCTATGGGCCATATGGTGTTAGTACAACGATTCAATCTTTAAAGGCAATTTCAAATCTTCCTCATTGGCTTCAAAATAGGATTTTATTTTGCAAGTCTCAATCAACCATCGTGGCGCTCATGATCCGAGCCGAGGACCAAGTGCAACAGAACAAGGGAAACATACCAGCCTAGTTCGCAAGACACGGAGGAAGAAGCTACTTGGACCAAAGTTGAGGAGCTCAATTGAGTTTTTGCAACCCTTCAGGATGCAATTTGCCGCTACTAGTTTATGCATTCATATAATGCTAATGGGTCCCACTCTAGCCCAAAGCACTCTCCTTGATGCTTCCTTAGAAACCCAAATTGCAATAATTTATCCCATAAAAGCTATGTATGCACCAGTGCACCTTTTGGTCTACTTGAGAAGAAATATGCTCTCTTTGATGATAACCTAGCCCATCCTTATTGCCAACTTTTGGATCCCATAAGCTTGCACATATTACTTTTTACCTTATTTAAACACAACCTTAATGCCTTTCTCAAAAGAAAAAGACATATGGGAATTGAAAATAGTGTAGAGAGAACATGTATACTAAATGCACATTTATGTAAGGATCAAAAGAATATTTCGGTCATTTTATGGCAAACTACCATCTGAGATTATGATTGGTTTTGCTTTGTGCAATAGATACCCTCATGAGCATAATAATTTGATTATATTGTTAGCCAACATCTCACAATGTGCCACTGTGATGTATATAGCATGACTTTATTGGATAGATGTGTCCTGAGGAATTACAAATATTTTATGGGATAGGTGTTTTGGTATGCAATTAATATTTTTACAAATAAAACAACTGAACATTCTCTCCTACACATGGAAAACATTCTAATATATAATCTGATAAAGAAAGTACTAGTGTTTCATTAACTATAGTTTCCTTAATATTTGATGTGAAGTTTAGATTGTGGATCTTAGTGTTCTCTAAACTTACCTTGCTAGGTTTAAAGGCTCAAGTGGTTTAAATTTTTTTATACCAAGTTTAGGTTGTAGATCTTAATATTTCTTGAACTTACATTCATGGGTTCAAAAGGCACATAAAATTTGAAGTCCTTATTATCATGTTTACCAAAGGATCATAAGATTTTGAGTTCTTATTACTAACTTTGGAAATGTGTTAATGATATTGTATTCAAAAGTCACAAGGGTTCATCTATAGCTATACATTAGTGGTTACACATATTAAACCTACAAAAGAAAAAGTAAAGATAACTCAAGGAAAGTCGAACCCCAAACACACTTTGTATCTATCGTGGAGTCTACCTGCACAATTCAAAAAGGACATTTGTATATAGAGAGACATAATTGCCTCTAAAAGGCAATCATGCCTCTCTCTCTCTCTCTCTCTCTCTCTCTCTCTCTCTCTCTCTCTCTCTCTCTCTCTCTCTCTCTCTCTCTCTCTCTCTCTCTCTCTCTCTCTCTCTCTCTCTCTCTCTCTCTCTCTCTCTCTCTCTCTCTCTCTCTCTCTCTCTCTCTCTCTCTCATGCATATTGCTAAGCAAGAGCATATGACTTTAATTCCACATATACACATGTATAGAGTCCACATGCACACGAAACTAAGTCCTGTAACAAAAGTCAAAACTTATAAACAAAAAGTAAGTGGATATACAAATCAAAATAAAAGGTCGACTCTACTTTTACATCATCTAATGTCCTTTCATATTCTTATCCAATTTGTGTGTGTGTTTTTTTTAAAGATATCCAAAGAAAAACCATGAAAGCATCCCATGACTAGTAGAGACAAACCTAATTCTCTCTTAACGTTGAATAATCAGCATCAACAAAATTTTGTTTGTTGAGCCAAAGATGTAGACTATTATAGAGATATAGCCTATATTACAAAGATCTTTTTGGGATAACAACTAGGATTATTTTTAAGAGCCCTCGTCTATAATAATATACCAATAAAAGCAATGCTAAATACACTCCCATAATTTAAACCATTGAACAATGGGGGTCTGTATCCCTACACTCGCATGTCATTGGGTTACTTGTTGAAATTTAAAGGTGCCAATGTCAACAACATATCACAAGGCATGCATTTATCAAGAGAGCTTGTATGAGTTTGGGTTGGGCTACACATGCTAGTGAGTTAGAGACACTCCTTTATGCTTGCTCTTATCTACCCTAAGCTCTACTTTAGTTATCCACAAGCAAGAGAAAATGGTATTGCAAATCCAATACCATGACCTTTGGTCTTAATTAGGATAAAATGCCTTCCATGTCTTGCACTATTGGTGTATATATGAGAGACAGAGAGAGTACTTTTCTCCTCCAAATTGCATATCCTTACATCTTAATGAGTAGGTAATGCTGAGGCAAGAATTTCAAGTATCAACCATGGCCATTGTTTTTGAGAGAGAGAGAGAGAGAGAGAGAGAGAGAGAGAGAGAGAGAGAGAGAGAGAGAGAGAGAGAGAGAGGGGGGGGGGAGGGAGAGGGAGAGGGAGAGGATATGGTGATAGAAATGATCATTTGTACTAGGATAAGGATGTGATGTGAAAGGATTTGAATAACATATTTATCATATATTACCAATGAGAGGCTAAGTGTATTCAACTGATGAGGCAAAAAAAATTGTAGCTGTACTACCATAATAGATGGATCACTCTTACAATAGATAGAGAATGAAGAATTCAATATTGTCCTTGTTGTAAAACCTTTTGATAGAAGGGAAAGTGCTCAATCATCATTGATGGGATCATGCGAGTATTTCTAATAAGGCATCCCAAACGAATCTAATAGGATGATGCTCGCATGACTCCTCATTATTGATTTGAAGCATTTGGGTAGATATGAATATTAAAAGATCTAATGCAAATTGATCAAGCATGTGCACTAAAAGTGTTACTATTGGGTGGTCAAAAATCACAAAGTTTGGTCAATTTTCACTAAAGATCAAAAATCACAAAGTTTGGTCAATTTTCACTAAAGACGATCATACGCATATTAACGATATCATCTTCAAAATTTACAAGGGTTCATCTGTAACTATACATTAGTGGTTACACATATGAAACCTACAAAAGAAAATATAAAGATAAACTCAAGGGAATTTGTATCTACCTTGGAGTCTATCTGCACAATTCAAAAAGAATATTTGTATAGAGAGAGGCATAATTACTTCTAAGGAAATCATGTCTCTCTAACTCTCACTTAATCACTCTCTCTCCCTCATGCACATTGCTAAGTAAGAGCATATGACTTTAATTCCACATATACACATGTATAGCTCCCACAATATGCACACGAAACTATGTTCTCTAACAAAGTTTAAAGCTTATAAACAAAAAGTAAGTGGACTTACAAATCAAAATAAAAGGTCAAGTCTACTTTTACATCATCTAATGACCTTTCATATTCTTATCCAATTTGTGTTTTATTTTCTTTAAAGATATCCAAAGCAAAACCCTGAAAGCATCCCATGAGTAGTAGAGACAAACCTAATTATCTCTTAAGGTTGAATAATCAACATCAAAAAAAATTTGTTTGTTGAGCCAAAGATGTAGACTATTAGAGAGATATAGTCTATATTACAAAGATCTTTTTGGGATAACAATTATGATTATTTTTAAGAGCCCTTGTCTATAATAATATACCAACAAGTCATTGGGCTACTTGTTGAAATTTAAAGGTGCCAATGTCAACAACATATGCCAAGGCATGCATTTATCAAGAGAGTTTGCATGAGTTTGGATTGGGAAACACATGCTAGTGAGTTAGAGACACTCCTTAATGCTTGCTCTTATCTATCCTATGCCCTACTCAATCATCATTGATGTGATCATGAGAGTACTTCTAA
Organism: Lygodium microphyllum; assembly: GCF_053477565.2. Classification (NCBI taxonomy): domain Eukaryota; kingdom Viridiplantae; phylum Streptophyta; class Polypodiopsida; order Schizaeales; family Lygodiaceae; genus Lygodium; species Lygodium microphyllum. The sequence continues at coordinate 100,400,855 of NC_141144.1, forward strand.
TACGGCATCCCAAAGTAATCTAATAGGATGAGGCTCGCATGACTCTTTGTTATTGATTTGAAGAATTGGGTAGATAGGAATATTAACTAATATATAAGATCTAATTGGACACTAGATGTTGGAAATGGATCTATTAGAGATGTAGACTCTACTAGATATACAAACAATTCCACGTGAGTCTTGCTAGCTAATATTATCATTGATGAGACAAAAAAAATTATTTAAAGAATCTTGAATGTTATCAAGATCTCTTTAAGTCTTCCAATTTTGATGAGACATCAAAATTTATAATAAGACTTGTGTTTGATATGATGATGATTGACTCTACTCACAGAGATAATTGATGTGGTGTATGCACCAAAAATCACCAAGAGTTGAGTCATCGAAGGGGGAGAGGGTGGGGGGGGGGGGGGGGGGAGATTTTATAACAAATTGGTGATGCTATCAATATGATCATGTGACTTATCTTTTTCTAGAATTCTTCAGAAAAGAAATAGAGAAATAAGTATTGATAAACTCAATTTTTTTTAAAAAAAATTCTCATCCTACCGTTGAAACACTAAGCTTAATATATTTTCCCTCTATTATGTTTTGGAACTCCTGGTTCTCTAAACTACGACTTCTTTTCTTTTCCCCTTTTTCCATTCTACAACATAGCACACCGTACTCTGTGGACTAAGCAGAGGTGCAAGACTTTCATGCTAGAGAAAGAAAGAACACTTGAGTCAAAGAAGAAAAAATACTCAGCTAGTCGAGCTTTGTGGAGTTTTACACTTTTGTACCACATCATCGCAACATAGTAATATTCTAAAATCTCCAAGGCAGGTACTCGAAAGTACATCTCTTGATTGAAGGATTATCTAATAAGATGAATAGGACCTATCATCATCTCTCGTAATATAATAATCATAGTTTATCCTAAGAAGTGTTAATATTTCTAATCTGTTGGACTCTCATATCATTGGTGTATTTAATTTTTTTCTCCCCATAGCATGATAAGGCATGAAATAGAGACATCATAGATTTCAGTATCGGTCACCATCACTACTCCAGTCCAGGTAAAATTTTGCAATGTATTATAAGCTTCTTTTTACTATGTTTTTTTAACATAGTATGGCAATTTAATCAATATATTATAATGATCATCCTTTCAATGCACTATGGTCGTTAGCTGACTTACAGGGTGTGGAATGAACCACACCCTTGCTTGGCAATGTCTAGAATAAACTATTGCTATAGGACTCTGATTTGTTGGCCATGGAACCAAACCATGCATCTATGATATCTTGATCAACTGTATCAGAGCAGCAATGCCCATTTTGGGTTGTTGTTCTCCTATAGAGACAACACTAACTTTCTCTTCCTTTGGTTGCAATAGCTTATTGCTCTCGTGTACATTGATGATACTCTTCTTTCTATTACAACTGAGTCTTGAGGAAGGACTTTGCCCAAGAAGCTTTTGCACTAATGATCTGAAGTTGGCCACATCAATCTTGACCACTTTAGGGGCCTTAATACAAACTATCCTAGTAGCTAGGGACCGCTTAGTCTCCTACTTGATGGGGGATGATTATAAGCTGAAGTTAGGGTAACTATTCATAGGTTGTAAGATGGAGCTAACCAAGCTGTTGAGGTCCTTAACCTTGTACCATCTATTACATATATGTAAAACTGAAACAACATCTGTGATCCGAGTGAAAGATGCAATATAGATCTTGAGTAGGCTTTTAAAGCTATTCAAGGCCAATAGAGATAGCTATACTAGATGAAACCAAGAATGGCTACATGGGAGAGAAATTATGTTATAAAACCAAGCTTGTACATAGCATAAATAGATGAAGTTAGCATGTGAAAACTAGGAAACCACCAAAAAGAATATGTGCGCTCCTTTTGGAAAATGTGAGAGACTCTGAGATTAATTTCTAGGACCTGAGTAGACCAAGGACTCTTTTTGGAATCATGCATGCATGCAAGCCAAGACAATCCCCAACATGTCTCCAGGCCTTCTCATAAGGAAATTTCATGCAATTGATGCTGCCTTGTTTGATGTTGTGCTTATGCCATGGAGTTGCAAACCACAGCCATGGTAGGTGCTCAAATGATGGTGAGCTAATGCAGCTAGAGCTACTATATTGCAAGCCTTGCTGCATCCTTGTACCACTTGACACTACCATTGTTCCTATTGAAGGTGATGTCCTACACCAATTCAATAGCAATAGCAAGCAAAAAGATCATCTAAAGGCACATTATGCGAGCAGCAAATGCATGAGCTAATCATCTAAAGTGCCACCACATTTAATTTCATTGGCCTGACCATATTCATCACCACCAAGAAACCTCAGTCCCCCCCGTACCCTGCAGTGTGATAAGAAAACTTAGGATAAACCATTGACATGACATGGAACTAACCATGGAATATAGCTATTACTTGCATTGCTACATCAAGAGCTACTAGGTCTGATGGAGTTGTGAAGCGGTAGAATAGAAAATCAATGTCATGGTGATCCTCCACCCCTTTATTTTTCCTGCATGCATCCTTATATTGTGTAGTAGTACCACTTTGACATCCTCTGAGTATCAGCTATACAGCAACAATAGATAAAACATGATCAATACCTTATACATTAATGACAAAGGCCCATGACAAGACAGCCATCAGCTGATCATCCAAAGGGCTAGAACATATAATTTCATTGGCCTGATCATATAATTTCATTGGTCTATAATGCCATACCTTCCAAAGGGTAAGCAAAAGAAGGTGCTGAAGTAGTAGAAGATACATGTGCACTAGACATCTGCACTCATCGAATGTGTGCATCGAATGGGCGCCTATAAGTTTATAGATCTCCTTACCCCGCAAAGTGACAAAGTCTGCACTGGATGTCTACATAGAATGTCTCCACTGGATTGGAATGACAGTCATACACCCATTGAGTAGAAATAACAAGTAGAAAGATCATCCAAAGGTGCATTATGTGAGCAGCAAATGCATAAGATCATCATCTAAAGTGCCACCACATTTAATTTCATTGGTCTAACCATATTCATCACCACCAGGGAACCTTAGTCCCTCAGGACCTTGCAGTGATCAACAAACTCAGGACAGTCTCTGGGTATCAATAGCAGCAACAACAACAACAAAAAGATGGTTAGTACCTTATACATTAATGGCAAAGGCCCATGACATGACAGTCATGGGCCTTATGCAAGTAGTAAATGAATGAGCTGATCATCCAAAGGGCAAGCACCACATATAATTTCATTGGCCTGACCACATAATTTCATTCGCTTGATCATATAATTTCATTAGTCTATAGTAGTAGAAGATACATGTGCACTAGATGTATGCATTGATTGAATGTCTGCAGTGGATGGGCACTTGCAAGCTTACAGATCTCCTTACCCCATAAAGTGACAAAGTCTGCACCGGATTAGAATGATAGTCCTACACCCATTCAGTAGCAATAGCAAGCAGAAAGATCATCTAAAGGCGCATTATGTGAACAACAAATGCATGAGTTCAACATCTAAAGTGTCACCACATTTAATTTCATCGGCCTGACCATATTCATCACCATCAGGGAACCTTAGTCCCCCAAGACCCTACACCAGATCAACAAACTTAGGATAAACCATTGACATGGCATGGCACAAACAGTAGAAAGAGATAGCTATTACTTGCCTTGCTACATCAAGAGCTACCAGGTCTAATGGATCTACGAAGCAGCAGAATGGAAAATCAGTGTCATGGTGATCCTCCACCCCTTCCTTTTTCCTGCATGCTATTAGCAAATTAGTTAGCTCAGGGTGAGTAGGTGCTGCAGGGGCTATGGTAGTATTTTTTTCTAGAACTTTTTGTGCCCTTTTTAGGGCTAGGGAGCATTTAATGTTGGATGACCAACATTAAATACTAGTTGACTGCATTTAATGCTCCCCCCATTTTATGCCTATATATTTCTAGGGCTCCTCCTCCTCTTGTGTACTTTAATGATCATTTGTGGATTCTTCTAAGGAGAGAGGATCTAGTGCCAGGGTGCCCACACAGCCAGTGAATCATTGTTGTATGCTGCTATCTCGTGTTTGATATGGATTCCATTTCTCGAGCATACATCTGAGTTCTCATCTATATTTGTGTTTATTCTTTCTTTGTCTTGTGTTTCAGCAGTTTATTTCAGCATGTTATTTATGCTTGCTGCACCACTTTTGACATGGTATCAGTTTTCAGGTTTTATATTTCTGTCATGTTTTATTGCTGATTTCAGGACTGTTTTCCCTCTTACTGATCAGGAAGCTGTTGCTCCAATTTACAAGATTTTTTAGAGTTTTTTGAGACGCCTTTCATTTAAAATTGTGTTTTTTGCCTCAGCTTAGCTTTAGGGGCCGCCTCTACGCCTTTGCTCTTTTTCCATCATTTTTTTATTTTTTCCTTCATTTTTTTGCCATCTCGAATTGAGGTTAACATTACCCCCCTCCAAGACGGGTGCCAGTCCCATGGCACTTCTAGCTGTTTGTTGGGAAAGGGTAGGCGGTTGGCAAGTTGTTGGTCAAGTGATGGTAGTGTTGAGATATCGAGCTCCACTCGTGATATGCCAAGGTGACCGTTGTGCATTTATGTCACCGACTTGTTAGCTGCAGATGCGGTTGGTACACCGCCCATGAATAATAGCTAGATGACAGCTATCCTTATCTACTCTAGTTCGTGGCTTAGTTAGTATGCCACCTTAGTTAGTTGAGTTTGGTTTGAGACCCATGTATAGGGTTCTTCTATTTCTTTGTACTAGAGTTTTTTTGGCTTACACAACTAAGAAGAGGAAAATTGTTTTCAGCCTCCACCTTTGTGTGTATTCCCCCATTGTGCAAGCAAGAAAGCTACAAGTGAGACTCTTTCCTTCTCTCCCACAATCTTGACATGGTATCAGAGCCTTGTTCGTGGTAAGGAGCTCAAGAAAGCAAACCAAGTTCGTGGTGTTCTGGTAAGAGGACCAGTGTTGCTTTCATTTTTCTGTTTTGGGAGCAAGTCTCTGCAGGTAGCACAGCCGGAAAGTGCAAGAGTGCATTGTCTCAAATTGAAATACCCTTCGCGGTGTAGGAAGAGGGCAGTATATGCTGCGGGTGAGGGCTTTAGCCCAGGGTTGCTCTGTTTTTTTGATTTGAGGCCATTTTGGGGCCTGTTTTGGAGGCAGAAGTTTTCTGCACGTACTCAGGAAAAGGCCATGTTTTATGCTGTGCGACCACTGTTCTACAGGTCGGTAAAAAGTTACTGTAGAAATTGCATCGTATGCCTGTGCGCAGAGACATTGGGAGTCAGAATCATCCTTGTTGCCTGTTGATACAAAATCGTCACTAGGAAGTGACTGTGTGGTCAAATACCACTTTCGTTAGTTTTGCATATTTGCCCTTGTGAGGCTGAAGCTGTGTTCTTTGCAGTGACAGAATTCTTTGCAGTGTTCTATAATGGCGTCTGATTCTCTTTCACAGATTGTCACTAAAAAGCTTGACAAGAACAACTTTCAAGCATGGAATTTTAGAATGACGAATTTCCTTATGGGAAAAGGATATTAGGAATTCGTTGTAGGAAATGAAGAAGAACCAATTCTTCCTGATGTTCCCAATCAACAGCAAATGCAGGCATTTAAAGCATGGCATGAGAGAGCCAAGAAAGTTATGTACTGGCTATCTATCAGCATTTCAGACTCTATGATTGTGCATATTCAAGATGCAAGTATGCCAAAGGAGGCATGGGATACTTTGTCAAAAATGTATAGCACAAATATGCAAGCCAGGAAAATGCAGCTCAAGCAAAAGTTGCACAATGTGCAAAGAGAAAGTATGAGCATCAATGACTACCACATGAAGGTGAAGAAGATTGCAAATGCACTTGCTTCCATTGGGTCGCCAGTGGAAGATGATGATTTAGTTTCTGTGACCTTGAATGGTCTAGGAAAGGATTATGCACAATTCCGAACATCCATTTCCGTCCGTGAAAGATTTCCTAATTTTGAGGAGTTGATTGCTCTTCTAATTTCTGAGAAGTAGAGAAATGGTGGTGCATCTTCTTCAGGAGGAACTTCAAAAGAAGTTGTCTTCTACTTAAATGCTGGAAGAGGTAGAGGCAGAGGTAGAGGAGGCCGATCTGGAGGCTGTGGTAGAAATCAGAATATGCAGCAAACTCAAGAAAACCAGTCCTATGGAGGAGGACGTGGTAACTCTAGAGGCAGGGGGAGCCAAAGAGGTCGTGGTGGATGGCAAAGAGGCAAATGCAAACAGCAATGTTGAATGCTACTACTGTGGTAAAATGGGTCATATGGCTAAAGACTGCTATAAAAAGTAGAATGACATCATGAATGGAAAATTGCAACAAGGGAATTATGCATCTTCTAGTAGACAGGGTGATGACAGAAATGAGCATTTGTTTATAGTGCAGCACATGACCAATTTTGTGACAAGTGCAAAAGAAAAAAGCGATGTGTGGTATGTTGACTCAAGTGCATCAAACCACATGACAGGTCATGTTGAATGGATGCAGGATGCAAGGAAAATGGAAAAACCAGGATTTGTGGAGACTGGTGATGATACTGCACATCCTATTGTGCAGATTGGAAAAATTCCTTTGTCTATGCAAGATGGGAAAAAGAAATACATGTCCAATGTATTTCATGTCCCGAATATCACCAAGAACCTGGTTTCTGTTGATCAAATGGTTGAGCAGGGCTTGCAGGTCAGATTTAATTCTCATGGATGCTTTGTTGAGGATATGAAAAATAAAGGTCGCTTGATAGCAAAAGGAAAGAAGAAGGGTAGAATGTTTACGTTGGATGCAGACATGCTTGAATTGAGTGCAACAATGTTTGCACATGGGACCGGTGTAGTTGCAGATATTGATATCTGGCATAAATGCATTGGTCATGTTAATGTACAGCGACTTAAATCAATGCAAGCCCAAAATATTGTTGCAGGATTGCCTAAATTCAAGGTTGCAAAAATGCATAAGGTATGTGAAGCCTGTCAATTTGGAAAACAGGCAAGGAAACATGTTCAAGAGAGTAAGAAGCCATTGGAATTAATCCACTCTGATGTGTGGACTACTAAAGCTGCATCTCTTGGAGGCTATCATTATTTTGTCACTTTTATTGATGACTATAGCAAAAAAGGTTGGGTGTATTTTATGAAAAAGAAAAGTGAAGTTTTTGGGCATTTCAAAACTCTTAAAGCTATGGTTGAAAAAGAAACAGGCCTGCAAATAAAATGCCTAAGGTCAGATGGAGGGGGAGAGTACCTCTCAAATGAGTTTGCAAGGTTCCTGCAGGAGCATGGCATAAAGCAACAATATTCATGCAGCCATACCCCACAACAAAATGGAATTGCAGAAAGAAAAAACAGGCATATTGGAGAGGTATCTCGTGCCATACTCAACGAAAAAGACTTGCCAAATTTTTAATGGGCTGAGGCAGTTGCTACAGCAGTCTACATAATGAACAGGACTCCCACTGCAGCAATACATGGCATGACTCCAGAGGAGAGGTATACTGGTAGGAAACCATATATTTCTCATTTGAAAATATTTTGTTGCATTGCCTATGTTCATGTGCCAGATGAGTTGAGATCCAAGTTGGATCCAAAAGCTGAGAAGTGCATCTTTATTGGTTACTCTCTGCAGCAAAAAGGGTATAGATGTTATAACCCTTCTACTCGTAAGTTTACAGTGAGCAGAGATGTTGTTTTTGATGAGATGAGTAGCTGGTATAAACCAATAAATGTGATTGATAATGTAGATGCACAAAATGGTAATGTTGCACAGAATTCACAACGTCAGTCACAAGATATTAGTGGACCTGGAGCGTCCTCTAGCAGTGGTTCACATTTTTCGCCATGGACAGGCAGATTGAGATCAGGATAATCTTCTCAAAGCAATGCAGATAGTGGTATGCAGGTATCACGAAAAGGAAAAGAGAAGGTAGATCAGCCCATGTTTGATGTGAATGCATGTCACTCTTATGTGGATGGCGAATCCAGTGGCTCAGAACAGAGCATTGATGATGAGTTGGGTATTCCTTCTATTGTTACACCAGGAACAAGGAAGACCAGGGATGTTTTGAGAGCACCTGGGAGTGAACCTACTTTGTGTAGGTCTACCAGAGCTAGGTATCCTGTGGATAGGCTGAAATATGATGGATTTACAGCCATATGGTCAAAGTGATACAGGAACCAGAACCCACTTCTTTTGAGCAAGCCATGGGAAAAGAAAAATGGGATAAAGCCATGGATGAAGAAATGGATACCTTGGAAGCAAATGCTACATGAGAATTGGTACCTTTGCCTAAAGATAAGAATGCAATTGGTTGTAAGTGGGTTTATAAGGTGAAACACAATGCAGATGGTTCTGTGAATAGATACAAGGCAAGACTAGTAGTCAAGGGGTATGCACAAACATATGGCATTGATTATGAAGAAATATTCAGTCCGGTTGCAGGGATGGCAACCATAAGAGCAGTCATTGCTATGGCTGCATCAAAGGGATGGTCTTTAAATCAGATGGATGTAAAGAATGCCTTCTTGCATGGTGATTTGCAAGAAGAGGTCTATATGGAGCAGCCACCAGGTTATGTGCATGATGTTCATCCTGAGTTTGTTTGCAGGTTGAAGAAAGCCTTGTATGGCTTGAAGCAAGCACCTAGAGCATGGTCTGACAAGATAGGACAGTATCTTGTCACTATTGGCTTTCAAATTTCCAAGGCAGATTTTTCACTTTATGTGAGAAAAACATAGAAATGTATTATGCTACTTGTCATTTATGTTGATGATTTGATTATCACAGGTAACAGTGATGAAGATATCCTTCATGTGAAAATGCTATTGAAGTAGAAGTTTGAGATGAAGGATTTGGGAGAGCTGTGTTATTTCTTAGGCATTGAGGTGATTAGATCACCAAGTGGGATATGCTCTTGCAGAGGTAGTATGGATTGGACATGCTGTCCAAATATGGGATAACAGGCTATAAGCCTATTTTAGTTCCTTTGGAGCAGAATGTGAAGCTGAGCGCAGATGCAGGTGAGCTTTTGGAAGACCCTACTATGTACATACGCATAGTAGGAAGTTTGATTTATATGACTATTACCAGGCCAGATTTGAGCTATGCTGTTGGATTGCTAAGTCAGTTTATACAGGCTCCAAGGAGACCGCATTTGGATGCGGCTAGACGCATACTCAGGTATGTGAAGTCCACATTGCAGTATGGACTACTTTATGAGACTGGGGTTCAGATACAGTTGCATGGATACACTGATGCTGATTGGGCTGGTAGTATTTCTGATAGACGATCTACCAGTGGATATGTGTTCTCTTTTGGGAGTGTTGCAGTCACTTGGAGCAGCAAGAAAGAGCTTACAGTTGCCTTGTCGAGCACAGAGGCTGAGTACAGGGGTGTAGCAATGGCTGCATGTGAGGTAGCTTGGTTGCATAAGCTACTTTATGATATGCATCAGCCTACAGATGGGCCAGTTGTCATTTATTGTGACAACCTGAGTAGTATACACTTGGCAAATAACCCAGTCTATCATGCTAGAACAAAGCACATTGAGGTACATTATCACTATGTGCGGGAGAGGGTTTTACTAGGTCTTATTGATCTAGTTTATGTCAGCACAGAGGATCAGGTAGCTGACATATTAACGAAGGCATTGGGCGCAGAGAAGCTACGCAAGTTCAGAGACCTGCTTGGTGTGCAGGAATTGGGATTGAGCTTGAGGGGGAGTGTTGAGATATCGAGCTCCACTCGTGATATGCTAGGGTGACCGTTGTGCATTTATGTCACCGACTTGTTAGCTACAGATATGTTTGGTACTTTTCCCATGAATAATAGCTAGATGACAGCTATCCTTATCTACTATAGTTTGTGGCTCAGTTAATATGCCACCTTAGTTAGTTGACTTTGGTTTGAGACCCATATATAGGGTTCTTCTATTTCTTTGTACTAGATTTTTTTTGGCTTACACAACTAAGAAGAGGAAAACTGTTTTCAACCTCCACCTTTGTGTGTATTCCCCCATTGTGCAAGCAAGAAAGCTACAAGTGAGACTCCTTCCTTCTCTCCCACAATCTTGATAGGTAGGGCCACATGTGGACTCAGATGCTTTAGAAGCTTTGGCAATGATGGTTGACGAAGAAGCCAATCAGATATTAAGTGGATGATGGGGCCTCCGAAGTTGGTGGTTTGCCGCATTTTGTAGAACCTGAAAGGAGAAGATGTGATGCTCTAACTAAGGGGAGTGTCTACCTTACTATGTGGGGCCTCCGAAGTTGGTGGTTTGCCGCATTTTGTAGAACCTAAAAGGAGAAGGTGTGATGCTCTAACTAAGGGGAGTGTCTACCTTACTGTGTGGTGCATTGTGCTCATGCTGGTGGAACAGGGAGCTGGATCTAACCATAGGCAGGCCTAGGTGATGTCCCACACTTGAGGATCCTATTCGTGCGGTAGGGAGGTGCGGTGTATATAGCGTAGGGTGACATGTCTAACCATAGGCGAGTGTTACCTCCCTAGGTATGTCCTGCCCTTGATGTGCCCTAAGCATGAAGTGGGGGGTCAAAAGGGGACTAGGGGGTTAGGAGTGGAGCCGGCCGACTGAAGCCACCGGACACGCCTAACTTGAGGACCCCTAGGTGCAGTGATCGTGTCCTGTGCGGTCTTGGTTGTGTCTTCATGTGAGTCTTTCTTTCCATATCTTTTTCTTTTTGTGATGTGTTTTCTTGCCTTCCTTCCTTTCTTTTATTTTTCTTTTCTTTTCTTTTTTTTTATAAATTTTTATTAAGCCAGGATGTCAGCCAGTTTTTAACTTTCATCGTCAAAGTGAGGTGGAGAAGGGGGCTGGATAGATTTGCTCAAAAACTGCCAGCTCTGCATGTATCCCTTGAGATTCATGCAAACATGGAGTGAAGTGGTGGAGAGGAAGGGGTGGTTACATCGGGTGAACTGGCTATCATTCATATCTTCAAGAAGAGCTAGGGAAAAAGAAGGTAAAAGACTAGCTCTCATCATCAAGTGCATCATGGCACAGCTATCGATGGCGTTAGGATCAAAAAAGAGGGATGGGAGGCCACGTTCTTGTGGGGTAGGGTCCTGCTTAAGTAAGAGTTTAAGAAGCTTAAGGTAGTTACATGTGGTTATGAAGGCTGTATCGGGGCAAGAGGAAAAGTCGACGAGGAAGCGGGTCATGGAAACATCTAGGCTTTCAAAGGAGAATGTGAGAGCTTGTTCAAAAGAGGCACAGTTAGGATTATAGATAATGGGGAAGCCATAGCATCCATGGAGGGTAGCGTCAAAATCCACTCCGACCCTACGAGGGTACGCCATAAATGTAGGGTTGTTCCTCTCATAGGGTAAGGTATTGCAAAAGGCCATCTAGGCAAGCATGCTAATGTCGCACACTTGTCTCCTCCACATGGGCTGGCAATTATAGGCTTATACAGAATGTGGCACTTCAAAGACCTTATTCTGCCAAAAGTCTACTTCTTTGGTCCCCCAAAAAGGGATTCTTTTCTCTCTCTTCCAACCATTGCTGGCCTAGTCGGCTTCCAATCACAATCACTTCCTCCACTAATTTAAGTGGCATGAGTCTCCTCAGGCTGTTGGGCAGACAGAAGCTAAAGGAGAAGGGTTTTTTGTCCCTTTCCTATCACTCCCAAACTATTAATTCAGCGTGGAAACCTATTGGGAGGTCATCTGGGCATGGTGGTAGGGGTGCAGATGGTTGCACGATCGGCTTGGCTCTCATTTGTTTCCTGGTTTCTTCCACCAATTTCTTTCTCCTTTCCTTGAGGGTGGCTTGTCTTTCGGTAGATGTGTCAATTGATGGCTGCTCTTGGAAATGTGGTGAGGGGCATTGTGGGATCACCTCTTCTTTAAATCTGCCCATATCAAATTGGAGTTCAGCTTCATCCCTCTGTCGGTTTGCTTGTTGTGTTTCCTCTTCAAAGCCTAGTGCATCAACCTCCTGGGGGGTTAAGCCTGCCATCAATAAGTACTTCCGTTGATCATCAAGGCTCAACCCCACGACATTGGGTTGGGGTGGCATGTGCAGTCCTGCTTCCGGGGCCATGCGGGCTATGCTTAGTTTCTTCTTTGCCACCTCGAGGGACTCCCCTTCCTCTGAGTGGGTGGTATCCATTAGTGTATTCAAGAAGGCTTTCTGTTGAGTGTTGAAGGCTACTTGGGCGGCCTCTGCTCTGCTCTCTGCAAGGATTTTCTCTTTTTCCATGAGAGCCAGGCGACGCGCCAAGGTCTTCATCCTCCATTCATTCTGTCCCACCCATTCTTCGACTCTCTTCTTCATTTCCTCCATGCCTTCCCCCTCCCTTTGCACCAGAGCTATGAGCCTTTGCTCCTGGTATTTCAATTCTTTGCTCATTCTCTCCTGCTCTTTTTTTTCTAAGTTTAGCTTCTCAGTCATGGTCTCCATCTCCTTGTGATGTTGTTCTTCCTCTTGCTTCCTTTTCTCTTCTTTAGTGGCAAACTCCTCTATGCCTGGTTCGATCTGATCAGTCTTTGCGGTTAGCTCTTCATGTTGCATGATTAAGAGTTTATACTCCCTCCATATTTTTACCAACTCCTGATTCTCATCTTCTAGCCACTACCTCCAACTTTCCTCCCTGTCGTCCTTAGCCTTCAACTCCTGTTTAAGATCAAAGATCTCCTTTTGTTGCATGGCTATCTGTCGGGTCTTTTTAAGCTGAAAAGCAGCTACCGACTCTTTTTTCACAGCTAACTCGGCCACATCTATCTTCCTCTCCTCTTTAGCTTTCTCTAGTTGAGAGAGCAATTCAACAACGTATTCATCATAGTTAGCTGTTGGCATCATTGTCATGTGGATTGGAGTGGTTGAGACCTCCATTTTCTAGCTTTTTGGATCTTGTCTAGATTTGGCATCATTGTCGTGTGGATTGGAGTGGTTGAGACCTCCACTTTCTGGTTTTTTGGATCTTTTCTAGATTCGGTATCTGTTGCCAGCCTCTTCTGCCCCGTGGTCGTGGTTTCCATGCTCTTCCCTTGGGATAATTCTTTATTGATGAAATATTACATCCAAGCCACAAAGTTTGAGATGTCGGCACTAGTGGGGATGCTTGGGGTGAGGGTGGTTGCTTCGGTGGTAGGCACTAAGAGGGTCGGGATAGGATGGATGGGGGCTTTACCCTTGCCTTCAGTGATAGCTGGCGGTATGATCTCCGGCACCTGAGTGCTTGAGCCTAGCCCTTCCTCCCTGGGTGGGCTCAGAGCTCCTAGCTCATCTGCCTTGCTTTGTTGCTCTATAGACCGACGTGTGGCTTCGGCCATATCTTCCTCCTCCTTCCTTCTCAGCTCCTTCTCTTCCCTAGTAGCCCTTCTCTCCCTCTCTTCTTCTGTTTTCCTAGATTCTTCCTCCAATTTATCAGCTTCTTCTTTTTCTTTCTTCTTCCTCTCTTCGGCCTCCTGTTTTGACACCTTCTTGGCTTTCTTGGCTTCTTCCTTCGACTTTTTTGCTTCTTGTTTCTTCTTCTTCTCCCTCTCTTCCACCTCTTTGAGGGATTTCCTTTTTACTCTCTCTAAGTCCTCCTTCTCCTTTTTGTGGCCTTCATCCTGCTTCTTCTTTTGTGTCGTCCTTTTCTTAGGTTTCTTTGCTTGCTTTTTTCTTGTCTGTTCCTTCTGTTCTCCCCTGTCTTCGTCACTTTCGGTCATGTCGCTAGACAAGTCTTGGTCCTGGTGAGGGGGTGATCTGTCAAGTGTTTCTCCTTCTCCTTCCTTTGCATCATGTGCCTCTTTTATTACCTCCTGGATGAGGACAGTCAAAAAACTTCCATAGCCGATGAAAGAGGCTTTGGATGAGGCTTTCTTCCTCTCATTACTTTTGGAGGCTATGGACTCCCCGCCTACTAGCTTGCTCCCCAAGGCTAGTGCTTTTGTTGCCTGGTCTATGGTCTTGCGCACATAGCCATTCCAGTCAATCTCATCCAGGGTGTGAGCTGCCACGTTCTCCAGCACAGGCACGTTGATCCGGTGCATGAGGGAATTGTAGCGCTAGCTGGAGAACAGTGAGTGTACCAGTTTTTCCTGCATGCAAGCTTCAGCATCAGGGGTATCCTGGATGTTGATGCCATTGTTGGTCAGCACCTCTTCCCTCTTCATCTTAAGCATGGCATAGACGTCTCTTTTCTGCTTCTTCTCCACCTTAGGCTCTAACCCCAGTGCCTTCTCCACCAAGGCTGGGTTCAAGGTTACATGTACTTGTTTGGCCTTCTCCCCCCTTCCCACTGTTACAATTCCACATTCCTGATCTGGGTTGTAAGTTCTGAGGAATTCCACACACTTTGTGTGGTTAGACTCTTGTGCAAACTTCTCAAGATACTTAGCAAGGTTGTACTACTCTACAACCCTCTTGGTTGCTTCCTCCTTGGCCACTACTTCCTCGATGTTATGGATAGTTTGAAATTTTAGTTGGTTGTAGACACAGCTTTCCACGGAGATGTCGTATTGGGTCCTCTCCTCTTCCATGAAGGAAAGTCAGTGGTGGGCATGGTCTTGTTGCAACATCTTTCGTTCTTATCATGAACCATAATTTCCATTACTGCTTTTGAAAATAATAATTTTCTGAAAAGAAAGACTTTATGTTTGTTAAATGAAATCGTTAAGATCCAACATAGATTCTTCTCTTCAGACTTTTTGCCTTTTATTTCAAAGCTTTTGTGACATTCCTCCTACATCACAAGTTTCTTAGTTTATGAGTTTGCTTGACCTTGATTGTTTTTATTTTGATTCACCTTACCCTCTACCCTTCCAAATTGAGAAAAATCCTTCCTAGGATTGAAGGTTAGGAGGTCAAGGGCATTCAGCATTCATATATAAGGGTTACTTGCACATGAGCCAAGTATAGAATTCTGGGTTATACTCCAGCTAAGCCTCGCGGTCCAGATCGAAGGGTCGGCTACTTACGTGTGTGATATGAGTGAGGACATCCGTTAGGAAATCGTTGGAATCAACACAGCTAGCAATATGTCGCTCTTCTTTGGTCAGGAGACGATCAAGATATGGGTGTCTTTTGATGTGCTCTTCCTTGGGTTGATCACAAAGAGTGGTTAACACTCTATATGAGATGGGTGCGACATAGATTGGGCCATACTCTGATGTCTTGATTGCACGGCACTGCTCAGCGTTGGTCATGATTTGACATCCTTCGAGTTCCCATTACAATCGCAGAGTGTACCAATTTCGTAAAAATGGGTAACACTTTCAACTCCTCGACTTATTTGTCAGTGATGGAAGAAGTCACGTGCTTATCGTAGGATGTAATGAGGTGCTATTTGATGGCTTGTTCTCTTGATATCTCAGTGCGTAGCAACTCGGCAGCTGAGTGGGGTGTTTTGACAAATGCGAATTCAAATGTTTCCCAGGAACAAGGCATCGTGCGAACTTCAGTTGCTAAAGGCTCTTGCAACAGGCCTAAGTCCAAGCGATCATAACTTAGAGCCAGCGATATGAACATGGCATCTAAGCATCTAAGACAAGCAATAACGTCATCCCCTATGTCTTCGGCTAGGTCTGTAGCCAAAGTTAAGAATGATTTCCACTCATAGGAGGGTTTAAGGCCTAGGTGGCTGGGGTTTGATGGGGCTAGAAGGCTTGGTAGCAGATGGTGGAAGTTGCCCATGAAGCGATGGTTGAGCCTCATGGATGATCATCAGAGTAGTAGCTGCTATGGATGGGCTGCTATACTCGGATTGGGTTTGGAAAGTCTTATCGGCACTAGCAGAGGTTGAAGTGTGTAAAGGCATTTGTGGTTTGGGCCAATAGGCTTGCTCAACTCTTCTAGACTTATGTGTGGGTGAGCTTGTAGGAGGCGAGTCCTGGAAGCGCTGCGGCTTCTGGTTCTGAAGGTTCTATGGGGATCGGTGTGATCAAGCTTGAGGGCGGCATGTGAGTAGTACCTTGGGCCATTCGGGCCTTAGGGATCCATATCTAGGCATTTCCCTCATAGTAGACTTACACGTGCAAGAGGGCTTTAGGAAACCATCTTGGCTTGATCATGCTTTGATTTCTGTAACTGCGTCTCGACCTCCTAGGTTTAGAGTTTCTTGTGTTACGAGGACGTAAGTGTCTACTCCTAGGCGACGGTTGTGGTTTTTTAGGCCTCCATTGAAACTTAAGCTGTTGGGCCTTAGCTTTTGTTGTTGTGAGCGGCGGCTCGTGAGATTTGGTGGATGGTGGCCGAGCACTACCCCCCTCCGTAGACTTGGCTGCGAGCATTTCTAATAGTGGCCTTGCAGACTTTGATGAGGTCGTGCAGCCCTTGCTGAAGGCTGTAACAATGCGGACGACCACCGGTTCGCAATTAGCAACATTTTCACCATGCCTATGGCGAGGTGGATGCGCTACGACTCATAATCGACATTGCAGTGAGTTTGCTTCTTGAAGGTTTGTCCTAGAAACGACTCTGTGCATGCGTCTTTAGTGTTTGGCAACACGTAAAAGATCATTCGTACAGTCTCAAACTCAATAGCAACAACGGCCCTACACTTGCCGAGAAGTGCATCTAAGCGGCCCCCATATGGGCTTAATTTGGCATTAGTGAGCTGTAGTGGTGGTTTACCAAGTTGGATCCAATGATCATGAGTTAAGACATTGAAGTTTGCTCCCTCATCAATCAAGGCATTTAAAGCGCATGTTTGCTTGGCAGTGACCGTGATGTGGAGGTATGCGGGTTCTACGGCTTCCTCATCCTCATCATCAATTTTCATGATTGTGGCGACTCATACTTTGACATGGGATTCTAACATTGGTGGCTCATGTAGCGGATGTGTGGGAGGGTGGTACTTCTTAATACGACTGCCATTGAAGAAGCCTATGCCCTCGCCATCTAGAGTCTCGAGCTCAACGTTGGCAGTTCAGCTGATTGCACAAACTTTGAAAGGCCCAAGACCTCTAAACTTCATTTTTTGCTTCTATCCTTTAACTGAGTACAGGAGCACTAAGTCGCCCTGTTCAAAGTCGCGCTACTTGACATGCTTGTCAAACCAGCTCTTGCGTTGTGCCTTCTCGCATATGAGCGCATGAGTGGCTAGAAGGCGAGTTTCCAAGAGGCGTTCAAGTTCAACCAGACATTGCATCCATGCCTCCTTCCCTTCCCATCGTTCTTGAAGCGCTATTCTCAGGCTAGAAACGAAGAACTCTACTGGTAGAATTGCCTCACTCCCATAGGTCAACCTATAGGGAGTCTGGCCGACAGCCGTTTTATAAGTTGTACGGTAAGCCCACAAGGCTGCCATCAGCTTGTTATCCCAGTCGTTGCGCGAAGTAGAGACTACTTTGGTCAGGACGTTTACAAGGATCTTATTTGTGGATTCTGCCTACCCGTTTGCATGAGGGTAGTATGGAGAGGATTTTTGATGGATAATTAGAAAGGTGGATAGAAGATGCATTATCACTTCATTGATGAAGTGTGTGCCCTAGTCACTGACTAGTTCAATGGAGCAGTCGAATCGTAAGATCACCTTCTCCCATAAGAACTTGGTAGTCGTTCTAGCATCATTCTTTCGTGTCGTTCTCACTTCTACCCATTTCGTTAGGTAGTCTATGGCCACAATGATATATTTGACCTGTGAATACTATGCCACAGGACTAATGGGTCTTGTGAAGTCGATCCCCCATTTTTTGAAGGGTTGTCATGCAATGATTGTGAATACTATGTCGCAAGACTAAAGGGTCTTTGAAGTCGATCCCCCATTTTTTGAAGGGTTGTCGTGCAATGATTGGGATCAACTCCATCTAATCCTTGCAAATCAGGACCTTTGTCCATTGACACTCATCACAATGCTTGATGAATCATGTTGCGTCGCGAAAAAACGTGGGCCACCACAGTAGAGACTGCAGCACCTTGTGGGCTGTCGTGTCGCCGCTAAAGGGCCCTCCAGCAATTCCGTTGTGACATCGTGCATCTCATGCTCGCATACGCATCTATGCAAAAATCCATCTTGCCCTACCCTATATAATTGGCCTGCTATTAACTGATAGGGTTGGATTTTGAGGATAATTCACCGCCTAAGTTGGGCTTTTTCTATCGGTCACTCAAGCAGTCCGTGCTCCAGCACTTGGACAATGTCATCTGCCCAATATGGCATTAGATCAGCCTTAAATAAATCTCTCTTGCTCGAAAGGTTAAATAGATGGGCGTCTGGCAATTCATCAGCAATGCCTTGTCCAGCGGCCTCTCTGGTGGGGATGCATAACATGTGGTCAGCCATGTAGTGTTGTTTTCCCTTTCATACAACCACGGAGAAGTCGAATTCTAAAAGCAGAAGGAGCCATCGAGCTATGCGTCATGTAGTGCATGGTTTGTTTACTAGATATAGCAAGGCTTGATGGTCCACAAAGAAAGTAAAAGACGTAGCCAACAAATAATGCTGAAACTTCTTTACAGCAAATACCATGGCTAAACCCTCTCTCTCAGTCATCAAGTAATTCATTTCAGTCCGAGTGAGTTGACTGCTAGCAAAGCTCACTAGATAGTCGAGATTGTGTTCGCCAGGTTGGCACAACACTAGCCCCACAACAAATTTCGAAGCATCAATATGCACGTGGAAGGTAATGGTCCAATCTGGGGCTCGTAGAACGATGCAGTAGTCAAAGCCTTTTTCAATTCCTCATACGCTTGTTGGCATGCTTCAATCCACTCGAAGATGATAACAAAGGTCTGGCAACAATCAATGCATAGTTCAGCACAAACCGTCGATAGTATCCTGTATGGCCTAAGAAGCATTGAACTCCCTTATAGTTGATTGGGACAAAAGATCTAACTTTCGAGGAGTGGCAATGCCATTATTTGACACCACATGCCCTAGGATGCATCCATGTGTTTCATCTAGAACTAACACTTTAAGGGGTTCAGGGAGAGATGATATAGGCGACATCGCTCAAAGACTGCTCAGAGTTTGTCTAAATGTTCTCTCATAGGTATGCCTGTAGGGTTTATGTCCATTCTAGAAACAACCGGTTCAATGTCGTTAGGCATAGGAAGGGCCAATGGGGCTCCCCTTCCGAAGAATTGTTGGGGTCTGCTCGCTAGATATGGTTGGTCGTATGGTTGTGAGTACGGAAGTTTTCTTGGTAATCTGCAATGCGCGACATCGTGATCGAATCTACCACAATTAGCACAAGGTCGTGACCTAGGGTCTTGACACTCGGTCGGCAAGTGGTTTCCACTACAATACACGCATTGGACGTGTGGGCGCATTGGTCGTCTCAACATATCCTACAGTTTTGCTATCTCAATTTTTACCTTAGCCATGTCTTGGTTTGTCTCAATGGCTTTCCCTTTGTCTTGGGCCATTGGACTTGATCGTTCACTAGAGGCTGACGCTCTCTCTGAACTCCACGAGTTGATCTCTTATGAATTTGAGCTCCTGGAGCTCCACTCTTTCAGCTCGTTGTCTACTCGAATGGCCTCTTCAAACACCCTAGCTAGCGAGTCTCATTGCAAGCTCGAGTTGCTTGCCAAGGCCTTATACAACTCATCACCCTGTATTCCACTGATAAACACGGTGGACACTGCTCTTTCGATAGGTCGTTCACCCATGGGGATTCTCTTGAAGAGGCTCCTCACGTGGGTGACATAGTCAGGATGTCGTCTTTCTCTTTTTGCTTGACATTCATCAGTCTTACTAGCAGATTGTCAGAGTATCCGAGCTCGGAGAATCTCTTAATGAAGAGGTTTTTGAGGCTGTTAAAGTCCCCTAGTTCTCCTGCATCTAGACTCATATACCAAGTTCTACCCTTGTCGCCTAAGCAAAGCCCAAATGCTTGAGAGCGTTGAGTCAAGTCAATGAGGCCGTTGGCCTTGCAGACTTGCTCGAATTGCTCTACGAAGCTGTACTGGATCGTCGTGGGGTTGGTACTTGTTGAGTTGCTTTGCAACAATTGGGATTTTAGACTGGCCCTTAGAGCCTTGGTTTGCTCCTAATCCTGCTAGTAATGATGTCGCTAATGCTGCAGCACTCTGCTCCGCTGGTGTGTTGTTGAGCAGTCGCTTCATGAGAAGCTCACTCAATGTCAAGGCTCCTTTCAAGGCTCTCTCATGATCGGTCTAATTCCCACCTACTAGGTTCAGCACCCATTGTACCTCACGCAATTCTGTGTTCTGCCTTAAGCTCCTAGCATGCTAGTCTTGGTTGTATTTCACTATGCCTTGTGGACTAGCTTTTGTTCCTCTTCCAAGTCTATTATAATGGCCTCTATCGTTCTGCCGCGGTGCTCATACGGAAGCGTGCGCATCGTAGCTACTCACTAGCTACTAAATTGCCTCTGGAAAAACTCCTAAGTCGAGTTTCTCGTTCAACTTGCGGTCTGAGCTTTCCTCTGTTATGATCATGTTCTCATGCTCCACCAAGCTGTCGATCAGGTTGAGCAAGTTGGTCAGATCCACTTCTCTAACGGCGCTTGCTTGGTCCTACTCAGTGCTTTGGTCGTCTGTCTATGTCGTAGGATCTTCTCCTATTAGTGGGTTCATTGAGGTGTTTATTTGAGTGAGTTTCTTGGCTTATTATATCCAATCTTCAATTTATCTCTACTTAGTGTGTGTGTGTTCTTTCCCGTGCACTTGTGCTCAATTAGGCTTTCAGTTGTCCTTAAGTGTACTTCAAGTGCGGAAATTCAGGGTGAGTGCGAAAAACAAGTATCTAAGTGGCTTACACACTCTCACTTCGTTTTAGGCCTGATAGGCTTGTTGACCCACTTTTGGTTGTCTTGTCAGGTTTTAGGGTTTCTCATTGTGTTGTCTTACCCGTTTTAGGTTTGTTCAAGGTCTTTGGCTCAACTAGCTGTCGCTAGGACTCTAGGTCTCGCAATAGCCTACTCGAGCTGCTAAGTGGTTGCGTCTTGCAAATTTGCCTATTCCTTGTGCTAGAATCAAGTTTTGCGTGTCAAGAGGACTCACGAAGGTTTACACGGCCAAAATCTAGTTGGGTTTGGTCTAATTTCTTGAAATTTTGAAAAAATCTTGACTCTGCCCAACTTATCCGAATTGCAGGGGCCAAGTGATGGATTCAAACGAGCCGAGGGCCAAATGGAAGTTGTGGGCCGAGTGTGTCGCTCGGACGGTCCGAGTTGTCATGGCCGAGGGCCGAGGCACGTGGGCCAAGTGCTGACTTTCGATATGGCTGAGTGAACTTTTGGCTGAGTTGGTCCATTCAGACGAGTCGAGGGCCAAATGGGGTAGATTGGCCGAGGGCCGAGTTGCGAGTGGGCCAATGATATGCTCGGGTGGGCTAAATTGACTAGTGGGCTGAGTCGGCCGAGAGTAAGTGGGCCGAGGGCCGATTCTGGGACTCGGCCCAGGAACCGGCCACTCGAACGAGCCGAGCGGTGCACGACGATGGTAGCAAATGCACTAATTTGCTCAAATCTTGTGTCACATGCAATCATATCACACAAGAGCTTCCAGATCAGTACCAAGGCATAAGGGGAAGGGCTTGATATACCTGGAACATGTGGTAGACTCCCTGGCGACAAGGTTGAATTGAATCTCCAAGAGCTCTCTCTCTCTCTCTCTCTCTCTCTCTCTCTCTCTCTCTCTCTCTCTCTCTCTCTCTCTCTCTCTCTCTCTCTCTCTCTCTCTCTCTCTCTCTCTCTCTCTCTCAGCCCTACACAGCCACTGCCATCGAAGATGGCACATTATTATACACAGTTCTTGAGCATATCAGAGCAAGGATTCATAGATATTCCGAGATATATGCAGATCTATATGCCACATCAATTGAGAGTTCTTATTGGACAGCTCACGGTATCATCACATCAGCTTATGATTGAGAGTGGCAGAGCCAGTGGCATCCCACGGGAGGAGAGGATATGCCCCCTTTGCATATCATAGGTGGAGAGTGAGGTGCATTTTGCGACAGCGCGTCAGCTAGGTGAGAGATAGCCATGAGAGCTCGCTTGAAACACTTGAAATAATAAGTGGTCCGTGGGTCTTGGCGATTGATGTGAGCTCCCACTACATTTTGGTTCCATTGCCGGGACCAACGAATTCAAGCTTGAGCACTTGCATGCCTCATATCGAGCATTGAAGTAAGGGATTCATCCTCGAAATGGAGCTTGAGATAGGTAGGAAGTTTGGGTTTTTCGATCTTTGAAACAAGTAAGTATTTTGGGTTATTTTGTTGGTTTGATGATTGGAAAAGATGGAGAAATCATTTCAGTTTTTTGCCTTTGATCTTTGTTGCATTTAGCATAGGTTAGGATTAGGAAATCGAATCAGAAAAGCGTAGGGTTTGCTGCTGTAAAACAGGGAAAAACTGAAAGGTGAGAAGGATCGAAGCTTGCACTCGAGAGCTATGGCGGGAGAGCAAGAGCAAGAAAGAGAGAGACAAGAAATGGGAACTCCAATAGTCACAATGTGTGACCGGGCCTTCCTTTACTCAAACTGTCACTAAAAGAATAAAGAATAAAGTGACGGTGATAGGCGCCCGCCACTTGCAGTGTGCAGTGGTGGTGACTATCAATGTAGTAATACACAAGCAGTTAGGCAGAGGCGCCTTTACCCCCAACAACCTCCCACTTAAAGGAGAATCTACCCTAGTGAGGAGTGAAAAGAAAAAGAAAAAGGACAGTACAACATGTACACATGTACAACAGGATGAGGAAAGACGTCATCTCATCCCACGCCCATCAACCTCCTGAGGAAGGCAAAGTGCTCTGTAGAGAGGCTTTTCATGAGCAGATCTGCAGGATTCTGGTCAGTCGAGATCTTGACAAGATCAACAGACTTGTCCTCTACGACCCCACGTATGAAGTGATACCTCACCTCAATGTGTTTCATCTTCGCATGGAAGACTGGATTCTTGGCTAATTGAATAGCACTCATAGAATTTGAATGCAGTGTAGGGATAGCATCAATACCAAGGTCAGCAACTAAACGACCCAACCAAATGGCCTCCTTACAAGCCTCAGTGGGGGGCTGCAACATACTCGACCTCTGTAGTAGAAAGGACCATGCATTTTTGCACCCTGGACATCCAAGAAACAACACCTCCAGCATAGGTGAATACATAGCCGGAAGTGGACTTCCTACTATCTGCATGTCCTACATAATCAGAGTCAGTGTACCTAACGACTCCTGTATCCTGGCTGCCATAGCATATGCACATATCTGCAGTGCCCTTCAGGTACCTCATGATACCCTTCACGGCATCCCAATGCTTCCTGCTAGGTGTAGCCATATAGCGTGCCACAACACCAACTGCAAAGGCAATATTTGGACGAGGTGGCTATCATGGCATACATAAGACTACCCACTATGGATGCATAGGGAATCTTGGCCATCTCGGCCCTCTGCTCATCTGTCTATGGACAATCAGCTTGTGATACCTTCACATAAGAAGGCAATGGACATCCAATAGGCTTTATGTCCTGCATGCGGAAGCGCTCAAGGACTTTATGAATGTACTCCCTCTGTGACAAGTAGAGGAGTCCCTGATGCCTGTCGCGTCTAATGTGCATACCAAGTATGTGAGAGGCCTGTCCCAGATCTTTCATCTCAAAGCTCTTCTCGAGCTGAGCCTTAAGAGCATCTAGCTCATCATGAGCTTTCCCTGCTATCAGCATATCATCCACATAGAGTACCAAAATCAATAAAGAACCATCACAGGTTTTCTTCGTGTTATGGATCCATGTAAAGACACGGATCCATAACACTCCTGCTGTAGCGATACCACTTCCTAGGTGCCTGCTTCAAGCCATAAAGACTTTTCTTCAATTTTTACACTAGGTGCTCCTTGCCAGGTTCTGCAAAGCCCTTAGGCTGCTCCATATAAATCTCATCATGCAAGTCCCCATGTAAGAAAGTCGTCTTGACATCCATCTAGTATAAATTCAAGTCAAGCTGAGCAACCAAAGCCAAGACTAAGCGCAGGAGGGTGGTCATCTTAACCACGAGAGAAAAGACCTCATCAAAGTCCACACCATGCTCCTGCTTAAAACCCTTTGCTACCAATCTAGCCTTGTATGCCGGCTTGGGGTATCCAGGGGTACTTTTCAGCTTGTACACCCAGTTGCATGGAAAATCCTTCTTACCCTTAAGCAAGGAAACTAAATCCCAAGTGTCATTCTTATGCAAGGAGTCTATCTCAGACTGCATAGCCCTCTCCCAAGAGTGACTGTCACCCCTGCGCATAGCCTCATCATAAGTAAATGGCTCTCTTGCATCTGTAACCAAGACATAATTCATCGCCTGCATAGCTAAGCATACTGCGTACACACTCCTGGATGGTTCTATTCATCCGCTCAGCCAAACCATTCTGGGGGGAGGGGGTGTAGGGGGCAGTCAATTGATGCTTAATACCTCTCTCATCACATAACTGCTCAAAGGCACGTGAGACATATTCACCCCCATTATCTGTCCTTAGGCATTTTAGCCTATACCCAGACTGATTCTCAACCAATGCAAGCCATCTCTGAAACACAGCCAAGACATCAGATTTCAACTTAATGGGATAAGCCCAAACTTTCCGTGAAAAATCATCTATGAAAGTAACAAAATACTTTGCACCACCCATAGACTGAGAAGGCATGGGCCCACAGACATCCGAATGTACCAATGCCAAGGGCTCACTCATGCGTGGCCTACTAGACTTCTTATGCGTAGACCTAGTCTGCCTGCCATAAAGACAATGCTCACATGAATCAAAACATGCATAATCAAGGGGCGGGAAGTACTGCAAACTAGAAAGCATTTTCATTCCCTTCAAAGACATATGGCCCAAACGGGCATGCCAAAAAGAGATACATGTGGGATAGAACCCATAGACAAAACATGATCAAGGGAAGAAGCGGATACAATCAAGGGATAGAGGCTGCCAGCCTTGGCACCTCTCGCAATCACAAGTTGGCCACGAGTGATCTTCCATGCAGAGTCTCCAAAAGATACATGATAACCTACATCATCAAGCTGTCCAGCTGACATGAGACTGCATGTCAAAACAAGTACATGACGTACATCCTGCATAACAAAACTACTGCCAGAAGGAAACTATAGCCTAACATCACCAATGCCCACAATATCAAGAGAGCTGTCATCACCCAAGTGCACAGAACTCGAAACACTACAGTATGAATGAAACCACTCTCAGCAAGGTGTCACATGAAAGGACGCACCTAAGTCCAAGAGCCAACACTGTACATACATAGAGTGTATCTCCGTCATCTGTGAAGCATCAGAAGAAGCTGCAAGGATATAATCATCATCAACATCCTCATGCTGCATAACATTGATCTCTTCAATTTTAACACTGGACTTTGCAGGCACTATGCTACGATTAGAAGACTTATTCTGCACTTTGTCTTTTCCCTTATCTTCGTGCCTTTCATTGCGCAGTTCATGGCATTCTGGCCTAATATGGCCCTTTTTCCCACAATGGTGACAAGTAACATCTGCATTCCTACCACGGGATTTGCTACGTGACTTCCCACGAGACTTGGACTGAGATTTCTGAGAATCTCATCCACAGCCACAGCCACTGCCATGCTTTCCATATCCATCATTCCTACCTCTAATTGTCATAGCATGCGACACATGAGAGGCATCCAAATTCTTACAGTTAGCCTCTTCATGCAGAAGAGCACTCTCAACATCAGATAATTTCAAGGTAGCAGTAGAGGCACATAATGCAGTGCGGAATACATCCCATGACTCATTAAGAGTACCAAGCAAGAAAAGAGGAGTGACATCCTCTGCAAAAGTGATGTCCTGTGAAGTCAAGTTCTTGAGTATAGCATGGAACTTGCTCAAGTGAGCAGACATAGTCACATTCTCCTTCATGCGCAAATCCATAAGCTGCTTCAGCCAATACATCTGATTCGTTGGACTTTTCTTGTCATAGAGATTCTTAATTTTGTCCCACAACTGCCATGCACTTTGTTCTTCCTCAAATACATTGTAATGAACCTGTTTTGTGAGAGATAATACAATAGTGGACTTGCATAACTCATCAAGCTCAAGCCATTCCTCATTTGGCATAGTTGCAGGCGGATGCCCGCTCAACCTCAATGGTTTGATCTGCGATTTTTGCACCAATACCTGCCAAATCTGGCTCTTCCAATAAGACTAATTCGTACCATCAAGCTTAATGATGTTGAAAATAGCATGATCAGTGGATGAACTCACCATAATGCAGGCTGGAAGACTACAGATAGTTCAAAACTGCTTGCTGTTTATTGCAAAAAATGACCAAAAAATCACCAAATTCGAGAGAAAATGGTGAGAAAAGTGTAACCAAAGCTGTTGCCCACCAAGTACTAATGAAAATACATCATTTCAGAATATTTTAGCATGAAAAATCCATGTCAGTACGAAGTTATATGATTGAAGTAATAAATGATAGCAGGGTACTGTGAGAGTCAATGGCTGACCAAATCACTGCACCAAGTCAATAAATGACAGCCAAGACATGACCAGCCATAAATGGGCATAAATCAGCACCAAACAGTCATCAAGACCCTAAGCAAACACCCAAACATGTCACGAAAGCATCCATCAGTGGAGTAGGCATACCCCCTGGACAGTAGGGCAAAGTATACATAACACTGACAAGACCTGGCACTAGTAGGTGTATGCTCATAAGAGTGCAAAGCCCAAGCTCAGGTCAAAAGCAACTCCAAGATATCAGTGCATGAACCATGCAACATTTAAGTGTAAGAGATCCCAAAGTCTCAAGTATCTGCAAAATGCTCAAATAGCATAAAGCTCCTGCTCAATGTCGATCAAGCATACAAGATGCTCCCACTGGCACAAAAGGTAGATAAACGATCTCAATAGCTCAATCAAACCATGTCAAAGTACCAAAGACA
Organism: Lygodium microphyllum; assembly: GCF_053477565.2. Lineage (NCBI taxonomy): Eukaryota > Viridiplantae > Streptophyta > Polypodiopsida > Schizaeales > Lygodiaceae > Lygodium > Lygodium microphyllum. The sequence continues at coordinate 100,427,709 of NC_141144.1, forward strand.
GGTAACCAAGACAATGCCTCAATAGCATCCCAAGAGCATGACGGCTACAAAACAACTGTAGGTAGCATCCATGAGCAAGACATACATCCCAATAAAGATCTCTGACAACCAAAATGACATCCAATACAAAATTCCGAAATAGCAAATGAGAATCTAAGCCAAGTCTTCAAAGAGCACTAAAGCTCAACAAGTACATGGTACACTGTGCCAAGACAAATGCATTAAGCCGTAGGCGTCGGGTAAGCATGTACCCAAAGAGCATATAACTGTCAAAGCATTGACCGCATATGTCAAAGCATAAAAGATAGCTTCAGCCCAAGAGTATTCAACATGCATTTACTGTTATAAACTGAGTATTTCCAGCCCCACAATCAGACCAAAATCATAGCATTATATGTAGCTTCAATCCCCCAATCAATCAGGATGCAATAGGCATCAAACCGGTTATGTAGTCATGCCCAAACAAGCATAGGCATAAACTATGAATGTAGCATTAGCATCAAATGCTGTGGACTATTTATAACAGTCCTGAAACACTATTTTCAGCCACCAAACCAATGCCTTATCTCAAAGGATCAATGCCAAGTATCAATACATGTGCAAGAAGCCCGGAATGTAGCCCAAACAAGTGCTGAATGCCAAGATGGAGCTGGAGTGGCTGAATGGTGGCTGTCCAAAAAACAGGCGCAGATTTGTGTGTTGTTGCTGCTGCTCCTGCTGGTCCACGTGGCAAATCTGGAGAGGTTGGAGGGCTCAAACATGAGCCAAAGGGACATGGGAACAAGCCCTAGCAGCCCACTACCAGTGGCAAAGAGATATGAAGGTTGGAAGCTTCAATGGTGGCTGCCGTGTTTACCTAGACCTGTGGACTGAAATAAATCTCTGAAATAATGAAGCAATACCTCAATGTCAATACCCTGATGGTGCCTCAATAGGCCAGGAAGAAGCTCGGGAAGCTGGGGAGTGACGGGAGCTGAGCTATGGCTGCGGGGAAGGAGACCCAATGCAAGTGGGGAGTCTATGGGAAGCTGAGAATGCCACGAGCCAAGCTCAAGAGTCGGGAAGTCGTGCTCTGATACCAATTGAAAGGTGAGAAGGATCGAAGCTTGCACTTGAGAGCTATGGCGGGAGAGCAAGAGCAAGAAAGAGAGAGACAAGAAATGGGAACTCCAACAGTCACAATGTGTGACCAGGCCTTCCTTTATTCAAACTGTCACTAAAAGAATAGAGAATAAAGTGACGGTAACAGTTGCCCGCCACCTACAGTGTGCAGTGGTGGTGACTATCAGTGTAGTAATACACGGGCAGCTAGGCAGAGGTGCCTTTACCCCCAACAAAAATAGGGCACAAATCATGCAAAAATGGGAAAAAAGAGTGCTTGGGATGTTTAATGTTGGCAAGTGAGTGATTGGGGACATCAAAACCTTACCCGGGAAGGGGTTTAAGAACCAAGAGGTCAAGGAAGAGCTCATTTCATACCCTAACATTGAGAGAGAGAGAGAGAGAGAAAGAAAGAAAGAAAGAAAGAAAGAAAGTTATATTAACGTCTTCTAAAGACCAAAACTGGCCTATGAGACAAACTGTGATACAATTGATGAGGTCCAGCTATCCAAAATAAAAGTGCCAAATGAAAAGCTAAAAACTGGAAACTGAAAATACGGTGCTGTGAGTGTGATAGGTGTCGTGTATGTGTATGTGCGTATGTAGCTCTGGTACTCCAGATAATGGCTACAAATGGGAAACAAATGTCGGCTGTGATAGGGGAACAACTGTCAGCTGTGATAAAGTGGTGCGATGTGTATATGTAACAGATGCAGGGAGATAATACTATCCTGGGATGTAGTAGCAGTCGTCGAAGTTGCTAATAGCAGGTGATCCCTCCTAGATGTAGGATGTGGTACATCGGTGGTGGAGAAAGAGCAAACTGGAGGTCTGAGATCCAATGTGTTGAGTGTCATCGGATCTCAGTCTGTTGTCGATGTAGATCAAGAATCCTCCGGATCTCTTGTCGGTGTGGCTGTGGGGTCCGAAACCCACGGATCCTCGTGCGCCGTCGGGTACGCTGGTCCTCAGCCTGCTGTAGTGTGAGCCCAGAGGTCTGGCTGGAGGCTTGTACAGTAGTTCTCACTCTGTCTGTCTGAAAGAACTGTGTAATAGTCGTCTGGGTGGGCCCCTCTCTGACTGGGACCCGCTGTGTGCTCTGCTCTCTGGTATGCCATGCCTCTCCCAGAAAACGGCCAAATGATCTCTGATCCATATCAGTCATACATCCCTGAAGTGAGCTGCTCAATGTGTATCTAGATCTCAACTGATCTCGAGGTGTAGTGAGTTACCTTGATGCCAAAATGAGTAGCCTCCTCTCTCGCACACGCTGGTAGCTCCATGATCCTAGATGCTAGCTCAAGCATCCTCAAGCCTCCTCCATCTCCAAGCTCCATCCACCATAGCCGCGCGCGCGAGAAAAGAGAAGAGAAGAGAAGAGAGAAGAAGGGAGAAGAGGAGATGGTGAAGAGCTTCATCCTCTTGATCCCTCAATCCCACACACTCACTCACTCCCTCTCTCAAGAGCACACACACAAGCAAGGTGAAGAGAAGAAGAGAAGAAGAGAGGACTCTTGTTAGCCACATACCAAAGAATGAGCTTCCATTTATTTTTTGAACTTTATATACAAGCCCTAAAATCCCATAGGCACCCATCCCTTTTTACATGACCGGCCATTGTGGCAAGGTCCCTTTTTCTAATTCCCTCTTCTTGCTTCATGCCCTAAGCCTATATCTGTCTATTCTTTTACAAATGCCACAGGAGGGAGCCTGGCACTCTTTTACAAGAGTTTTTAGAGGTTTTTGAGGCACCTTTCATTTAAAATTGCACTTTTTGCCTCAGCTTAGCTTTAGGGGCCGCCTCTATGCCTTTGCTCTTTTTCCACCCTTTTTCCTTTTTTTTTCCGCCATTTCGAATTGAGGTTAACACCTTGGCAAAAACAAGTGCATGAACTAATGCTCACTCCATGTTATGTAAGGAATACTAGTTACACTCCATTTCCTTTGATTACAACTCATAGGTCTCACATCATCTTTACTTTTCCATACCTCATTATGAGATTTTTACACCATTCCCTTCATAAATGAGCTAGAAAAGTACTTTGGAAATATCCCCATATATTCTATCTCACTAACCCATCTACTTGGCTCAAGCTCTACAAATTCCATCATCTCAAGGCATGGATTAGCAATGATATCTAGGAACCTCATAATGGAAGTAATTTTCCTACTGGTATAGCCACCTTCCACATGCCAAATGGGTCCCTTAATTCAATTGTACCAAAAATTTTGGACAACCCAATCATTCTCATTGCATAATACTTCATCATAATCAAAGATTTCCTTATAGCACTAGCCCAGCCAATCAAGTCCAAGGTACTTCCCCTCTACTTGAACACACAAACAAGACCTGATAAATACACCATGCTCCAGCTTACCTTTCATGGTACATTCCTCTCTCTTGAATAAATCTATGTTCTTGATGACATTGTCATCATTGGTTTTTCCCTTGAAATCCATAGCCCCTTTTAGGCCACAACAAACCCTAGAGTGCATTGAGCTACGGAACTACTTTTGTTTGCTATAGCTTGGGGTTTTTTTGTAAGATCATTCCACCTCCCTCTTGACAATCATAGATTGATGTATATATTGCATCCCACCTCCAATTTTTTTTAAAATGAAAATGAAATTAAAAAATAAACATGAGAAGAACACAAAACATGCACAACTCACTACAATATGCCCCTAGGGATCCTCACAAATAGTGATGCCAAATGTGCTCAGTGTGACTAACTCCTTACATTATCACCACATTGTTTCCCCTAAAGGGAGTGAGCCCTGAAGTGGAACCATAGAGCGAAAGCAAGAGCTATAGTGAAAGGCGCAAGAGCAAGAGAGAGACACACACACAATGTGGGAACTCCAATAGTTACAATGTTTGGCCCATGGATGCCGCAAATAGGTAGGCTATCCAAGAGCATTGGTATAAAACCCATGAAGCCAAGGAGGAAAAGACAGTTGGCAATTTGCTAACCACACTAATATCAACTCATGTGACATTGTCACTAGGAGAATTACTAAGGCAAAACCCTGCACTATGGCAAGGATTGAACTGATGGGTAGAACATATTGATAAACGTGAGCCACAAGACTTGTTTGATCATGACATTGTGACACACATACCAAGTTTAAGGATGAATCCAATGTCCAAGTCCCCACAAGTGAATGCCTTTTGGAAAGGCATTGAGATACGCGCAGTCTTACATATTGTTGCCCTATGAGAAAAAATGCAAAAGAGGATAGTAGACATAGGAACATGAGTTAGTATACTTAGCCATGCAATCCTACAAGCTTGGGAAAACCCACTGGTAGAAATTCCATGGTTCAATGTCACTCTAGTGAATTGAATGAAGGTTAGTCCTTTCAAATTCCTTAAGGATTGGTCTTTAAAGATAGCAGGAATCTAATTCTCTGTGAACTTCATAGTCATAAAGGGAGTGGATTATGATATCTCGCTAGGCATACCTTGGATGAGGAATGCCAAAATGATAGAGGATTGGGGTAACAGCCTAATATTTTTATGTAATACATCATAATCATTTCGAGTAGAGATGGATACTTGGAAAACCTCACCACTAGACCTAGATGCCATCTCTTCCATGGTAAAGGGTGACTTAAAGGCTAGAAGTGAATATGGACCTATACCGAAGTGCATTCCTTGTCCTAAGGATGAGTGCGATCGAATGCATGTGTTGGAAAACATCGATCTCCCATTCTCAGATGATGAGGATGAATATAGGCAAGCTATGGACTCAAGTAGTAAACCCAACAAAGCCATAACCTCAAACCTACCCACAGTGTCCCTATGCATGATGGTTAAGAGTTCCATCAACCAATAAACGCCAATCACCTATCGTGTCCCAACTAGCAAATTAGAACTCCATAAAATCCTCAAGTGCTTGTCAAGTGGACTAGCCAGCAACCTAGCTGTAGACTAAAAGCCCCTCAAGGATCTCATGGAAAGCAAGGAGTGGTGATGGACTAAGGTGCATGACTTAAACCTATCATATAATTGGACCCTCATGACAAGTGAGAAAAAACTTGAGAACAGAAACCCTAAAAATGGCACATTGTTCGAGTATGAGGATTCTAAGGATGAGTATGAAGACTACAACTCCATAGTGAGAGAAGCAAAGAGGAAGTAGAGACCATAGAATACGACACGGATGAAACAGTGATTGAGCAAATCAGAGCAGACACTAAACCCTGAGAGGTCAACACGTTTAGAGTGAACAAAGGAGTTTCCAAGGTAGATTGTGATCTAGCTTGGCTAGAATGCCTAGAGGTAGTAGATTATGAGCAAGCTAAATTAGTTTAGCCTTGCACCACATCATTATTTGGGGTGAAGTCAGCCTCAAAGCTGCAACCACTAGGGGAGACATCCTTTTCCAGTAAGGATGGTGATTACAACTCTAAGTTAAAAAAGTAAGCTCTGATAGTGATCCCAAAATGCCTTGACCACCTAGGTCCAAATGCACCAAGGGGAACCTCCTAGTCCACCTAAGGTGCAAGAGGCCCTCAACAAAATGGTGTAGTTGAGAACAAGAATAGGTCTCTCATGGAGATGGTATGTTTTATGATCAAAAGTTATGCACTATCACTTGGTTTTTGGCTTGAGGCTAGCATTTAAGTTTGTCCCACCAAAGCATTTAAGTTTGTCACTCCATAAGAGACTTGGCATGACAAAAATCTATCTATTGTTCAATTACATTTTTCTAGTTGTTTAACTTATGTATTAGTACATATGCAACATAGCAAAAATTGGATGATAATGCTTAGAAATGTGTCTTTTTTTATATAATTCTAAGAGCAAAAGTTACAAGCTACATCATCTCCAAACTAAGCTTATTTGGGTCAATTGTGATATCATCTTTGTGAAAGATGCTATGTGTTCTTTCAATTTCATATGCCAAGGAGATATATGTACACTCATAAGACATGTATGACACTTTTTTGCCCCTTTTTAGTGGTGGATGGTCAAATGTAGTACCAAATGAGATCATTTTTTAATGTATGCAAGTTTCTAATGAATCCACATTTTAACTTATTGCTATTGTAAATGTGAATGATACACTTGTTGATAAGAGAGTAGAGATTGAGAAGTCTAGGACTATACCAAAATGGTTGATGTAAATGTTACATGTTAAATGTACCTATGTGGATGAGCTTGTCTCTTTTTTGAAAAGGTATAAAATTCAAATAATAAAATGGTTATCATGCAATTTGAATATGATGTTATTTTTAAAAAAATTAATGCTATTATGCAATTTGAATATGATGCTATTGTAAAAAATGGAAGTTGCTTCTTATGTGATTTCCGTCTTGGCCAAAAGGCCATTGATACTAAGTGGGTTTACAAGTTGAAACATAGATGAGATGGTAATGTTGATTGCTATAAGACTAGACTTGTGAAAAAGGGTTATGTTGAATAGAAGGGCATTGACTTTGATGAGGGCTTTACTCTCACTTGTTGTATAATGATAGTTTGTAGCATATGTTGACTTTGATAAGAACTTTACTCTCACTTGTTGTATAATGACAATTTGTAGCATGTGTATCGTGAACTAATAATAGTTGGAATGCACATTAGTTGGACATTAATATTATATATTGAATGGTGATTTGCATAAGGAAATATAGGTATTTTAGCCTCCTGATTTTTTTAGAAGGGATAGGAAAATAAAGTGTGTAGATTGAACTTAGATAGCATTGTATAATCTGAAGCAAGCACCTAGGGCTTGGTATAAGAAAATCAATGTATACTTGACTACATATGGTTTTTGGAATGGTCCAATTGAGAGCACCTTGTATGTCCAACATGAGAGTAATGTGCATGTAACCATTATTGTTTATATCAATGAATATTTCTCACTAATCCTAATAAGACTGACACATATTGTTGATTTTATGCTTTAATTAAGTTTAGCTTTTTACATGTCAAATTTGGACCTACCATATTATTTGGGCACTTAGTCCAAGAAATGTGATAGAGATATTTCTTTGCAATAAATAAATTATATTGAGACATTTTCATAAAGATTTGGTCTAGAGGATTGCAAGCCTATTGCTACTAATATGGAGATAGGTTTGAATTTGAGCCTTCATGATGTTAAAGTCTACTTTGATATCCTTCTCTATCAACAACCTATCATATGCTCGATCTATCTATGCATTATGAGTCCTAACATTTAGCTCTCATAGATGAGAAAATCTATGCATAGCTTAGGCACCACACATTGGAAGAAGGCATGAAGTGTATCTTTTACTATTTAAGTGATACTCAACACCTTATGGGAAATTTTGGGGGGGAGATGTCATTACCACTAGATTTACATGGACTTTGGGATTTGGATTGGGTTGGTTGCTATGAAACTCCTGTATCCCCAAGTTATTTTTCCTTCATGGTTGGTAACACATGCATAGTGTGGTCAAGCAACAAGGAGCTAGTTCTAGTTATGAAGTTGAGTACATGGAAACTTTCACAATTATAGTTGATTGCCTTTGACTCATACGTCTTTTGGTTGATTTGGGTGTTGGACAACCATATGCTACTACCATATTCATTGTGCCAGTCAGAGGGCATTGGCAGCTACATGTGGAACAAAATGTTTCATGCTTGTATGAAGCACATTGAGGGCATTATCATTATGTTTGTGAGACACTCTCTATGAGGGAGATATCAACTTGGCCTATGTGCCAACACAGAACAACCATGTAGATCTTTTCAAAAGGATTTTCCTCATGTGAAGTGAGAAGCCTTTTACATAGCTTTGGATCCACTTCCCTTTGTGGATCCGTCATAATCCATTGGGCTTGGAAATTCCATATACATGAGTGCAACTACTTATTCAACATATCACTCCCATGGGGGATTTCTTACCATATTTGACTTTTGATATGCATAGATACACTTAGGGTTTTTCTTGCACTAGCAGGTTTTGTCCTCCCAATCTTGTATATATGCCCACCTCTGTGTTGTAAGCTCTCAAGTTTCTTCATCTTCAAGGTGTGTATGTGCATTCATGTAACCCTAAATTCAACATAGTCTCAATGCAAATTTTTTAGGTAAATTGATAGTCTTTCCCTTATTGTCTACTTTTGGCTCTCCATTAAATGTGCTTGCGATGCAATTGGAGAGAAAAAGAAAAATATAAAAATAGTAGCATATTGTGATTTTACCATGCTTTATGGTTCAATATCCTCCATGTTGAGAAAATCTTAATTGGACATCAATAAGAGACTCTGTGATTCGCCTTTTTGAATGGATTGTTTAATGTGATAATTTCCTATACAATGTCCTTGTTGGTATTTGCTTATTTTTGGGAGTTAGACTTATCTACTATGAAAAAAAATTCTTACATAGACATGGTAGCTTACTTGCAACTTTGAGAGGTGATGGTATTGAACTCATTGATATTTCCCCCCAAAGCTAACAATTTGGATGCTATGTTGTAAACCAACAAAAGAAACAATTCTTCCTAACAATTTGGAAAAGAGGACACCTCTCTTCCAAATCAATAATTTTTGGAGACATAAATTGTGGTTTTCATGAAGCATTAGATAGGAGCTCTATGTCTACATGAAATGCAAAAGTACATCCTTAGATGGTTGCATTAGCTCTATCAAGAAATTTTTGTTTGACTAATGAGGTTTCTTTAATAAAGTAACCTCATGGAAAGAGCTCTCTAGCTTCAAGGAAAAGTTGGAAGATAGCAATCCACATTTTATTTGCAAATGCACTCTTGGACAATATACACTTCAAAATTCATTTACAAGTACTCCTTTTTTGTTGGAATTTGTCACTCTCTAGTTTGTTTGGTCATCCATCTCCTTTGAGTGGACTCTTCTCTCCTCACTTAAGCAAGAATTGTATCATCCCTAAGAATGGTTCTTGGATAAAAATGATCACTCATAATTTTATCATCTCTATGTTTCAAAATTCTTATTATCTCAAGAACATCAACATGTGGCTAAGAAATGCTAGGGTGGCACACATGCAACAAGTCCTCTCATGGCTTCATATACCTCTCCAAGGATCTACCTTACTTTCATACAAATGAGCATTATTCTCATATATCATTGCTAAGAGCCACCCTCTATTAGCTAAAACTCAACAATGCTCATTCAATTTGGGCACATATCATTTTGATACATCCACATTCATAGCCATCTTCCTCAACAATCAAGATAGATTCTCTCAAACTTAGTAGTTTCACCATTTTAGATTGCTCAACACAAACAAACTACTTTTGAGAAACTTGGGCAATTGCTATTCTACACAAACAAGCTACTTTCAAGAAACATGCAATTGATATTTATGCTTTGGATTACATGATGGATTTTTCTACCTCAAACTAGGTACCATTCACATTTTGGGAAGGGAGTAACAATCGAGGTGGTCCCTTGATACCTATGACTTGTTAATACCTCTTAATGCTTACTAAATTATGTTATCAATTGGTTTGCAACTAATAATACTACCTCTTCATTATGTGCTTGATATTTGTCTTGTAGGCTACATTGAAACCTAAAGTAAAGCATTTCCATTGGCCAAGTCTAGAGTGGCGATTTGCCAAAAACTTGAATGGCAAGTAGTATGATTGTATGTGCAATTTGCCAATAATTTGAATGCAACGTATAATGATTATGTGTGCAAGTGTTATAGCATACAAATTTTAGGCATAGCACTATATATTAGAGATCACTTCTTTTTATGTGAGAAAAACTTGATTGAAAAATGCAGTCACTCCACTAAGGAAAGATTACCTAAAGACATACATATGAGATCATAAAAGAAGATAAAAAGACATGGCATTATTAAGGTATGGAATTGAGTAATGCTTCTTACAAAACCAAAGCAGATGACAACCAAGGTAGAAATATGCAAGCAAAATAAAATGTGGTTGACGTTGATATGGAAAGTGCTACATAAAATGTTACACATACTGCTTCAAATGTGTTTGCATTTTTACAAGTGCCTAATAAATGGGGTGCATCAAAAATCCCCACTAATGATAAGGTAAATATCCCTGCATGAAAGCTTTCATGGACCGTTGCTTGAGAATGCTCAATATGCACTTATGGAAGTACTTTTCTTTACAAGGTCATCCTTATCAATGGCCAAGGAGAATCAATGAAAGCATGCTTTCTCTGGCAAACTTCATACAACCCTGTTCATCTAGCTCTTCATCCTTCTCTCTTTGTACACCCTTAATGGGCACATCATTCAATAATGGCATAGTCAGATTTGGAATATAATCCATGAGGACCTTGTTTATGGCATTCATCATATGAGCCATAGAGTTTGTAGCTCCCTACAGCAATGTATCCATATGAACCAAGTCAACTGGAGTCTTCATTGTAGTCAAGTCTCTACTCTCCAATGCAAGCTGGAACTGGTCATATCCTAAGCATAGATCTCCCAAATAATTAATAGATCTACCTATGAATGCTTCTGCAAATACATCCACTACTCTGGTCCTACACCAACATTCTAGATGGTCACTTTGTTCATTGATCGAAGACCCTATATAAACCTAAGTGTAAAGTTGGAATTTAAACCTAACTTCTCCCCAATATCAAACCATATTATGAGGCATTCTTTATTTTGAAAAATGCTATGGAGAGGTCAAAGAGTGGATGAACGTGCCAATTTAAACAAGCTTATATTTCTAGATGCACAATTGTTAGCCACGAGTGGTCCAATGAGCAACAATGCCACTTTATCAATGTGATGCTTGCCACACATTGTTGAAAAACCTTTCAAGACCTATCAAATTTTTTTGCTACAAGGGTCTTCTCCATTGGCAGTTGAATCTTATTCAATAGCCTTCTTGCTAAGGAGGACTTAAGTACTTGGTATACATCAATTTATTTTGCTTTTCAGTGTGACTCTTGTATTTCTCGTGTGATTAATATAATTACTCATTACTCATTGAGAGAGAGAGAGAGAGAGAGAGAGTCCCATATCCACCCCCCTGTGGGATCCCCCATTTGGGGCTTTGTAGGTATGCCATGATGTTGGAGCCAAATATACTTATATAATGAGTCATAGTCCCTCAAGCTCTACTTGGAATGTGCTCTGCACGTGATTCCCTATACTCAGTGGTGGTTTTGTGTCCCTTTCCATTGTGCAATTTCTATGCCTTTTTGATAGGTTAGGTTTCCAAGTGAAGTTCTATGAAGGTCCATCACACTTTGTATCAAAGCAACTCTATCATGGAGCACACTAGCTTGATAGGGGAGCATGCTCATGGTTGCAAAGGAGATCTTGACGCAACACAAAGATGACCCATATGTACCAACCAAACTATGAAGGAGTTGTGACACACAATAGGGGCATGTGGCATACCTTCCAAGATGACAACTGCTTGGAAAAACCTCAAGCTATGGAAGGGCACCTCATTCCAAGAGAAACCGGAGCTATGTCACTAGCTTGAAACTACATACAAGAAGAAAGAGCTGCTACTCAAATAGATCAATCAAATATGAAAGACAATCAAGGAGTTGAAGAAGGCACATAGAGAATCGATCTGCTAAGAAATCTAAAGGAAAAGACTAAAGATCTAAATGAAGAATTGGACGAGATTGACTACTAATGGATCATGGTGCATGAAAGAGCCAAGTTGTGGTAAGTCAAGATAGCCTGGGACCTTATGTGGAGCTACAAGGAGATATAGCCATAAGGTGGGACTAGGAGACTGCCTTTGGATATGAAGAAGCACAAGAGCGAACCAAGCCGTACCTGAAGCAAATAAAAGTTGATAAAGTCCAAGAGTTGAAGAGTGATGAAGCCATCCAAAGAGAAGCAAAACATCGAAGAGAAGCCAAATGAGAACCAATTGAAGAAAGAGGTGACATGTGATGATGAGTTTAAGTTAGAAAAAGCAGAAGAAGACCACCGTCAACCCTACTACTTAAAAGACTACTACCAAGGGCATCATGGAGAGTATCCTGAAGACAACCTTGAAGATTATAACATCGAGTACTACCCAAAAGAAGGAGAATGCTACTTGCCTAAAGAGTTTCCCATCAACTGATCCCCTAAAGATGAATATCACTACAATGACTACTACCCTGAAGGAGGAGAATGCTACCCCGAAGACCATCTAGAAGAGTGTCAACCCATAGAAGAAGCCAAGGAAGTTTAAGAAGAAGAAGAGATAGAATACTATGTGAAAGGAGAAGGATGGAAGGTGGATATTATTTAAAAGTTAGAAACCATCATGAAGGAGTTAGGTTACAAGAAAAAAGATGGTGGGCATGTGAGAAGGATGAGCCCTTGAACCCATAGGTTGAAACCCAACTTGAAGATGAACTGGTGTTAGAAGAGAGTGTTTAAGAAGGGGAAGGAGGATATAATGTCCCCATCGCTTAGTTTATTTTAATGTGTGTATACATTCCAAAGAAAATTGATTTTAAGTTGCAAATTTTTTTAAAAAAAAACTAGCTCTAATTATAAAACTGACTCTCATTATGAAGATAATTATTACTATTAATGAGATATTATATGCCAGTTCATGGAAGAATGACTTGGGAGACCCTCCTAAGACTAGTTTATTAAAACTATGTTTGTAGTATAGAACAACAAAAAGAACTAGCCTAGTGGATAGTCACTTGGCAGTTAAGTGCACTTAGGCGAAGACACTACCGAGATGGGTGACCTCTCGAGAAGATTTTCCTACAAGCTAGTGAAATCTTCTCGTGCATAGCCAATGGCGCCAACGAAGCCTTCGTAGCCCATTGCCAAGGTCTATGCCTTGGTTGCCTTAGCCGTAAGCCTTGGAGTGATGGCCACCCGATGATACGCCATGCGATGCTTACCCATATATTCGTAAATTTTTATCTTTGCACTAGAAATTTGGAGCTCCCTCTCTGGCATCATCAATCATGTCATCAAAAGTGCTAAAAGAAAGTGTTCCCTCTTTGTCATCGATGATATCATCAAAAAAATGCTAAAAAAGTAAGCATCCTCTCTTTTACCCCCCCCCCCCCCCTTGCAAAACTATAAATTGAGGGCTTGGGGATGACCAAGAAGGGGGACAAGAGCAATCTTGATGAGGACGAGACGATGATCGAGAAGGAGGAGACTCTATTCCACGAGACGAAGAGACATCATTCCATTCAAACCCAAGGACGGGGATACGCTGAAGGTCTCTCATCCTCTTCTACTCTAATCCAAGAAGAGAAGACACTGAAGAACTTTATCCTATTGTATCGATCCGATTAGAAGTCATACATCTACTCTCGTCCATATTCCATCTACTAGAGAGAGAGAAGTATTGCTCTCCACGAGGCAAGAAGAACCATCCACAAGGCCTACATCATTGAATCCCGCAATAACCATCATCATTATCGAGAGTTTTACACCCTTGCTAACCGGTATTAATGTCCTGTTCTTCTTCTTCTATGAATCATATTTCCATCATGGCCCCAAAGAAAAAGAATTCAAAAGCAAAATTTGTGAATGACCCTACTAACGTGAAAGCAAAAATTGGAGTTGCGAGCACAAGAGTCACTAATGGAGTCACGAGCGCGGATAACAACCCTTTACCAATTTCGATACCACAGGTTTTTTTTCTAAAAATTTCTATCCAAATTCAATAGATATAAAATAAGTCTCTTAAGAAATACTGCGATCTTAGAGTATTCACTTAGTAAATTATTAGAGCATCTTATAGGCTAGAAACTATTAGGGAAACTACAAAATTCTAGAACTCAATAGAAATTATGAGAAATTTTTCAAGACGGATTTATCAAGAACGAATCCCGAAGAATTTAGTCAAGGATATAGTTTAATCTAGAAGCTTTGATAGAAGATTTTAAGACCGGAAATATCTCTAAGTTAAATAAACGAACTTAAGGCCAAGAAACTTGGTTACAATAATGTCATTATAAACCTTAAACTAAGAGGTTAGAGACCCCAAAATCTACATACTCTAGGGGAAGAGCTTACTACGTGAATTTCAAATGTCGATTACTACGAGATTAATCATCACTTGAAAGTTGCATGAGTGTTTGAAGTCATAATTGCTTGAAGACAACAATCTTGTTTGTGATTTTCTAGATTAGATCCTGATTGAATGAAGTATTTGAACAGATATAAATTGAGGAGCCCTATACCTCCCCCAATGATAGGTGTTGAATCCCCATACCAAGAGGGGATGTTTTTACCACCACGGAAGCATGGACCCACTCCGATGGCGAGAGGTCTCCCAACAGGGATCGTATTAAGTAGGAGATGGTTAAGGTGCCAGGGGGGACTCCGGCTAGTAAATCCTTTATGCACCTAGGAACTACTTGGTCCCCTGTATGGCCCAATTTCTACTTGGGACACCTAAAAACGCTAGCTATAGGTGGATTTGAACTTAGTAGCATGCAGATGCGCCGGATGAGGCAGCACGTGAAATTGTATTTTTTCTCATGTATGGGCGAGAGAACACACATTATGAAACATAATCAATGAATTTATTTTATTCTAGTTGTATGTCCATGAGTAAATTACGCAAATGAACAACTATGCATAAAAGGATTATTTCCAATTAATGAAGCTGTTTTTATATGTTTCACATAATGTGATAGGTAATTAGATAATTAAGAACTTCCGTGGAGGGAAGCGGGTGGATGGATTCCCGATGAATCTAGTCCTATGGTAGGGTGGTCTCGGTTAGCCGAGAGGTTTTCCCAAAAACAAATGCTAGGAAGAAACTCTAAGAAGGGCCGATTCACTGATTGACCTAAGGTTTGGTCTTAGAACTTGAACTGTAAGTTATCTTAGGAGAAAAATATACAACAATCGTACCAAAGCACTACAAGGGATTTCCTAAATCCTTAGTCTACTACTGGAAAAAAGTGTTATACTCCATGAACCAAGGGTAATGGCAGTCACTCCTTCCGAACAAGAAGCCTCTCGAAGGACACCTCCGAATGTGAGCTAGTTGTTGATACATGACTGTTAGGTCAATTAGGGACCTTCAAATCAGTCCTCCATGGATAACGGCAGGATGCTTCTCTTGCAGGGTAGACCTAGGGTTATAGAGCCTAACAAAATTCGATCATTCTTATTAGAGTACAGATGGCGATGACTGGAAGGTAAACTTTGGGCGACTACTAAAACGTTACTCGTCACATAATAAATGTGAGTACGTTACAACTGGTATCAGAGCCAAATGAAATCAAAAACTCGGTAATTATAGCCTGAGATATGAGTTGTTTTTCCCTTCCCTTGCTAATGTGTTTTTATCCTACCCAGAGAGACGAAGATTAGGAGCGGTTCCTAGTCTTCTGAGCAATGTTTACTTTGGCAATGCATTCTACAGATTATGGATGGAGAATGCAAGTAATGCACATTCTAGATCGCATCTACGATTATTCTCACTATATCAAAAAAGATGCTAGATAATAAGCTGTGGATATTGTTATATCGATGCAAACCATATTGCCTTCCTTTAAACCAATTTGAAGAGAATAAGATGGATGAAAAACCTCAAAGTCGTAAAGGTTTATTTATTCCATGAAGCCAGAGTGATTTCAACTTTATTCACTAAAGGTCGGGAGGTTAAACTACATCGATATATTTACGAGGAAGCGACAACGGTCATCCCTGTGGACCAAATTATAGTTGTTGGTCGCTCTAAACATCGCATCTACATCAAAGATGGACTTCCTGATCTTCCTTTAAGTACCAATTTTTAGATATCCATTTTTCAAAGCCCGATTATTACCCAATGAATGTATCCAAATGCCATACTTAGATTGTATTAAGGAAATTTTCTCTCCCAAATAACCAGCCATCCCAAAATAAACCATGTATTTTTTCCTTCAACAAAAGAAGTTATTTTGTCTATCCATTAAATATGAAATTGGTTACCATTCTAGCAATTAAGAATTACGAGTCAGTAGATATATCTGAAATCCATGGTTAGATTCCTTAAGTTAATTTTAAAAACTCTATCATAATGTAATCTTCTTTGAAAATTTAAAATCAAGTATTTCTATCCTTCTGAAATGATTTCTCTTTTTGAAGAGATACGAGCAAATTGTATGATAACATTCGTAGAGCTAACTAGAGAAAATCTTATGATATCACAGGAAGTTGTTCCTACCCTTAATGATGCAAAGATCTAAGAAAAGAATTTCATACTTAAGCAAATCAAACCACCTGAGTTTGATGGCCAAGGCAAAAACGTCGAGGTTGAAGCAGAAATATGGGTCGAGTCCATGGACGATTATTTCATTGTTACTCGAATTACCCCAGCTAATCAAGCAATGATCGGCAAGTTAAAGCTAACAAGAGAAGCCCGAATTTGGTGAAAACAATGGTGTAAAGACCAAGGAATCTCCGAAACGTCCATTAGTTGGGACGTATTAAAGGATGCAGTGCGAGGCTGGTATCTCCTGCTAGCATACTACACGCAAAAGATAAATGAATTCTTTGGTCCAAAGCAACTTGGAATGACAATGGAAGCCTATTACTCAAAGTTTGTAACACTTCTCAAGTATGCACCGTCTATGGATATTCCTCAACAAGTATCCAAGTTTTACCACGGATTGGTTGATCCCCTAAACACACAACTTAAAGCAATGCGTCCATCCGACCTCCAAGATGATTAATAGGGGCAAGACCGATTGTACAGGAACTCCAGTCCAAACCAAGAAATAATAAGTCTTGGAATAATAAGTTCCAAAACAAAAATATAACTAGGGGCTATGCAAAAAGAGCCCAAGGTCAATTCCAATCTGCTAATAGCAAGAAGGCTAAGACATCAGCGGTGAACTTTACTGGTGGTAATAAGGATACTTTCGAGTACTATTATTGTAACGAACTTGGCCACATCCAAAGGCGATGCCCAAAACTCGGACAGAACGAACACCAAAGCAAGTTTCGTAATGACCAAAGCCGGGACAGCCATAGCTAGAGGAAGAGTTGCCGGTATAACTCTCAGGGAAGTAGAAGATGATGACGGTCCCAATTTGGAAAACGACATGGAGAGAGTAAAAATTCATGCCTCTCTCAACAAGGGACCAAATCGACAGTTCTCAGTGATCCAAACATCATCAACCTATAACGGTAAACCCTTTAAAATTTTGATTGATTATGGAAGCACACATTCATTCATATCACCAAGGTGTGCTAGAAAACTAGGTATAGGCATAATGCATACACATGGGCTGATAGTTGAGTTAGCTGATGGAAAAGAAGTTTCCTCAACACAATAGACAAGTAAAGTTGAGTTTAATTTGGGTGGCAATCAAACCAACATGAAATTCAGAGTAATGAACCCAGGAACCTATGAGTGCCTGTTAAGAATGGAGTGGTTAATTCCCAATAAAGTGCATATTCATTGTGAAAAGGGCCAAGTCACATTCTTGAATCTTATAGGACAACAAGTGACCATACGAGAAGAAGCACGAAAACCAAAGATTCAATTAGTGAAATCTTCTCGAATCGCTAAAGGTTTAAGAAAATGCTCACCTGTATACCTAATCAAATTAAATAAGACTGAACAGGATAAAGAAGCTAAAGATGAACCGTCGTGGCTTAGGGAATATATTGACGTATTTCCTGAAGAATTAACTAAACTTCCACCACAGAGAGAAGTTGCCCACGAAATCAAGCTAGTACCAGGAGCTATACCAGTTGCAAAGCGGCCATATCGAATGTCCATTCCGGAAGCCATAGAACTAAAGGAACAACTCAAACAGCTCTTAGACCAGGGATACATTAGACCTAGTAACTCACCTTGGGGAGCTCCGGTGTTATTTTAGAAAAAGAAGGATGGGACTCTCCGTCTCTTTGCATTGATTATCGAGGGCTAAATCATGTAATGATCAAGAATAAGTATTCAATTCCAAGAATCAACAAACTACTTGATCGACTATAAGGAGCGAAGATTTTCTCCAAGATTGATCTCAAATTAGGGTATTACGATATCAGAACCAAGCAAGAAGATATCCCAAAAACCACTTTTAGCACAAAGGTACGGTCATTACGAGTTTATTGTAATGTCATTTGGATTAACCAACACCCCTACTACCTTCAATAGATTAATGCAAGATATATTCAAACCTTATCTTGATGAGTTCATCCTTGTATTCTTTGACGACATCTTAACATATTCCAAGGATAAAGGAAGTTGCGAGTCACAACTACGGATAGTTCTTGAGACAATATGGACTCAGAAGCTGTATGCTAAGAAGAAGAAGTGTGCATTCTTCAAGAAGCAAATCAAGTATTTAGGGTCTATAATTTCAACAGTGGGAATTTCAGTAGATCCCAAGGATGTACAAGACTGGCCGCCTCCAACCACTGTAAGCGAAGTTCGTAGCTTTTTGGGTTTAACAGGATGATATCGGGTCTTTATCAAGAATTATGCCTTGATTGTTGCACCCCTCACCGACCTACTCAAGAAGTAGGTTGCCATTAGATGAACCCAAGATGAACAGTCTAGCTTTGGCAAGCTCAAGCTAAGTTTAGTCACATCCTCAATCCTCAAACTACCCGATCTTAACAAAGAATTCGAAGTGGTGACCGATGCGAGCTCTCTCACTTTGGGATGCGTACTCATGCAGAAAGGACATCCGAAAGCATATTCCTCCAGAAAATTGAAGAATCACGAGAGAAATTATGCTACTCATGACTTGGAATTACATACAATTATCCACGCTCTTAAGTTATGGAGATATTATCTACTCGGGAAGAAATTCTCACTAGTAATTGACCATAAAAGTCTTAAATGGATCTTCACTCAACCACATCTAAATATGAGGCGAGGTCGGTGGATCAAAGTCTTGCAAGAGTATGATTTTGAGATCAAATATAGACCGCAAAGAGAATGTAATTGCAGATGCTTTAAGCCGCAAATCATTTCTCAACACACTTATCTTAAAAGAACCTCTTAGAGCTCAAACACTAACTACAATGATATCAATGCCTAGCAATCCCATCATTGAGCTAGCCAAGAAAAAGACAAATAATGATCCCAAATATCAACAAATGCTGAAGGAAATTCAAAATAAAGAACAAATTTATAAGCTTAAGACAAAGTATCTTAACTTCTCTGTTGACGAAGGACTTATCTACTTTAGGATAAGATTATGTATTCCTTCAAGTCAAAAACTTAAGAAAATACTATGGGAAGCTCATGATTCCCCATTTTCGCAACATCCTGGCTATGCCAAAACTCTCAATGCAATTAGGAAAAGCTATTATTGGGAGAAGCTCAAAAGTGACGTACTTAAATGTGTAACCAAATGCTTGAGTTGCCAACGAATAAAAGCCAAACAAGTTAAGCTGCTAGGAAAGCTAGAACCACTTGATATTCCTCAAATGAAATGGGAATTCATTAGTATGGATTTAGTAGTTGGATTGCCTTCTTGCCCTCAGTTTAAGGACACAACTTGATCATGGTAATTGTGGACATATTGACTAAGGTTGCCCACCTTAGTCCGATCAAAACCAACTACAAGGCAATAAAGCAAACATTGCATTCGATTCAAGGCCACACACCTTGTCCTAGCCAAATCAGATCAAAGTAAAAACCAAGTGCACTTCAACAACGAAGTTAGTGCCTATGCCTTTGAACATAAAAAGGTGAACCCTTATGAGCTTGGACAAAATGACTCAAAGAAAGAATCCCCAAAGAAGGGGAGAGCATGAGAGAGTAACTTAGTCTCATAGAAGGAAACCTTGCTAGTTGAGTCTTGGAGAACCCTCCAACTCGCTTTTAAGGTGAACGTCTTTGAGCAATGGAACCCATTGGGACCATACTCAATCCTAGAAAAGATTGAGATATCATCTTTTAGGTTGCAAGCAATGCAAGGCAAGGTCATTCCAATTCTATGAATTCATGACGCTCCAAGCACTTCAAACATGGGCGCCACCCCAAATACCAACTTGATATCTCCACTTTCGATGCAAGCATCCAATCTCAGTGTGTGATGACTTAGTCCATATCCCCCAAAGAACTACAACTCCAAAAAAGAGCCAAAGGAAAAGTGCCATGCAATGGGATTGCACCTCCTATGCAAAGAGACAAGTTGCACCAACCCACTTGTCTAAGATGAAGGCAACAAAGAAAGATCTAGCGAAGAGGCCAAGAGATAGCCTAAGTACTTGACTTGGCCAACAAGAGCAAAGTGTTTTGGCAAACGACCCAAGAGACCCAAGTCTCATGACAAAGGCAAAATCAAAGGGAGAAACTACACACGGAGCAATCCAACGAACTGCCCCCCTTGAGGTATAGCACAACATAACAACAACTGAGCCATTGTGCCTTGATCCCAACAACACAACTTGGGATTGCACCTAAAAAGCTTGGCACGCAAAGCCATAAAAGCCAAGCCAAATACAATTAGGGCTTTAAAGCCTTCATTCCTCAAACGTAATTCAGTCAGAGGGTAAACTAGAATTAAAAACAATAAAAAAAGGAGTCTAGATGGGTCAACATATGCCAACTTGATAGGAAAAGTTGTGTTATAGTCCCCAAAGTCATATTGCGGCAAACATCGACTAGCTTCATAATAAAGGTTGCATTAAGACCCCCCTAATGAGTCAAGTCTAAGATTGACACACTAGCCAACTTGATAGAATAAGGTGTATTAAGACCCCAAAATGAGTCAAAGGCAATAAGCCTTATAGATTCGTCCATGGCCCCATTTGACACTTTGTAAGTGTATTATGGCATCAAAGCCAAATGCACCTATACAAGGGTAGAAGTCACTCAAGCTCTACTTGGGATGTGCGCTACATGTCATTTCTTACGCTCAATGGTAAATCCTCACATATGCAAGGTTATGAGGGTGTACTCCTGAGATATACCGACATGTACCATTTTGTTTCATGAATACAACAAGGATTCCTTATTGATATATTCAGTGTTCCTTTTTGCTGTGCCATTTGTCTTTTTTACAAGTTTCCACTTGAAGCCCCACCCAAACACACACACACACACACCCAAAAAAAATGTATTAACACCCAATAAGGACCATATAAGGTATAAAATCATATCAAGAATATAATTGATTCATGGTATAAAACCAAACCATGGTTATAATTGATTCATAGTATAAAAAACATAAAAATAACGCCATCAACGCATACAAGAGCTCTTGGCTCTCCTGTCATACAACAACATCCATCATGTAATACGGATCTTAACTCCCCTTGAAGTGAATCTCCTTGAAAATATCCAAGCGATGATGCAAAAAGACAACTTGGTTCGTCAAATAATCTCATGGAAGTCACTTGGCCTATATAGGATATGTCATCCTATTTCTAAGAGAGTTGCAACATGTTTCCCCAATCAATAAGTGGAAGGATAATGATAATACGTGAGCCATAATAAGTAAATGTACACCCATTGTGGCTATATGCCCAATAGAAAAATACAACATACATAAGTTTCAACTCACGTATGCATGTGCCCCATATGCATAGGATGAAGAACACAAGAATATTTGTAACATCTACTCTCACAATGAATTGCACATGCACATGAGTGAACAAACTAAGAAAGAAGAAAGATAGAATACAAGAATGTGTATCACATCTCTCAACTTTATCTTAAAGGTCCTACCAACTGGCAATCCAAGATGAAGGTATTGAATATATGGCCATTGTGGATGCTCAAAGGAGGCAAACACCTCTCATGTTGTGTAAGCATCCCCAAGCCCAAAGCCTGCAGAAAACTTATAACATTTCTTGCTAGGTTATCCAAAGTCTGCATCCTAGACACTCTCCCTAACATAATGACAATGCACCTAAATGGGCTTTGTGGGAGCAGGCATTGGGCTCCTTGCAGTGTATATAGGTACATCTAACAGTCAGTCTCAACATGCATATGAGCTATTAGTAGTCTAAGCTGAACATGTTTTGCTGTAGTCCTGAATGCTGCCCTATATTCAGCTTCATGATTGAAGTTAGCCACTTTCAGTTGTCTCTGCCTCACCACACGCTGAATAATTCTCATTAGTGGAATACCCTGGTATCATCTCACTCTGCTGAACCACTGTTTGTAACTAAGTGCAACTGAGGACAAAATATCCCCAGTAGGCAAATCACAAGACTGGAAAGCACTGGCCAAAAGGATGAGGAAGAGATCACCCAGATCCCAATGGTCTCAAGCCTGGTTGGACATGGAAGAGGATGGACTGGCAGTGGCTGCATTGAAAACACGGCTGTCTCAGGCTGAACATTGGCTAGAGCTAATGAAATTGCCAGGGCTGAAACTGAGTAGAACAGGGGACAGCTGCAGTAGCATAGCAGACTGCAGTGATGAATCCATCAGTCATGCAACCCCTGCCATGTTTTATACACCTCTGGTCGAGACCGCAGGCAAAGTAGGGACTGTAAAGCCAAAACCCAGTCACTGCACTTCTAATTAGCACAAAAGTATATTACTCTCCGTCATTCTTTAATGCATAAGTAAGACTAGTGTCTCACAACTCTCATCCTTTAGACCATAACTTAACAAATTTTGACTTTCAAATCCTTTTTGCAGTTGCCAAATCTGTCTGATGACTGACAGTAGTTCCACAGTGAATATCATAGGGATTCTGTCTTGGGGCCAGCTTGTCCTCTTCCCATCATTCATGGACAGAGTCCAAAACCATGACTATTAACTCCACCTTGCATTTCTATTCTGAATTCTTGAACTCGACCGAGTGCATCAGATTCAACCACACAAACCAAAAAACCTTGGAGCAGATCATTCTCAAATTGCAAAGATTGTCTCGTGCTATTTTGCAAAACAAGCTTGGGCCAATGGTTTCCAGCAATATTCAGTCTATTATAATAATCTCCTCTCTTCAGATTTAGTGCACCAACTCCACACTCATTGCTACCAGGTTACCTTCTATACAGGTGCACAACTTACTGCAGGTGGCCTTCCACCAAAATTAAGATTTTGGGCTTATCTTGCTGCTAATCTACTTTAAATGGATCTGCAAAGAGATTTCCCACACCATCAAAAAACCTTGGAGCAGTTCACTCTCGAATTGCAAAGATTGTCTCATGCTATTTTGCATGATTAGCTTGGGCCAATGGACTTCCTGCAATCTTCAGTCCTATCTCTTTTCTTTGGACATAGGTCAACATCCCCACGCTCATTGCTACCAGATAACGATCTATACAAGGGCACAGCTTGCTGCAGGTGGCAGAAAAACGTGGCCTTCAACTTAGATGAAGGTTTTGTGCTGAACTTGCATAAAACAGATCTTCAAGCAATTTCTTACTTGCCCAAGGAGCTGCGGCAAGAAGCCTAACAAAAAGTTACAGAATATGTAAGCTTCAATAGCTAAAGCAAAGCAGGCAATACATGAAAATCCATCTCTGATCAAGTCAGAGATGCAATGTACAGAATGATTGGTATCCATATCACATTGGACTCACCTCATCTCCTTCAGGGCGACCTGCCTGCTATACATGAGCAACAGAGAAGACCCACAGTTCAACCAGACTATACCCTACTCAGCCTTTTCATCTCCATCAGACCTGAACAACCAGGGTCCTATGCCATATTCACTGCATGACAAGTGTGAAAATTGTGGCAAAGGCAACGTACTACGTGCCATCAGTTGCCCAGAAGTCATTACAAAGGTGGCTCACAGTTCAACACGTCTATACTCTAGTCACCCTTTTCATTTCCAGCAGACCTGAACAACCACAAGATTCACTAGATAGCAAGTGTCAAAATTGTGGTAAGGGGGTCGTACCACATGCCAGCAGTTCGCAAGAAGACGGTTTTTAATCTTTGGACTAAATGCATTGGAACAGCGAGTCGTTTGCACCTCTTCAGCGATTCTGCTTAAAATACAGTGTCTTTTTAGATTTCCCTTCTCATCAAAATATAAGCTTGGATCCACCAGCAAAATGGCATAAAATCTTCAATGTGATATTACAAATGACAGCAGGATGCGTGGCTGTTTCCTCCAGCAGAACATGTGATAATCCGATTAACAACAACAGGCTGTACAGATTTGTCGACTCTCAGAATTATGTACAGAAATAACGGAGACGAACGGAGAAACGAGACTCAACCGTCACAGCCGTCAAGCAACAGGTGGCAGGGGCAGCACGATCTTGGCTCAAGAAGAGACATTCTTTGCGCGACTCGAGCCACTGGCCAACGCAGAGGGGGTGTTTGAGCAATCAAGCAACCAGTGGCGGGGGCTAATGCAGAGCGGGTGTTAGAGCCATTAAGCAACCGGCGGCGAGAGCGGCATGATCTCGGTTCGGCAGATGGGGCACTCCTTGTGCGACTCGAGCCACTGGTCGATGCAGAGGGGGTGGTAGGCGTGGTTGCAAGAGGGTAACACCGTCAGCAGGGTGTCGCCCTCGAAGGTGCTGAGGCAGACGGGGCAGTCGGTGTTCTTGACGAGGCTGGGGGCCTCATCGAGGGTGCGGTAGAGGACGGCGGATTCGAGGAGGCGGCCGAAGAGGGGCGGAGGGGGGGGAGGAGGGAGGGGGAGGGGGAGGGGGAGGGAGCCTGGTGACTGCTGATGATGAAGATGGAGATGGTGAGGGGGGATACTGGTTATGTTAGGGTTTCTGATGGGGAGGAGGCCTCGGGGGGGGCTGGGGTGGCTATGGCGGCGGTAGAGCTTGCTCTTGCGCCAGCAGCACCAGCAGATGGAGGCGAGGACCAACGTGACGCAGAGGGCGTAGAGGCGATGGAGGGAGCCGTGTCGGAACGCCAGACCCAACATGGCTGTCCTCCCTCCAGATCAGGAAGAAAGACACAGAGGAAAGCATCTCTCATTACATTCCTTCGCTTCTATAGGGAGCAGAGCTTACTTCTCAATGCTTCAACATTTTTAGATTTAATTTCATATGCAGTTTATTTCTCATCTCATCTCTTAGTTATTATAATAACAACCCACGATTATCAATTATCAATTCATTGCATCAGCAATTGCAACCATCATCGTTTCCTTAAATTCCAGCAAGGACAAAGTTATATTATTTGTCATATATTTCCACATACGGGTTTATGAGCTACAATCAACCTTACTAAGAGTAACTAATAAAAAGGGTACTTACTTATATATAAGTGTAATGAAAGGAATGTAGTTAATAACAATCACAACAAGCTAGATCAACCTTCTTAAGAGAAAATAACAAAAATATTACTTACTTATCCAAGTATGTTGAAAGGAACTTAGTTAATATAAGAATCACAACCATCAATCTGGTATACTTTCGATCAAAATCAACCTTATTAAACATCCTCGAGCGTAAATGGTGGTATAAGTATATTGAATGTAATGTTACTCGTTTTTATACTGATAAACCACAATCATAGGTTGAATGTTATGGTGAAGTTTGGGATCTAAAAGTGACGAGGTTTCTAAGAAAGAGTACCTTCTTTTCCTACATTTGATTGTAAACATATATTTATGTTTATTTCCTATGTAGAATCTATCCAATGTACAATTTAAAGAAATCCTAACTTATGGCTTGTCATCCTTGCAACCTTACATATAAAAGGAGGAATATTTCTTATTTTTTAAGAAAATCTACTAAGTCCCACAACTATCTTTAGGTTTCGTAAAGTCACTTCTACATAAAGCCTATGTGCCTTATCAACTTTACAAGTGTGCAACATATGCAATGGTAGAGCTCATATACTAAAATTCACTGCCATCTCACAAGAATAGATTTTGTATGTATGGCAAATGGTTCTTTATAATGTGAGTTTGTATTGAAATTCAAAGGTAAGGATAATTACAACATCTTTTGACATAGCAAGGTCTTAAACTCTTCCTCCAAAACTTACACATAACAAGGAGGTCACTATGTGGGAGACTAGTATATACTTCAAGTAGTTTATAACCATTCCTTCCAAAAATAGTATCATTCCTTTTGTTGTAGATAAATCTGAGAATCACTATTGAGATTAGTAAGACTACCTAACATCTACTATCATCTAGTGAGCCTCTGTAACCAAAGAAGGCAACAACCATGTTGAACTCATACATGAGATGATGAGATTAGTTGCCTTTAGCCAAGCTTTAACCTTTCTCCAAATAGCAAGAGAGTGGGGGCTCTCCCAAAAGAGGTGCTTGTCCCTTTCAAGAGCTCTTTTTCATAGCGAACATAGAGGTTAATTGGTTGCTTCTTTGCAATGTGGTTGTGTAGGAACAACTTTTCCAACATCAATCACCATCTAAAAACTTTGAGACTGGCTGAAAGTTGATGTATGACAACTCTTGCTTCCAATTGCTTTTGCAATAGATGAAAACTTGTGCTTCATTTAATGCCTTGTTTCTCCTCATTGATTGATGAAATGGATTTTGGATGATTAATGGGAGTTGGGGATAGTTGATATGCCAAACTCTTGTGCAAAAAAGTTGCCACCAATATGCATGAATAGGGCATTTTCCTCAACGGCACAAACATGAGAGTGAATCTCTATAGTTTACTAACTACCAAAGTATTTTCCATGACATATATAATCAAAATATGTTAGTATATTCTTTGTGTGTGTGTGTGTAAAGAATAGAGAAGCATATGCAATGGAAGGAGCAATGGCACGAGATATGGAGGCTCAAGAGTTTTTCTTTTTTATCATATATTGGGGGTACCTCTCTCTTGAGGCTTGGCTCTTCAAGGTGCATCGCAACATGGGGTTGTTGTGCATTAAGCTTGCGCATGGTTAGGTGGCTCGAGGCCTCCACATGGAATACTAGAGCGGGGATGGTGAGCACATTGAGAGACTAGTGAGGGGGAAGGTCTTCAATTTTATGGCGAGAGGTGAGTGGGGTGTTGTGCTACTGTGAAGGGTTTTGGGGGTGCAAGGCTGCATGAGCACCAAAAAAGATACGATGATGTGGTGAACTCCCTACCCATTGGGGGGAGGTGTTAAGGTGGACTGTTGTGATGCGCTAGCACTATGCCATGATGCGATACCATGTCATGTCGACTTCCATGTTGCATGACCATGTTGAGGTGGGTTCCTAGCCCAAAGGGGGAGCTATGACATGATGTGTCGTGTTGGGTTGTGGTGCTGTCATGTCAACTTGAGATGTCACGTTGAGATGGTCTACATCATGATACATGAGGCTGGGACCGACGGGGATCCGTAACACTTGGTATCTTCACCCTTCATTGCCAACAACTGATACACCACAAAGTATCCTCTAAAGTGATCGATACCTTTTGACCTTTAGAACACTTCACACATAGCCTCCACTTTATTTATGCATACATAGGATATGGCGTATCCTATGTCTTATTTCTCAATACTTCCCCTAAAGCTCAAAATGAGCTTGTAAATACAATAACCCAACTGTACTTCTAAAGTACTCAAACTTATCCTTACCTAATGCTTTTAAAGATATTTGCAACTTGGTCATTGGTTTTAACATGTACCAAGTCTATCTCTCCATCCATAACCTTCTCTTTGATGAAGTGGTAGTGCACTTTGATATGCTTCATCCTTGCATGGTCAACTAGGTTATTTGCCAACATAATGTTGCTAATGTTGTCACAATACATGATAACTCCACCATCTATCTCTATCCCCATATCGCATAGTAAAAATCTTAGTCGCGTCTGCTCACATGCTGCCAATGCAATACTTCTATACTCTGCTTTTGTGCTAGATAGAGCAATTGTAGGTTGCTTCTTGCTACTCCAATTTACCATGGCTGAACCAAATGAGAATGGATAGCCACTAGTGGATCTCCTATCCATGATACTTCTTGCCTAATTTGCAACTATATAACCAAACAATGTAAGCTTGATCCCTTTCTCATAGAACAAGCCACAACTAACTATCTTTTTCACATATCTCAAGGCTCTCTTCATTGGATCCAAATGTGAGTTGCATGGTTTTTGAATAATCCGACTAATGACTCCCATTGAGTAACTCAAGTCAAAGCCTTGTAATTGTTAGGTAGATTAGGCTCCCAACCATATTTCTGAACATAGTAACATCTTTCACATACTGTCCATCATCCACTGTCTTAACATTTTGATCCAATGGTATATCTAGAGACTTACATACTGTCATTCCATACTCCTCTAGCATCTCCAATGAGTATTGTCTCTGCACTAACTAAACTCCATGTGGAGTATCAATTACCTCAATGCCAAGAAAGTACCTCAACAAACCAATGTCTTTAATGTCAAACTCCTTGCGCATCCCATGCTTTACTTCAACAATCTCTCTCTCTAGAGTACCTGTAATGATGAGATCATCAGCACAAATAACCACAACAATCATTCCATCTTCTATATATTTGACGTGAAGTGAATAATCAGCCATGCTTGGTTGAAATCCCATGCTACATAAGAACTTACTAATCCTCTCACACCAAGCTCTTGGTGCTTGATTCAATCCATACAATGCCTTCCTCAACTTGCACACATAATACAGATATTTATGGTAAGCATACCCTTCTAGTTGATCCATGTATACCTCTTTCTCCAATGTACCATTCAAGAAAGCATCCTTCAGATCCATTTGGTATAATCTCTAGCCATAGATAGAGGCTAATGCAATGACCGATCTCAATGTAGTCATCTTAGTCATAGATAGAGGCTAATGCAATGACCAATCTTAGCCACTAGACTAAATGTCTCTTCATAATCCAAACCAAATGTTTGAGCATAATCTTTTGTAACTAACCTTTCCTTGTATCTCTCCAATGAGTCATCAAATTTGCACTTAACTTTGTATATCCACTTGCAGCCAATTATCTTCTTGCCATAGGGCAACTCAACTAGATCCATGTCTTGTTCTTTGCTAGTACATCTATCTCTTCATCCATAGCATTCTTCCAATATTTCTTTACAACTACCTCTTCAAAACAAGTAGGCTTAGTATGTTGAACATACAATACCATGTATGCATAGTGCATCTTCATGATGCCATTGTATGTCAATCTATCCATTGGATACCTCAGTCTATCTGATCTCCTCAATTGTGGTGCATTAAATGGTGTCTCAACCATTCTTGCATGTGGTGGAACATACTTTAATGTACTCTTTATCCCTAGAGTTCTAATATGTGGTATGCCAAACTCATCATCCATAGACTCATCCTTAGAACTTTCACCCATAGGCTTCTTCCCTTGTGCAATCTCTACCCTCTTTTGTGCACTTCTCAATCTACCACTCAATGGACTATAATTGCCACTTCTTTTTTCATGATCTTGAGGTCTAGACATATCCTCAACATGCTAATTTCTTTGACCATTATTTGCTGCAATTTTCTTTACATACCCATCATTGTCACTACTCTCATAGACATCCATGTCAACTGCTACTTTCAATCAATACCAAGACTCATACTCACTAAATCTTGCTTATGTGAAATTCTTTAATGATAGGATCATAACATTTGTAGCCTTTCTTCACATCTAGATATCTAAGAAAGATGCATTTAACAACTTTTAGTTTTATATTTTTCCTCAAATCATCAAGGATATGTACATAACATACACAACTAAACACCCTAAGGTATGCAATTGTAGGTGTCTTGCCATACATCTTCTCATATGGAGACATATGATGCATCAAAGCTATAGGTGTCCTATCATGATATGGATTGTAGTGTGTACTATCTCAACCCAATAGGTAAAGGGCATATGCATGTGATTCATCATTGCCCATGCTATTTCTACAATAACCATGTTCTTCCTTTTGTCCATACCATTCTACTGTGGTATATACTTGCTAGTAACCTATCTTTTGATTTCATGGTCTCCCAAATAGTAAGAGAACTCATTTGACATAGATTCTCCACCATTCTCTAATCTCAAGCATTTTATATATTCCCCAAAAAGGTACACTCATGACATCCTGCTGAAGGAATCAATGAAAATGATATAGAATCTACATTTCCCACTCAAAGAAACATTCTAATATGGACCTCAAATATTGAAATGTATCATCTCCAAAGAATATTTGCTCACTCTCCCTCTCTTTGGAAATGGGAATCTAGATTGCTTGCCAAATTGATAAGCCTGTGAATACATGATCATAATTTACATATCCAAATTGTGAAAGCCCATGAACCACTTGCCTAAATTGCATCTATTTAAGCCTTTGCAAATTCACATGTCCAATCCTTCTATGCTATAGTTCAACATCTTTATCTTGTACATGCCCTATCTCAACATACATAGAGCTTTGAATGATGAAAGTTCCTACATCCAAAGCAAATAACCTCCCTTTCTTTTGACCATGAGCAATAAGCCTACTAGGTTTTCCATTCTTGAACTCCTTAATGAAACAACCACACTTGTTAAACCTCACTTGTTAAACCTCACTTGTAATCCTTGATCAACCATTTAACCAACTAAAGCCTAATTTTTAGTGATAATGGGCTTCTAGTGGGCATATATAAGATATCCCCAAGCTTATTTTTAGTTCCATATCTAATTACTAAAGGCACACTCCCAATATGAGTTTTCTTATGCAATGTGTCACCCCCTATAGCCACATACTCTTCAATTTGCATTTGTTACTTTCTATCAAATCATTATGCATGGTGAGTCATATGGTTTGTAGCACTTAAATCTAAAAACTAGTCATCCTCTCTAGGAGGATGCATCATATTGCTAAGTACATGCTCCATGGTGAAGAGATGACCTATAGGTGATGAACAACCTCTAGAATCATAGTGGGGTCCTTCCTTGACTCCTAAACATAGCGTTTGCTTATGAAAGCACTCTCTCTCAAAGTGACCAAACTTCCCACAATAATGACATGCACCATCTCTATGTGGACTAGAATGTCCTTTGCCTCTAGAGTAGAATCTCCCCCTACCTCTAGGTATAAAATCACCACATCCTCTATACTTGTCCAAGCCCAGTTAGAGTGACAAATACCAAATCATCATCAACTGGTGCATTTATTGAAGCAAGATCTTTTGCAACTTGTTTTATTTCTACCACATAGTCACTGATGCTTCTATTTTCTCACCATGCACCATGCAATCTCTACTTTAGTTGTATTTTTTTGCCTCTGTGCATGTGCCATACATTGTTTCAATGATTTTCCAAGCATCTTTGCAAGTATTTGCCTTTTCGATGTGCAGAATCAGTGTTTTGAGATACACGTGGATATCCAATGCAAGACTTTTATGTTTTAGCCGGCTCAATCTTTGTGTGACTTTTTTTTATCTTCAGTGGGTCCATCAGATAGTTTTAGACATGCATCTTCACTTGTAATAAGGTCCATAGACCTTTCGCCACCATCAAGAAATTATACACATGTTAGGACCATACACTGTAGTTTTCCTTAGTCAATTTGTCACCCACAATTTGCGTAATCTATGTAGTTTTCAACATTATGATGGCTACAGATTTAGCAAAACTAGTTGTATATAATGTGCCAAATCAATATCCAAGGATGTGAACAAGACTGGTCAAAACTGAGACTATAAAGCATTCAAAATGCCCAAGAAATTGCATATAAATTGATTTTCATTGCAATAGGTATCATACATGTATATAACTGATATCGCATGTATCCATATATCATACCTATATGTCGAAACATTGGTTTTCTAGCTAGAAACTGCAAAAATAAGGCTCAAACAATGCCCATATGACCCCAAAAAAATCAAAATATGGGTCCAAAATTGATAAATTTCCTTGCTATTTTTTTTTATTTTTCATGCCAACAATGAAGTTCCAGACTAGCTCAACCCACATTAAATTATTTGACTTTTTTTCATTCCAAATCGACACCCAAAAATAGCATAAAACCAACATTTAAGGCATAAAACAACTAGTTCTTCTCTACATTAGTGTGAACAGACAAAGAACCAATTTGCCAAGAAAACTAGTTTCAACGCTTGCTAATGTGAACACAGTTGTTGTCAAATAACTAGACCACCAAAGTCTAGTGTGAACACTATAAGATATCTAGTTTCTTCCTCCCTATGTGAAAAAAGGCTTAAAGCTATATCAACAAGGCAAAGTTGATGCTTCTTCTCTTCTCTATAACAGTGGCTTCAAGCCCCTTGCTTACTCTAACAAGCAAAACGACAAGGTCACAAGTAGACCTTGTGGTTTTCAACTCATGTAGGCCCCCTAGTTAAGTAGGCCTCGAGCTTAAGCTACCCCCTAGCTTCTAACAATCAAACATGAGCTAATTCGAGACTAAAGACCAATTGAACCTTACTGCCATACATCCTTTTCTTTGTGTGTGTGTGTGTGTGTGAAAAGAATAGAGAAGGATACTCAATGGAAGGAGCAATGGCACAAGATATGGAGGCTCAAGAGTTTTTCTTCATCATCATCTTCATTCTTCTTCACCCTTCATTGTAAACTAATACACCATAAAGTATCCTTCTAAAATGAACTTAGGACACTTCATAGTTCACATAAACTCTACTTTATTTATGCATACATAGGATATGACTTATCCTATGCCATATTTCTCAATAGTGTGTATGTGTGCATGTGTGTGTGCATGCATGCACACGTGCATATGTGTCTATGATCACATGTTGGCAAGTTTGCAAATATCATAGCACTAAGAAATACCTTTGATCTTACAATTTTTGTGACATGACTAGTTGAGAAGCATGTTTAAGCAAGATGGGACTCTAAAAGGGAAGAGGATGTATTTGGGAGATGAACTCACTATGATATAAGTGTTGCATAAGAAGTCATGCATGAAATATGCTTGGTAGCAGGCTCAAGAGTTAAGCAACTAGGCAAGTTTTGGGATGGCCAATTACACATCTAACTTAGGCACCCCCTACTTGACTTATGATTGTCAATCATATTCAAGAACTCCTAATGATGTGACAGAAGCTACTAAAAATGATAATTGCCAAAAATAGTAGTTGTTGGAGCCAAAAATGTGAAGAAAGTTGCCAAGGGTATCAAAAGTTATTAGAAGAATCATATTTACAAACTAGCAAAAATAGTAATTGCTAAAAATAGTAAGCAATGGCTAGGTGGAAATAGCAAAAAGAGACTAAGGTGAGCCTAGAAAAATAACAAAGTAAATTTTGGAGATATTCCAAGCTTTTGTGTCTCTTTTAAGTTGTATTGTTATTCATTTCCCACTCTCAAGACTAATCCATTCTATTTTTGAGTCAATTGTAAGATAGCCAGAGTATGCACAAAATGAATATAATAAAACGTGAGAATTGAGTGCACATTGTAATATCTCTCGAAGTCATGGGGACACACATACTTTTAAAGCACAAAATACCTGCAAGTCATGAGAGAAGTTTCTGGCATAAATCCACGAGCTATGAGCATGTAAAAGAGAGATAATTGAACTCAAGAATAGACAAGGGTTGAGACTAGCTACTTCAGAAACTCTATGTATGTGTGTTAATTAAATAGAGAGACTCATTCTTGTGTTTGCATTTTGAGTGTTCAACTTTTCTCATCACATTTTTGCTTCCCCTATAGCTTTTGTTAGAGAGAGAGAGGGGGGGTTTAAGAGAGTGAGAAGGTGTAAGGGTAACACTCACTCTTGCTTCCATTCATGTCTTTCTCTTCTTCTTCTCCTCTTCTACATGACATAGGCATCTTCTTGCCTCGATATCCATTCTTGAGAGTGAAATCCAATGAGCGAGTTAGAGACAACACAATGGCATCAGATTGAGAACTTGCTGTGTGAGAGGCATTCACTTGAATTGTCTGACCATCTACTTCTCACTTTGGATATAGACTAAACTAAGAAGGTGAGCATTGAAGTGAGCCTACTATAAACTTTGTGTCATCCATACTTTCTTTTCTTTCTTGGGCATAGAGCGAGATAGAGAGGCTTGGTGAGCATTGAGGTGAGCCTACTATAAACTTTGGATACATACTATAATAAGACTGTGAGCATTGAGGTGAGCCTACTACAAACTTTGAGTCTTCCATACTTTATTTTCTTTCTTGAGCATAGAGAGAGATAGAGAGGCTTGGTGGGTCAAATCTAGAGTATGAGTCAACTAGGTGACAAGTATAATCTCACACATAAAGGAAGCTCTTAAAAGAATAAGAGTCCATCCAAAGTGCCAACATTTTTGGCTCCATTGCCAAAACCTAGGATAAAATACTCTTTGTGTGAGAACTCATACTCTCTATCGTGTGTAAGTATAAGAGACCATGATTGCTAAAAAATATTGAGCTTTGCTCTTTTCTTAGAGAAAGCATGTCTAATCTGAACCATACCTAGCTAGAATAGGAAAACCATGGCATAGTAAGATATAGAGATGGTCAAAAGGATTGAGCCTCTTACTCTCCAATAGACACTCCTTTTGAAACATGCACATTTAGGAAGAAAGGCTAAGTCAAGACACAACAAACATGTTAACCCTAGTGCAAGATAGAGAAAAAGGAAGCACAAGAAAATTCAAGAAAATTCAAAAACGTGGAGCAAAACGGAAAAAGGCAGCCCGACAAAAGGATAAGAGAAGAAAAGGCCAAAAGCACAAGGGCAACCTTAAAAGTCGAGGCAAAGGAAAATGTGCATTTTTAATATAAAGGTGCCCCCAAATTTTTGTTAAAGAGCACCAAGCTCCCCTCCTGTGCAAGTTGTAAAGAGTAGACATGCATAGGTGAAGGCATAATGCAAATAGAAGGGAATAGGAAAATAGGACCTTGGCAAGATGGCCAGCCATGCAAAAAAGGGGATGGGTGTCCAAAGGGATAAGGGCATGTATAAAAGCCAAAAAGTGAATGCAGAAGCCCATTCTTGGTGTGTGGAAAAAGTGGCTCTCTTCTTCTTTTTCTTCCTCTCATCTTCTTCTCTTCTTCTTCTTGCTTGCTTGTGCTCGTGCTTGAGAGAGGGAGTATGAGAGTGTGAGGGTGAGGGATCGTGGTGGAGAAGCTCTCCATCTTCTCCTCTCTTCTTCTCTTCTCTTCTCTTCTCTTGTCTCGTGTGCATGACTATGGAGCATGGAGCTTGAAGATGGAGGTTTGAGGTTGCTTGAGCTTGCATCTTGGATCGTGGAGCTACCGGTGTGCTTAAGAGAGAAGGGTACTCAATTGGACATTGAGGTAAGCTCACTACACTTGTAGGCTTGAGAGTGTGTATGGCTATGTGAGAGGTAGCCATTGGCATTTGACTTGAAACGCTTGAGCAATAAGTAGTCCGTAGGTCTTGGCAGTCAAGCGAAAGCTCCCACATTTTAGTTCTATTTGCTGGGACCAATGTATTTGAGCCTGGCATGCTTGTACGCTAGTAGACAACTCACTGATAATACATAGATGAACTACTTCACAATGGAGAGGCAGAGCTCCTAGATGAACCTTTAGCAACAATTGATGTACACACCATGCCATATACCTAGGAAGAATTTGAATTCATGTTTGTTAAAGTCCCCATGGTAGCCAAGGAGTTGATTACCAACAAAATTTCTCGTGAGCAAGCTCACAAACAATGACTAATCACGTCTTGTGCCCAAAGGGATAAGGGCATATATAAAATCCAAAAAGTGAATAGAGAAGCCCATTCTTGGTGTGTGACAAAAGTGGCTCTCTTCTTCTTTTTGCTTGCTTGTACTCATGCTCGAGAGAGGGTGTGTGAGAGTGTGAGGGAGTGAGTGTGCGAGGGTGAGGGACAGTGGTGGAGAATCTCTCAATCTTTTCCTCTCTTCTTCTCTTTTCTTGTCTCACGTGCGTGGCTGTGGAGCATGGAGCTTGAAGGTGGAGGATTGAGGTTGCTTGAACTCACATCTCATATCGTGGAGCTATTGGTGTACTTGAGAGAGAAGGGTACTCGATCAGGCATTCAGGTAAGCTCATTACACTCGTAGGCTTGAGAGCATGTATAGCTATGTGAGAGATAGCCATTGGCACGTATAGCTATGTGAGAGATAGCCATTGGCATTAGGCTTGAAACACTTGAGCAATAAGTAGTCTATGGGTCTTACCAATCCAGTGAAAGCTCCCACAAAGCATTAGCTTTTTTTTTTTCATTGGTTTTTGAGTGCCACTTTGTGTATCAAGACTCTAAGTTTGAAGGAGGCTTATGTATTTGTGTATACATTGTAAGCTGTAATATCCCCATTACTTAGTTTATTTTAATGTGTGTATACATTCCAAAGAAAATTGATTCATGCCACACATTTATTAAAAAAAATCTAGCTTTAATGATGAGATTGACTCTCATTATGAAGATAATTAATGAGGTATTATATGCCAGTTCATGGAAAAAAGACTTGGGAGACCCTCCCAAGACTAGTTTATTAAAACTATGTTTGTAGTATAGAATGACAAAAAAAGAACTAGCCTAGTGGATAGTCACTTGGCAGTTAAGCGCACTTGGGTGACGACACTGTCGAGATGGGTGACCTCTCGGGAAGATTTTCTTACAAGCTAGTGGGAGCTTCTAACGCGCAGCCCATGGCACCAACGAAGCCTTTGTAGCCCATGGCCAAGTATGTCAAGGCCAAGATGCCAAGGTATATGCCTTAGTTGTCGCCTTGGTTGCAAGCCTTGGAGTGACGACCGCCCAATGATGCACCGCGTTGTGCTCGCCGATAGATTTGTAAATTTTTATCTTCACACTACAAAAATGGATCTCCCTCTCTGGCATCATCAATGATGCCATTAAAAGCCCTAAAAGAAAGTGTTCTCTCTTTGTCATTGATGATGTCATTGAAAAATGCTAAAAAAGCAAGCGTCCTCTCTTCAACCCCCCCTTCCCCTTGCAGAACTATAA
This sequence comes from Lygodium microphyllum, assembly GCF_053477565.2. NCBI lineage: Eukaryota > Viridiplantae > Streptophyta > Polypodiopsida > Schizaeales > Lygodiaceae > Lygodium > Lygodium microphyllum. The sequence goes on from NC_141144.1 coordinate 100,464,445, forward strand.
ATTGAAAACTTGGGGATGACCAAAAAGAGTGATAAGAGCAATCTTGACGGGATGAGATGCTGATCGAGAAGGAGGAGACTCTATTCCATGAGATGAACAGACATCATTCCGTTCAACCCAAGGAAGGGGATACACTAAAGGTCTCTCATCCTCTTCTACTCTGATGATTCGAGAAGAGAAGACACTAAGGAACTCTATCCTATTCTATCATACCTCTACTCTTGTCTCTATTCCGTCTACTAGAGAGAGTGAAGTATTGCTCTCCATGGGGCGAGAAGAATCATCCGCGAGGCCTACATCATTGAATCCCACAATATCCATCATCATCATCAAGAGTCTTACACCCTTTCGAACCGGTATTACTACTGTGTTCTTATTCTTCTTCTACGAATCATATTTCCGTCATGGCCTCGAAAAAAAAGAATTCAAAAGTAGAAATCATGAATGACCCTACTATCGTGGAAGTAACAATTGGAGTTGCAAGCATGGGAGTCACTAACGGAGTCACGGGCGCGGATAACAACCCTTTACCAATCACGATACCATGGGTTTTTCTAAAAAAAGTTCTATCCAAATAAGATAAGTATCTTGAGAAATACTGACTTAAGGATAAGAAACTTGGTTACAAGAGCTAGGAAGTTAGAGACCCCAAAATCTAGATACCCCTAGTTGAATTCCAAGGGGAAGATTTCATTATGAGAAACTCAAGTGTCGATTGCTACTAGAATTAAGCATCACTTGAAAGTTGCATGATTCATTGAAGTCATAACTACTTGCAAACATCAATCTTGTTTGTGATATCTAGATTAGATCCTGATTGAATTAAGCATTGGAATAGATAAAAATTGAGGAGCCCTATACCTCCCCCAAGGATAGGTGCTGAATCCCCATACCAATAGGGGATGTTGGAAGCATGGACCAGCTCTGATAGAGAAAGGTCTCCCAGCAGGGATCGTATTAAGTAGGAGGTGGATAGGGTGCCATTGGGGCTCTGGCTAGTAAATCCATTTTCACACCTAGGAATTACTTAGTCCCCTATATGGCTCGAGTTCTACTTGGGACACCTATAAACGCTAGCTATAGGTGGATTTGATCTTGGTGACGTGCAGATGCATCGGATGAGGCAGCACATGAAATTGTAATTTTTCTCTTGTATGGGCGAGAGAACACACATTATGGAATATAATCAATGAATTTTTTTAATTCTGATTGTATGTCCGTGAGTAAATTACGTAAACAAACAACTGTGTATAAAAGGATTTTAATTAATGAAGCTGCTTTTATATGTTTCACGTAATGTGGTAGGTAATTAGATAACTAAGAACTTCCATAGAGGGAAACGGGTGGATGGATTCTTGACAAATCTAGTCCTATGGTAGGGTGGCCTCACTTAGCCAAGAGGTTTCCCCAAAAACAAATACTAGGAAAGGAACTCTAGGAAGGACCGATTCGCTGACTTACTTAGGGTTTGGTCTTAGAACTTGAACTATAAATTATATCAGGGGAAAGATACGATGGATATGTGAGAGCACTGCGAGGGATTTCATAAATCCCTAGTCTGCAACTAGAAAAAAGCGTTGTACTCCATGAACCAAGGGTAATGGCAATTGCTCCTTTCGGACAAGAAGCCTCTCGAAGGACACCTCTGGATGTGAGTTAGTTGTTGATAGATGATTGTTAGGTCAATTAGGAACCTTTAGGTTGGTCCTCGGTGAGTAACGGCAGGACGCTTCCCTTGCGGGGTAGACCTAGGGTTAACTAGCCGACGGACAAAATCCAATCATTCTAATTTGAGTACAGATAGTGACGACTAGAAGGTGAACTCTGGGCAACTACTAAAACGTTATCCGTCAAGAAATCAAGGTGGGTACATTACAATTGGTATTAGAACGAAAAGAAATAAAAAAACTTGGTAAATATAGCATGAGATAAGAGATGTTTTCCCTTTCTCTTGCTGATATGTGTTTTTTTAAAAATCATACCATAGAGAGACAAAGATTGGAAGTAATTTTTAGTCTTCCAAGCAATGTTTACATCAGCAATGCATTCTACGGATTATGGATGGAGAATGCAAGTAATGCAGATTTTTGATCGCATCTACGATCCTTCTCCACTATACCAGGAAAGACACTAGATGATAAGTGGTGGAATTTGTTATATCGATGCAAACCGTCTTGCCTTCCTTCAGAGCAATTTGAAGAGGATAAGAGGGATGGAAAATCTTAAAGTTGTGAAGGTTTATTTATTCCATGGAGCCAGAGTGAATTCAACTTTATTCACTATAGACTGGGAGGTTAAACTAAATCGATATATTTACGAGGAAGTGATAAAGGTCATCCCAACGGACCAAATCATAGTTGTTGGCCGCTCTAAATGCTACAAATATGTCAAAGATGGACTTCCTGATCTTCCTTTAAAGTACCGATTTTTAGATATCCATTCTTCAAAGCCTGATTATTACCCAATGGATGTATCCAAATTCCATGCCTAGATTGTATTAGGAAAATCTTCTCTCCCAAATAACCAACCATCCCAAAATAAACCATGTATTTATCCCCTACATCAAAAGAAATTATTTTGTCTATCCATTGACTATGAAATTGGTTACCATTCTAGCAATTAAGAATTACGAGTTAGTAGATATATCTAAAATCCATTGTTAGATTCCTTAAGTTCATTCGAAAAACTCTATCATAATGTAACCTTCTTTGAAAATTTAATATAAAGCATTTCTATCCTTCTGAAATGATTTCTCTTTTTGAAAAGATACAAGCAAATTGTATGATAACATTCGTATAGCTAATTAGAGAAAATCTTACGATACCACAAGAAGCTGTTCCTACCCTTAATGCTGCTGAGATCCAATAAAAGAAGTTCTTGCTTAAGCAAATCAAACCACCTGAGTTTGATGGCCAAGGCAAAAAAATCGAGGTTGAAGCAAAAATATAGGTTGAGTCCATGGAAGATTTTTTTAATGCTGATGGAATTACCCTAGCTAATCAAGCAATGATCTGCAAGTTAAAGCTAACAAGAGAAGCCCAAATTTGGTGAAAACAATGGTGTAAAGACCAAGGAATCTCCAAAATGTCCATTAGTTGGGATGTATTAAAGGATGTAGTGCGAGGCCGGTATCTCCCGCCAGCATACTACACACAAAAGATGAATGAATTCTTTGGTCTAAAGCAACTTGGAATGACAATGGAAGCCTATTACTCAAAGTTTGTAACACTTCTCAAGTATGCACCATCTATGGATATTGCACAGCAGGTATCCAAGTTTTGCCACAGATTGGTTGATCCCCTGAACACACGGCTTGAAGCAATGCGTCCATCCGACCTCCAAGACGCATTGATAAGGGGAAGACTGATTGTATAGGAACTCCAATCCAAACCAAGAAACAATAAGCCTTAGAATAATAAGTTTCAAAACAAAAATATAACTAGGGGCTATGCAAAAAGAGCCCAAGGTCAATTCCAATCTGCTAATAGCAAGAAGGCTAAGATACCGGCGGTGGAGAACTTTACTGGTAGTAATAAGGATACTTTCGAGTGCTATTATTGTAACAAACTTGGTCACATCCAAAGGCGATGCCCAAAACTCGGACAAAATGAACACCAAAGCAAGTTTCCTAACGACCAGAGTGGGACAGCCATAGCTAGAGGAAGAGCTGTTGACATAACCCTCAAGGAAGTAGATGATGATGAAGGTCCCACCTTGGAAACCGATATGCAGAAAGTGAGAATTCATGCCTTTCTCAAGAAGAAGGGACTAAATTGACAAATTTTAAATGATTCAAACACCATCAACCTATAATGGTAAACCCTTTAAAATTTTGATTGATTGTGGAAGCACACATTCATTCATATCACCAAGGTGTGCTAGAAAACTAGGCATAGACACAATGCATGCACCTGGGTTGATAGTTGAGTTAGCTGATGGAAAAGAAGTTTCCTTAACACAATAGCCAAGTAAGGTGGAGTTAATCTGGGTGGCAATCAAACCAACATGAAATTCAGAGTGATGAGCATGGGAACCTATGAGTGCATGTTAGGAATGTACTGGTTAATTCCCAATGGTGCTCATATTCATTGTGAAAAGGGCCAAGTCACATTCTTGAATCCTGTAGGATAACAAGTGACCACAGAAGGAGAAGTAGGAAAACCGAAGATTCAATTAGCAAAAGCTTCTCGAATGGCTAAAGGTTTAAGAAAAGGCTCACCTGCATATCTAATCAAAATAAATAAGACTGAACAGGATAAAGAAGCCAAAGATGAACCGTCGTAGGGTAGGAAATATGGTAACGTATTTCTTGAAGAATTAACTAAACTTTCACCACACAGAGAGAAGTTGGTGCACAGATAGGATGTTGTATGCGAGCGTAGTGAGCGCCGGAAGGTCCCCAAGAACAAAAGAACTCTATTTTTGCACAAAGAACAAGGAAGAAAGCTTGCACGACATGAAGCAAGAGACTAATTGGGTACAATTTTCTCCCATGCCTTGTGTGAGAGCTCCACAAAGCATGTATTTGATATATTATTCATCTCTAAGCTCAAAAAATATCCCAATTTACAATTAGCACGCTTTAGCTTTTGTGTTTGCTTTTGTCCCACTAAAGAATTAAAACTATTGGGCGCCCAAGGAGTCGGGCGGTACCCAAATACAATGTCCAATATAAATATTTAAATCGTGCGTCCATGCGCATACAAAAATAATAAATAAATATCAAGCGCTTCAATAAATAAGCGCGTCAAAATATTGGCGCCATGCCTAAGATGCGCGCTCATAAAAAATGATAATAATTTGAATACACGCTATCCTCCAGTGCTTCCCAACACCACCGGTGCCTGCTCTACACATCAACTAAAGTATTCATAATTGTTAAAAAATAATAAAATTAAATCGACAAAAGTGAATACCTAGCAGTCTTCAACTACAAAATAAATAAATTGGTTAGAACTCAATCCTAACCTTAATTTATTATGAGTGCGAACTCTAAACTCATAAATGTCTATTAATTTAAATATGTATTTTGTGGAATCACCCGCTATGGAATCACCACTTGCACATTAAATTAACAAGACGCCTCAAAAGGACAGGCGTCCCCATCAACTTTTCGCACAAGGAATCCACCCTATGTATGAGCCCCGACAATAAATAAATTTTTATGGAATCCACCGTAAAAAAATCACGGTGGATTCATATACACAAGGTGGATTCCTTGTGTGGTGAAAAGTTGATGGGGACGCCTGTCTTTTCGGGCGTCTTGTTAATTTAATGTGCAAGTGGGTGATTCCATAGCGGGTGATTCCGTAAAATACATATTTAAATTAATAGACATTTATGAGTTTAGAGTGCATACTTGTAATAAATTAAGGTTAGGATTGAGTTCTAACCAATTTATTTATTTTGTAGCTGAAGATGTCTAGGTATTCACTTTTGTCGGTTTAATTTTATTATTTTCTAACAATTGTGAATGCTTCAGTTGATGTGTAGAGCAAGCAGCGGTGGCATTGGGAAGCATTGGAGGATAGCGTATATTCAAATTATTATCATTTTTGATGGGCGCGCATCTTAGGCATGGCGCCAATATTTTGACACGCTTATTTATTGAAGCACTTGATATTTATTTATTATTTTTGTATGCGCATGGATGCATGATTTAAATATTTGTATTGGACATTGTATTTGGGTACCGCCCGACTCCTTGGGCACCCAATAGCTTTAATTCTTTAGTCGGACAAAAGCAAACACAAAAGTTAAAGCATGCTAATTGTAAATTGGGCTATTTTTTGAGCTTGGAGATGAATAATATATCAAATACATGCTTTGTGGAGCGCTCACACAAGGCATGGGGGAAATTGTACCCAATTAGCCTCTTGCTTCATGTCGTGCAAGCTTTTTTCCTTATTCTTTGTGCAAAAGTAGAGTTCTTTTGTTCTTGGGGACCTTCCGGCGCTCACTACGTGCGCATACAACGTCCGATCTGGGTTTGGCTTTAGATACATTATTGGTAATAGCAGGAAGTGTTGGGATTTGATTGGAGAGATGGCTTAGGGTTTGGATTTGTGTTTGATGGCAAAGCATGTGGTCGTGTCCACAGAATAAAGATGGAAGGAAATGACTTTGATTGAATCTTTGAAAATTTGAATTGAATTGTTTTGAAACAAAGTTACCATTAGTTTGAAATTGTTGTGGTCGCTTCTCTCGTCCTCGAATTTTGTCTTCAGTGTCATGGGCCAAGGAAATTGCATCTTCGAGAGTTGTTGGCTTGAACATGTTGACCTCCACATAAAAATGTCCAAGTAAGCCAGACATAAACTTGCGTTTATGGGTTGCCTCAGGTACATTTTCAAGCATTCGTAGTTGCAATAAAGTGTTCCAAAAATGCTCGATATATTGTGAAATAGGCTCATGATCCCTTTGTTGCAAAATATCCCATTGTTTGATTGCTTTTTTGTGGAATTGGGGTGGAAGGAAATTTTGCAAAAATTTCTTTTGGAAAGTCTCCCAAGTAGTGGGACAATCAATGCTTTTGCGGATAACAATCCACCATAGGGATGCTCAGTCAACTAGATGGTTAGTGACACACTTAATTTTGTCTTTCTCAGCATACTGTTTTTCATGGAAATAATCATCAAATTGACTGATAAAAGCAAGTAGAGTCTTTCCATCGTGTGACCCATTGAAAGTATGAAATTTGAAATTTCTTTTACTTAAACTTGTTTCTTTTCGAATAGACTGCGCTTCAAGTGTTGCATTGATCGTATGTCGTATAAGATCTTCAGATTGTGGTCCATTTTGGTCGGCGGTAGATCGTTGCAGATTAGCCAATTGAGCTTGCAAGGTTTGACGTGCTCTTCATTCCTCTTGAAGCTGCATCATAATCAAATCCAGTTTTTACTCCATCATTGGTTCGGGTAGGTCACTTTCAACCATAAAATCTTCCATGGTTTGATTGGACATCCTGCAAAATTCCAAAAGACCTCACACACTCGACATCTCGTTAGCGGGATGAGCGTAGCTCAAAGTCGGGTTTTCAAGGCTTATTACTATTTTTAAAATGGCTTTTTGTAGTATTTCTCCTTTGCAGATGCGGAATTTGATATCACGGTCGTCTTCCTGAAAATAATCTTGCGTGTATACTGCATGTTGCAAACTGTTCACTGGAATCTGGTTCTGTCAGTCCACAGGTGTGAACAGGGCCTTCCAGAGAGTTGAAGACAGGTTCGTGTTTAGCTGGGTAGGAATTGCCGCTATGGTAAATAGTTGGAATTGAAACTTGAAGCTTTAGAAGCTTTGAATTCTAAAGCTTTTAGAAATTTTGTGATTTCGTGGGGACAAGAGGATCTCGTTAAGTGTTTCAGCGATGTGTAGTACATACTGTCACCGTCGATGAAAAAATTGGGAAGATTTAAGCTTTTTAAAAGCTTTTTCTAAAGCTTATTAAGCTTCTAATCCAAGCTTTAATGAAAATTTCTTGTCTGAGAGCAGAGAAAAAATGACTTGTTGAAGAAGCTTCTCGCATGGTCCTCCGCCTGTGCAGAAGCCAGTCCTTCGCGATCTGAGTGTGAGTTCTATGAGCTCCGCCTTCACGCAAGATGGTAAGCGATTGGAAGCTCTCGATCTCAGCTTTGCTCTGATACCACTAGTGCACAAATCGGACACTGTATGCGCACGTAGTGAGCGTCGGAAGGTCCCCAAGAACAAAAGAACTCTACTTTTGCACAAAGAACAAGGAAGAAAGCTTGCACGACATGAAGCAAGAGACTAATTCGGTACAATTTCCCCCCATGCCTTGTGTGAGCGCTCCACAAAGTATGTATTTGATATATTATTCATCTCCAAGCTTAAAAAATAGCCCAATTTACAATTAGCACGCTTTAGCTTTTGTGTTTGCTTTTGTCCCACTAAAGAATTAAAGCTATTGGGCGCCCAAGGAGTCGGGCGGTACCCAAATACAATGTCCAATACAAATATTTAAATTGTGCGCCCATGCATATATAAAAATAATAAATAAATGTCAAGCGCTTCAATAAATAAGCGTGTCAAAATATTGGCGCCATGCCTAAGATGCGCGCCCATAAAAAATGATAATAATTTGAATACACGCTATCCTCTGGTGCTTCCCAACGCCACCACTGCCTGCTCTACACATCAACTGAAGCATTCACTATTGTTAGAAAATAATAAAATTAAATCGACAAAAGTGAATACCTAGCAGTTTTCAGCTACAAAATAAATAAATTGGTTAGAACTCAATCCTAACCTTAATTTATTACAAGTGCGCACTCTAAATTCATAATTATCTATTAATTTAAATATGTATTTTGCAGAATCACCCGCTATGGAATCACCCACTTGCACATTAAATTAACAAGATGCCCGAAAAGGACATGCGTCCCCATCAACTTTTCGCACAAGGAATCCACCTTGTGTATGAGCCCTGGCAATAAATAAAATTTTATGGAATCCACCGCAAAACCTCACGGAATCCACTGTGGAATATGCCTCCTAGCATCAGAAGTCAACCACGAAATCAAGCTAGTACCAGGAGCTACACCAGTTGCAAAACAACCATATCGAATGTCCATTCCGGAAGCCATAGAACTAAAGGAACAACTCAAACAACTCTTAGATCAAGGATACATTAGAACCAATAACTCACCTTGGGGAGCTCCGGTGTTATTTTAGAAAAAGAAAGATGGGACTCTCCATCTCTGCATTGATTATCGAGAACTAAATAGGGTAACAATTAAGAATAAGTATCCAATTCCAAGGATCGATGAACTACTTGATCGATTACAAGGAGTGAAGATTTTCTCCAATATTGATCTCAAATCAAGGTATTACCAGATTAGAATCAAGCAAGAAGATATCCCAAAAACCGCTTTTAGCACAAGGTATGGTCATTACGAGTTTATTGTAATTTCATTTGGATTAACCAACTCCCCTGCTACCTTCAATAGATTAACGCAAGATATATTCAGACCTAATCTTGATGATTTCATCCTCGTATTCTTTGATGACATCTTAACATATTCCAAGGATGAAGGAAGTCACGAGTCACAACTGTGGATAATTCTTGAGACAATGCGAACTCACAAGTTGTATGCTAATAAGAAGAAAAAGTGTGTGTTCTTCAAGAAGCAAATCGAGTATTTAGGGTTTATAGTCTCAGCAGAGGGAATTTCAATAGATTTGGGCCAAGGTCAAGGATGTACAAGATTGGCTGCCTCCAACCACTATAAACGAAGTTCATAGCTTTTTGGGTTTAACAAGAAGGTATCGTGTCTTTATCAAGAATTATGCCTTGATTGTTGCACCCCTTATCGACCTACTCAAGAAGCATGTTGCCATTAAATGGACCCAAGACGAACAATCTATCTTTGACAGGCTCAAGCTAAGTTTAGTCATAGCCCCGAATCCTCAAACTACCCGATCTTAACAAAGAATTTGAAGTGGTGACCAATGCGAGCTCTCTTGCTCTGGGATGCGTACTAATGCAGGAAGGACATCTAGTAGCATATTCCTCCAAAAAATTGAAGACTCACGAGAGAAATTATGCTACTCATGACTTGGAATTACATGCAATTATCCACGCTCTTAAGTTATGGAGATATTATCTACTCGGGAAGAAATTCTCACTAGTAATTGACCATAAAAGTCTTAAATGGATCTTCACTCAACCACATCTAAATATGAGGCGAGGTCGGTGGATCGAAGTCTTGCAAGAGTATGAATTTGAGATCACATATAGACCGGGCAAAGAGAATGTAATTGCAGATGCTTTAAGCCGCAAATCATTTCTCAACACACTTATCTTAGAAGAACCTCTTAGAGCTCAAACACTAACTACAATGATATCAATGCCTAGCAATCCCATCATTGAGCCAGCCTAGGAGAAAACAAATAATGATCCCAAATATCAACAAATGCTGAAGAAAATTCATAATAAGAACAAAATTCTAAGCTTAAGACAAAATATCTTAACTTCTCTATTGATGAAGGGCTTGTCTACTTCAGGACAAGATTATGTATTCCTTCAAGTCAAGACCTTAAGAAGAAGATACTATGGGAAGCTCACGATTCCCCATTTTCAGGACATCCTTGCTATGCCAAAACTCTCAACGTAGTTAGGAAAAGCTATCATTGGGAAAAGCTCAAAAGTGACGTACTTAAATATGTAATCGAATGCTTGAGTTGCCAATGAATAAAAGTCGAACGAGTTAAGCTGCCAGGAAAGCTACAACCACTTGATATTCCTCAAATGAGATGGGAATTCATTAGTATGGATTTTGTAGTTGGATTACCCTTAGTTCAAGGAGGATACAACTCGACCATGGGAATTGTGGACATGTTGACTAAGGTTACCCACCTTATTCCCATCAAAACCAGCTATAAAGCCTCAAATATTGCTAGGTTATTTGTCAAATAAATCTTTAGACTTCATGGATTACTAAAGAGAATTATCAGCGATCGTGATTTTCTATTCACTTCACATTTTTGGAAGGGATTATTTGAAGCTCTCGGTGCATAGCTTTATTTTAGTACAACTTATCACCCTCAAACTGATGGGCAGACAGAGCGTGTAAATCAAGTCAATGAAGACATACTTAGGGCATATTGTTGCAAAGAACCTAGACAGTGGATACAATATCTACCTTTGGTGGAATTTGCTTACAATGCATCCTATCATCAGAGATTTCAAATGACCCCATTTCAAGCTCTATATGGGAAAGAATGCCTAACCCTGCTAAACTTCTCTAACCCTACCTTGAAGGTTGAAGCTTCTAAGAAGATGCTTGAAGAGATGGACGAATAAGTCAAAACCATCAAGCAAGATATAGAAGCTACCAAGGATCGGCAGAAAGCCTATGCTGACCTAGGGAGAAAAGAGCGAATCTTCCAAGAAGGGGACAAGGTTTTTATCTGTGTACGCCCAAAGAGAAGTTCTTTATCCTTGGGAAAATTCAAGAATCTAAGCCCAAGATATTGTGGACCTTACAAAGTCATAAAGGCTCTTAGACCTAATGCTTATAAGCTGCAACTTTTTGAAACCCTAAAAGTTCATGATGTATGCCGTGTAAGTCTCTTGAAGCCCTACGTACCTAATCTTGATCATATTCTTGATGATTAAAAAGTTGTAATGTCGAGCCAAGGTTTACTTGAACTTCAACCTGGTAGAATCTTGGATGTAAAAGAAAGAATCCTTAGGAATAGGACCCTTAGAAAATATCTCATCCAGTGGAAGGATTATCTTGAAGAGGATGCCACTTGGGTCAATGAGGTAACCATTATGAAAAAATATCCCCAATTTCTACTGAGATGAGGACATCTCAATTTCTCTAAGGAGAATGTAGTGTCCCCATTACTTAGTTTATTTTAATGTGCATATACATTCCAAAGAAAATTGATTCATGTCGCATATTTATTTTTAAAAAACTAGCTCTAATTATGAAACTGACTCTCATTATGAAGATAATTAATGAGGTATTATATACCAGTTCATGGAAGAAAGACTTGGGAGACCCTCCCAAGACTAGCTTATTAAAACTATGTTTGTAGTATAGAACAACAAAAAAAGAACTAGCCTAGTGGATAGTCACTTGGTAGCTAAGCGCACTTGGTTGATGACATTGTCGGGAAGATTTTCCTACAAGCTGGTGGAAGCTTCTTCCGTGTAGCCAACGGAACCAACAAGCCGATGCCAAGGTCTATGCCTTGGTTGTGAGCCTTGGAGTGACGGCCGCCTGATGACGCACCGCATGGTGCTCACCGATAGATTCGTAAATTTTTATCTTCACACTACAAAAATGGATCTCCCTCTCTAGCGTCATCAATGATGTCATCAAAAAGTGCTAAAAAAGCAAGCGTCCTCTCTTCTACCCCCTTCTGCCCCTTGCAAAACTATAAATTGAGAGCTTGGGGATGACCAAAAAGAGCGACAAGAGCAATCTTGATGGGACAATATGTTGATTGAGAAGGAGGAGACTCTATTCCATGAGACAAAGAGACATCATTCTGTTCAACCCATGGAAGGGGATACGCTGAAGGTCTCTCATCCCCTTCTACTCCGATCCAAGAAGAGAAGACACTGAAGAACTCTATCATATTCTATCATACCTCTACTCTTGTCTCTATTCTGTCTACTAGAGAGAGTGAAGTATTGCTCTCCACGGGGCAAGAAGAATCATCCGCGAGGCCTACATCATTGAATCCTGCAATATCCATCATCATCATTAAGAGTCTTACACCCTTGCCAAGCGGTATTACTATCGTGTTCTTCTTCTTCTTATATGAATCATATTTCCGTCATGGCCTCAAAGAAAAATAATTCAAAAATAGAAATTGCAAATGACCCTACTATCATAAAAGCAACAGTTGGAGTTGCGAGCATGTGAGTCACTAACGGAGTCACAGGTGCGGATAACAACCCTTTACCAATTGTGATACCACAGGGTTTTCTAAAAAACGTTCTATCCAAATAAGATAAGTCTCTTGAGAAATACTATCTTAAGGCCAAGAAACTTGGTTACAAGAATTGGGAAGTTAGAGACCCCAAAATCTAGGTACCCCTAGTTGAATTCCAAGGGGAATATTTCATTATGAGAAACTCAAGTGTCGATTGCTACTAGAATTAAGCATCACTTGAAAGCTGCATGATTGATTGAAGTCATAACTGCTTGCAGACATCAATCTTGTTTGTGATATTCTAGATTAGATCCCGATTGAATTAAGTATTGGAACATATAAAAATTGAGGAGCCCTATACCTCCCCCATGGATAGGTGTTGAATCCCCATACCAAGAGGGGATGCTTTTACTGCCATGGAAGCATGGACCGGTGCTCCGATGGCAAGAGGTCTCCTAGTAGGGATCGTATTAAGTAAGAGGTGGATAGGGTACCATTGGGGCTCTTGCTAGTAAATCCCTTTTCCCACCTTGGAACTACTTGGTCCCCTGTATGGCCTGAGTTCTACTTGGGACACCTATAAACGCTAGCTATAGGTGGATTTTGATCTTGGTGATGTGCAGATACACGGGATGAGGTAGCATGTGAAATTGTAATTTTTCTCTTGTATGGGCGAGAGAACACACATTAAGGAATATGATTAATGAAATTATTTTATTGTGATTGTATGTCCGTGAGTAAATTACGTAAACAAACAATTGTGCATAAAAGGATTTTCATTAATAAAGTTGTTTTTATATGTTTCACGTAATCTGGTAGGTAATTAGATAACTAAGTTCTTCCATAGAGGAAAGCAGGTGGATGGATTCCCAATGAATCCAGTCCCATGGTAGGGTAGTCTCACTTAGCCAAGAGGTTTCCCCAAAAACAAACACTAGGAAGAAACTCTAGGAAGGGCCAATTCACTGACTTACTTAGGGTTTGGTCTCAGAACCCGAACTGTAAATTATCTTAGGGGAAAGGTACGGTGCCTGTACCAGTGCACTGTGAGGGATTTCATAAATCCTTAGTCTACTACTAGAAAAAAGTGTTGTACTCCATGAACCAAGGGTAATGGAAAGTTCTCCTTCCGGACAAGAAGCCTCTCGAAGGACACCTCTGAATGTGAGTTAGTTGTTGATAGGTGATTGTTAGGTCAATTAGGAACCTTCAGGTCGGTTCTCTGTGGGTAACGGCAGGACACTTCCCTTGTGGGGTAGACCTAGGGTTAACTAGCCAGCAGACAAAATCTGATCATTTTGATTTGAGTATGGATAGCGACAGCTAGAAGGTAAACTCTGGGAAACTACTAAAACATTATTCGTCAAGAAATCAAGGTGGATATGTTACATAAGCAATGGTTTATTCTATGTGTCTTAGCCATGATGTTAGAGGAGTGATTTTCCTTAGGAAGTTGTAAGTTTTTAGTGTACAAGATCACCCATATACACTGAGTCCCATCATAGTTTGGATACTCTACATGTGCAGTTGGCTATGGAGAGGTAGGAATAATACTTTGTAGCATGATATTGTATATGATCATCATCCATATATTCTCTAGCATGAGTTGTACCCTTGTAACTTTTTTTGACATCTCCATGGTTATGAAAAAATATTGAAAACACCAATAGTAATAAATATGAGATGATTTAGAATCAATTGAATGCTCATCGTAGCATCATGGACATATCCTCACCTACCTCTACACATCAACCAAGTCTAACAACAAATAGAGTTAGTATGAGTATGAATATGAATAAATAACTTCCTAATGACACTAAAAATATCACCAAAAACAAATAGTCAAGGGATACACTAAGGGCACCTAACTAATGCAAAGAGTATGGTTGTAAGAACTCTATAGATGGCTAACATTGTCCCATATGTATTTTAATTGGCTAGTGGAAATCACCTATGTACATAAGAGCAAGTCTCACATTCAAAAAGAATAGATGTTTCTATCAACTTCTTGCTCAAGGGAGAACTATCTAAATCCATCATCCCTTTGAATCTACCCTAATGCATAGAGTAGAACCATTTAAGGGCATTGTCCCTTTAGCTAATGCCTTTGGCAACAAGGACAAGCCTCTTAACTTCATTTATCTCTCCTTGCATCTCAACTCTTGCTTGTTGTTATGTGGCTATGGTTATATCAATGAGCTCGTTGAGAGTGCTTTTACACGTCTTTTAGAGTCTGGAGTTCTTGTCTTAACACCTCTTATGTCATTTTGCTTGGCTCAAAGTCCATTACATCATGGAAGTTGTCTCGATACTCATATAGGTCCTGAAGAACATCTCACATGTACCTTTCTCTCTCCATGGTGTGGGCTTTGCATATGTTTCTCTCTTGTTCTATGAGGTGGATGAATCTATAGCTCAATAGAGGAACATGAGTGCTTTCGATTTTTTACTCCTCTAAGGTGCATTTAGTACTAGGACTTGATTAGGGGTCTTACTATCTTTGGAACTTGGGATCTCTAAGCCATTATGCAAGCACAAATACCTATGGTTATTGGCTCTAGGTTATCATATTAGTTCACTCATGTTCTCTTGCAAATTTTGATCCTTTGTTCATCATAGGCCTTTGTTTATTCTTGTATTGCTCTTGGTAATCTTGTTTGTATGTGGTTTTGTGTTTATTTCTACCCTTGTATTTTGTTTGTAGTTCCCTACAATTTCAATGTTTCTTTGAGTTTCAGCTTGTTTTTAGTTTAGGATTTTAATGTCTTATGCTCCCTTTGGTTCTATCTTTTCCATTCAAAGCCTTGTGTTTGTTTTGTGTCTTTTGACAGTTAATCCCCTTAGAGTTGATGGTTCAAGTTTAAGGGTCTTCAAGCACCTTGGTTTTCTAAAAGTTTATTGTGGACCTATGCCTTTACTCTTATGAAACTTAACTAAGATCTAGTTACTTAAGCTCAATCAAGCATTTCTCTATCACTACTTCATGCAAGTTCTATATATAAGTGTGTTTGTTTCCTTGCACTCAATCAATATTTTAGCCTTTGAAAATTGCAAACAATGTGTTCAAAGTGATCAAAAATTCCTTTCTATGCTTTGGCAACTTAGTGTTTTTATATACTAGTTGGCCAAGTAGGCTCAAGTATGCTTGTGGTTTATCTGTTGTGTGGTTCAAGAATAGATAGCCTTACGTAGGCCAAGTTACCTTGTGGTTGGCACTAGCCCTAGCTTCTCTAGAGCATGCTTGAGTCAAACAAGCTTTACTAAGCTTGTTGGGTAAGTGTAAGTATCTAGGCTTAGTCCTTAAGTCCAAATAATCAAGCTTGAGTCAAATTAAGTAAGAAAGTAAGCTTAGTTGTGTTGATTCCAATGAAGGAAAACTTGGACTGAAAGTGTGTAAGTAAGCTTATTTGGATGCCAAGTATAGGATCTTGGGTGAAGTTAAGAAAGAGTCTAAATATGCAAGGTTAAGTTGAAGACTTATATCAAGTCAAATTGACAAGCTTAAGTAATCTTAAGCCAAAAATAAATAGGCAAGCTTACTTGAATTAAGGTCGATGGGCAAGCTTAGGATAAGATGATTCAAGAAACATGAGTTGAACTTATCAAGCAAGCAAGCTTACCTCTTGATAAAGTAGGTGTCCTTGTAAGGACTTTAAGAGAGCAAGTTTGATTGATTTGGAAGTCCAAGTGCTTGGGTAGCCAGACAAATACAACTTGCATGAGAGACTTGAGCATTTCTATCTCTTGTGATCAAGCTTAATCAAGATAGAAAATAGCCCTAGCAAGTAGAGAAGCTTGCTTCACCTTGGGCAAGTTTGGTTGGGTAGGTAGACTCAATATGGTGGGCCAAGTAGGGTAAGATTTATATGTAAGCTTGCTTGGTTGAGGGAAAATCTAGGTGGTAGACTCAAGGAAATTGTGGGTTAGCCTGAGGAGGTTTGATTTGATTTTCACAAGGTAATATTGGAAAGCTTAGGTATAGAACAACTTCTCATTCCTATGCAAGATCAAGTATAGCAATCTTGTCTAAGTGCATGCAAGCTTAGGTGGTTAAGTCTTATGGGCAGACTATTATAGAATCCGAGATACTTGCTCGACTTTCTTATATACTTAAAATATATATGGCGAATATTATATTGGCACAGAGGGAGAATAGATGAGAGAAAATAAAGATGTAGGGAGAGAGGTAGAGAAATTGGCAACACACTAGGGACTGGAAGATGGGCCAGTCCCCCCCCCCCCCCCCCCTTATGGAGTTATATTATTGACAAGGAGCAAGCTCCTCAGTTACACATAATCTAGTTCTTACTTTTAGATCTTGGAAACAAGATCACGGTTCCTTGCATGCTATACAATCGGCTAACACTTGCACAACTTGGAAGTTGGCACCTTTTGATCCTTCTTGAGTCTCATTCTCTCCTACACAATATGTGTAGGGCTCTCCTCTTGGCGCTTGATTTCAGCAGAGCTTCCGCAGCACTTGCACATTCTCTTCTCCTCTTGGAACTTGATTTTAGTAGGGCTTCCGTAGCACTTGCACCTTCTCTTCTCCTCTTGGATACATGCAAAGTGATGCTTCCTTCACCTCTCCCTTACACCCAAGGAGAGCCTCCTCTTTTATAGGATTTTAAGAGCTTCTCTTCTTGGAGAGAGAGTTGAGTTGATCTTCATGCAAGATGTGGTTGTTCCACTCTACAGCACTAATCTTGAGATATCTCTTTGTGTGTTGTTTGGATGAAAAAATGTCCAACACAAAAGTTGTAGATCTCGCTGTTTTCGATAGCTCACTCAACCTGTTTTTAGAGATCGTTTTTTCATTGTGAGATATTTAAAAAGGAATTTTCCAAAAAACAACTTTTTAAACTATACCCTTAACTTGTGGTCCATGCAACCACCTTGAGTTATAGATAAGGAGAGTTCATTAGATTGCCTTGGGCCTCAACCTTAAGATTGAATTCCACACAAAAGCTTGTGTCATTTTAGACCTTAGAAAGAGAAAATCACATCTCTCCTCACTTCCAAAGGATCATGTCTCTCGTCTTTCTTAGTGAGAGAATTCTCTCTCTCATCTTTCTTAATGAAAGAAAAGACCTTAAACCTTGACTTGTAGGGGAGAGGATGACCCCAAATGAATGCAATGCTCACTAACATTCCCAGGCATCCCTAGATGCACACATAAATACATATACACAATGCTAATGCACTTCATCTTCTTAGAACTCAATCTATCTTCATTTACGTGTAACTCCTTGGTTCTTGTGTACACTCTTACACTTGGCAGACACTTCTTTCCCCCTTTCATAACTTGTACTACCTGTACCAGATATCCCCGTCACAGTGCTTTGATCACCCCATTAAGTGATGCACTAGGAATAATGGCCTCTAAATGGTCTCATGGCCATGCTAGATCATCATCAACACTTAAAGAAAAGTTAGTCATTAATTTATTGACATGAATTTATTAAATAGAGAATGTGTAATAAGCAATCAATTTAGTGACATCCCTCTGGCTTCTAAATAGTTGACCTCAACTGTAGAGGGGATACGTAGTCCTTAAGAAGATCTAGAAAGTCTTGTAGTTCTCTCTCAGTCATAAACTAAGCATCCAATGGGGGATACTTCTTAAACTTAACCAGATACTTCCGTAATACCTTACCTAGCCTTAGAGTATTGTCCTAATGGTGTAAAATTCTTTCAGGCACAAGGAATTCTTCTATTTCTTTTATGT
Source organism: Lygodium microphyllum (assembly GCF_053477565.2). NCBI lineage: Eukaryota > Viridiplantae > Streptophyta > Polypodiopsida > Schizaeales > Lygodiaceae > Lygodium > Lygodium microphyllum. The sequence goes on from NC_141144.1 coordinate 100,482,584, forward strand.
CAAGTAAATCTTCCTTGATTGGTTCCATTGGAGGTTCTCCGATATAGGGACATAGCAAACTTATATGGAAAGCATTATGAATGTTCCAATGACTTGGTAGATCCGAACAAAAAGTCACATCGTTTATCTTATTTGTGATCTTGAAAGGGCCATAATAGCGATTAGAAAGCTTAACCACTTTACCCTTTTGACCTTTCTGCTTCTTCAAGCGAGGCTTCTCAAACTTAAGAAGAACATACTATCCCAGCTTGAGATTTAACTTACGACGATGCTTATCTGCTTCGCGTTTATGCTTCTCTTGTGTCCTTTGGATAGTAGCTTTTACTTGAGTGAAAGTTGTATCAATGCCTCTAACAAACTCATTTGCTGCAAAGATCTTATCCTTCGTAAGAAGAATGGGTAGTAAATGAGGCTTACCATAGATGATCTCAAAGGGTGCCTTACCAGTACTAGAGTGCACCGTATTGTTGTATGCAAACTCTACTAAAGGCAAATACTTTTCCCATTCTCTTTGATTATCAGAGACATAGGATTTCAAAAGGTCCAAAATAGTAGAATTAGCACTTTCACTCTGCCTATCCGTTTGAGGATGATAAGAGAATGAAAACTTTAACTTTGTCCCGAGGTTCTCAAAGAGAGCTTGCCAAAAGAGGCTGGTCATGCAGGGATCTCGATCACTTATAATGGACTTAGGCATGCCATGATGCTTGAAAATATGAGCAGTGAATAGCTTAGCCATATGATCGACTTTGATTGTCTTTCGCATAGTTATAAAGTGAGCTTGCTTACTGAATCTATCAATGATAGTCCAGATTGCATCATTGCTTGCTTGTGTGCAAGAAAGCTCCATGATAAAGTCCATGGCTATACTTTCCCAAGACTCATTGGGAATAGGTAATGGCTTCAGTAGACCAGGTGGTTTATGCCTGTCATACTTTACTTTTTAGCATATCTTGCACTCGTGGACATATCTTTCAATGTCAGCTCTAAGAGTGGGCCAAAAGAAATATCTTTCCAATGCTTGAGTAGTGGGTAGAATACCCCTATGTCCAACATATGGAGATGCATGTGCTTCATCCATTACCTTGTGTCGCAATGGTAATGCTAGACAAATTGCTTGATGATGATATAAATAACCATCTCGAATTGTGTAAGGTGTAATCGACTGACCTGAGTTAAGCTGATCCCATATGGTTGAGAAGTCGGAATCAGTTGCATACATTTTGGGTAAATCCATGAACTCGTTATGGTAAACAGTTGTGATTGCATTCACTCGAGGTCGCTGTGATAGAGCATCTGCTACCACATTCTTAGTTCCAGATGTGTGAAGGATTTGAAAATGAAACATAGATAAGAAATTTACCCAACGCATCTGTTTCTCTGAGAGCTTCTTCTGAGTGAGGAAGTATCTTAGACTTTGGTGATCTGTTTTAATAACAAAATCTACACTAAATAAATAGTGTTTCCATACTTGAAGAGCATGTACCACCGCCATAAGCTCTTTCTCATATACTGGAGCATGTAGCTCATGGTCCTTGAGGCGTCGGCTCTCAAATGCTACTGCATGATGCTCTTGGTTAAGCACAGCTCCAATGCAATCCCTAGAAGCATCACATTGGACTTCAAAAGGTTTTTGAAGATCCAAAACTATGAGAATTGGTTCTTGAGTCACAAGAAACTTAATTCTTTCAAAGGCTTGTAGTTGCCTTGATCCCCAGCAAAAAGTCATTCGCTTCTTAGTAAGGTCATGTAGAGGAGATGCAACATATGCAAAACCTCGTATGAACCTCCTATAGTATGAACATAGGCCCAAGAAACTTCTAACTTCATGTACAGAAGTAGGTATAGGCCATTCAACAATGGCTTGAATCTTCTCAGGATCCATTCTCACCAAATTGTGAGAAACTATGGCCGAAGTAATGAATTTCCGAAAGGAAAAATTCACTCTTCTTAGCATTGACCTGTAGTCTATGCTTGTGAAGCTCTTGAAAAACAATAGATATATGTTTTCTATGCTCTTCTTCAGACCGTGAAAATATTAGAATGTCATCAAAGAAGACTCCTGTGAACTTTGAGTGAGGTTTGAAAATTCTCTCCATCATTCGATTGAATGTGGCAGGTGCATTAGTCAAACCAAATGGCATGACTAAGAACTCGTATAGTCCAAATGTCGTACGAAAAGCTATCTTATGAACATCTTCAGGTGCTATCTGTATTTGGTGATAGCCGCTCTTGAGATCAATGCGACTAAAGATACTAGCCCTTTGCAACTTATCCAAGATATCATCTATCCTTGGGATAGGAAAACGATTCTTGATTGTGATCTTGTTCAAAGATATGTAGTCTATGCACATACGGAAAGAACCGTCTTTCTTTTGAACACTCGAGAGTACTAGCCCCTTGCAACTTATCCAAGATATCATCTATCCTTGGGATAGGAAAACGATTCTTGATTGTGATCTTATTCAAAGATATGTAGTCTATGCACATACGAAAAGAACTGTCTTTCTTTTGAACAAGTAAGACTCGAGAGTAGTATGGAGAAAAGCTAGGTTGAACTAACCCTTTTTCCAAAAAATTGTTTACTTGTGTTAGGATCTCCTCTTGTTGACTTGCACTTACTCGGTAGGGCAGTTGGTTAGGTGGTGAACTGCCTGGGATAAGATCAATTGTGTGATCTTTCGGGCACTTAGGAGGTAACTCTCCTGGGAGTGAATCACTAAAACAATATTCATATTGTTTAACAAAATCATGTCTAGCTTGATCAATTAAAGATAGGGGTTCTTTTAAAGTTTGAGACTTAGAAGCATTAGTTGGTATTGTGTGTTCATTAGAGACGCCAAGTGGCCTTGAATCATTAGTTTCTTTTGACTCTCTCACAAAAATCATGTATGCAGAAATAGCTTTCTTCATTTCTTTAGAAATGCTAACATGACTAACCATTGGCACAGGCCAATCTCCAGCATCAACAATGCATACTATGTTCCGACCCTTGATTTGAAATGCAAGGGTCTTCTTAACAAAATTAGGAAGAGGTCTAATCTTGTAATGCCAAGGCATGCCTAAGATAACATCACAGTTACCTATGGGTGCAAGTAGAAAATATTCTTGGTTGTGGTAATCCCCAATTCTAAGATTCAACTTCCCTTGAATAGGAGTAGAATTGGTTGTAAGTCCAATTGTTATTCCCAATCAATTCAATGGAATTTGTAGCCTTTCAACAGTATCTGCTGCTGCTGACACAAAATTATCCGTGGACCCTGGATCAAAGAGTATCAAAACTCGTTGATTGTTGAGTGTCCCCCAACCCTTTAAGAGTTGTCTTTTCTTCTCATTTGAATGAGTGTTAGCTTGCACATCCGAAACAGAATTTGAGAATGGCAGAGGAGGATCTTTAACTACATTTACTTCCTTCCTTTTGTGAGGACAATTAGGCTAATATGCCCTAACTCACCACAAAGAAAGTACCTTCCTTCCTCTTTGTACTTTTGTATCTCAGAGGGTGAGAGATACTTGCGCTTCTTCTTGTTACCCTTTGTCTTTGAATATTGGTCATGGGTAAAGGTAGGTCTTCTTCGATTAGTCTTGTCTCTTGGTTGATCATAGAGCTGCTCTTGTCTAGCTCTATAAGAGCTCATCTCCAACTTTTGAGATGTACCAGGTGTATGTAAACTTTCAGCTAGATGGCAGACTCCATCATGCGAGATAATGTTTCCCAAGTCATAGGTTTCCTTCCCTCCAAAATTAGGAGGCAAGAACTAAGTATAAAACTTCTTCTTGAACTTTTCCCAAGTCATAGGTTTCCTTCCCTCCAAAATGAGAGTCAACCACCAATTGCTAGTGGTGTCTTTCAAGTGCATGCCTACATGCCTTAGTTTGGACTTTTCTGAGAAATTACCGTCAGAAAAAGCAACTTCAAATTGCATGACAAAGGCTAATGCCTTAGCAGGATCTCTCTTACCGGAGTAAGAGTCAAACTTTATGTCCTTATCCCCAGACTTGAAAGTCTTAGTCTTCTTAAGCTTGCTCCTGTTATGGTCCCTCTTTGTCCGTTTGTGGATTGCACGAGACTTAGAACCAAGAGAGTAGAAACTAGAAGATGAGGAGGAGGAGGAGGAACTTGAGTAATCAGGGGAGTAGCTAGTTGCTGATGGAGATGACTCCCTCCTTATCCGCCTCACTTGAGGTGAGGTCTTTTTACTCTTCTTGACCCGAGAATCCTTATTCCTTCTAGGAAGCTTCTCAGAAGTTGGATGCTTTGCATCTTCACCATCAATTGGTACAATGATGTTTCCTCCAGTATCACCATCTTTTGGAGGATTCGACCCTTCATAAGTAGCTTCTTCCCTTGCCCTTAAGCTATCAATCAATTGACATACTTCAGGAATCTCCAACAAGCTACGATACTCTGTCAATTGAGCATGTAATTGCTCACTTGTAGGTGCTTCATTAGTTGCCATCTTTACCTCCTTGCAAGGATCGCCTTTTCTTTGAGAAAAGCAAAGAGACCTGCTTTGATACCACTGTTATAGAATCTGAGATTCTTGCTCAACTTTCTTATACACTTAAAATATATATGGTGAATATTATGTTGGCATAGAGGGAGAATAGATGAGAGAAAAGAAAGATGTAGAGAGAGAGGTAGAGAAATTGGCAACACACTAGGGACTGGAAGATGCCAGTCCCCCCCCTTGTGGAGATATATTATTGACAAGGAGCAAGCTCCTCCGTTACACATAAGCTAGCTCTTACTTGTAGATCTTGGAAATAAGATCACCGTTCCTTGCATGGTATACAACCGACTAACACTTGCACAACTTGGAAGTTGGCACCTTTTGATCCTTCTTGAGTCTCCTTCTCTCCTACACAATATGTGTAGTAGGGCTCTCCTCTTGGAGCTTGATTTCAGCAGAGCTTCCGCAGTACTTGCACCTTCTCTTCTCCTCTTGGAACTTGATTTCTGCAGAGGTTCCGCATCACTTGCACCTTCTCTTCTCCTCTTGGAACTTGATTTCAGCAGGGCCTCCGCAACACTTGATTTCAGCAAGGCTTCCGCAGCACTTGCACCTTCTCTTCTCCTCTTGGATACATGCAAAGTGATGCTTCCTTCACCTCTCCCTTACACCCAAGGAGAGCCTCCTCTTTTATAGGCTTTCAAGAGCTTCTCTTCTTGGAGAGAGAGTTGAGTTGATCTTCATGCAAGATGTGGTTGTTCCACTCTGCAATTTCAAGATATCTCTTTGTGTGTTGTTTGGATGAAAAAACATCCAACACGAAAGTTGTAGATCTTGCTATTTTCGATAACCACCACGGCCTATTTTTAGAGATCGTTTTTCTATTGTGAGATATTTTAAAAATGAATTTTCCAAAAAACAACTTTTTAAACTATACTCTTAACTTGTGGTCCATGCAACCACCTTGATTCATAGATAACGAGAGTTCATTAGATTGCCTTGGGCCTCAACCTTAAGATTGAATTCCACACAAAATCTTGTGTCATTTTAGACCTTAGAAAGAGAAAATCACTTCTCTCCTCACTTCTAGAGGATCACGTATCTCGTCTTTCTTAGTGAGAGAATTCTCTCTCTTGTCTTCTTAATGAAAGAAAAGACCTTAAACCTTGACTTGTAGGGGAGAGGATGACCCCAAATGAATGCAATGCTCTTTACACACAAGTAAACATTCCCAGGCGTCCCTAGATGCACACATAAATACATATACACAATGCTAATGCACTTCATCTTCTTAGAACTCAATCCGTCTTCATTTAGGTGTAGCTCCTTGGTTCTTGGATACACTCTTACACTTGGCAGACACTTCTTTCCCCCTTTCATAACTTGTACTGCATGTACCAGATATCCCCATCACAGTGCTCTGATCACCCCATTAAGTGATGCACTAGAAATACTAGTCTCTAAATGGTCTCATGGCCATGCTAGATCATCATCAACACTTAAAGAAAAGTGAGTCATTAATTTATTGACATGAATTTATTAAATAGAGAATGTGTAATAAGCAATCAATTTGGTGACATAGACTAGATGCAACCATAAACTAGTCAAAGTAAGATAGGTTGGATGTTGACAAGGTAGAATAGCTTAGGTATAGGGAAGCTTAAGGGTGGGTGTTGACCTTCCTTCAAGAATTCACAAAACCAAGAAGACAAAGGTGAGAAGATACTCCAAGGTTGTATTAAATTACCGAGCCTTGTCAAGTTTATTTTTTGGATACTTGTAATTTTTCAAGGACATCATGGTTGTAACTAATTTTTTTGCGAGAGAGCTTGGCTCACTCCCATGCAAATTGTAACAGATTTTTGAGTTGGATTAGTTGGCCCACAATGGAAGAGCTCATTCTTGTGTGTGCAATTTTGAGAGAGCCATTTCTTGCTTTAAGCTCATCCACAGAGAGAGAGAGAGAGAGAGAGAGAGAGAGAGAGAGAGAGAGAGAGAGAGAGAGAGAGAGAGAGAGAGAGAGAGAGAGAGAGAGAGAGAGAGAGAGAGAGAGAGAGAGAGAGAGAGAGAGAGAGAGAGAGAGAGAGAGAGAGTGTGTGTGTGTGTGTGTAAGAGACTTTTGTTTTTCACAATTTAGTTAATACAAAAGTTTCTTCATCTTACATCTTCTTTCTCTTAGCTTTCATGGCTTCTCTTTCCTCTTTTTGGTATTTATTTCTCCTCATTTAGATTTTCTCTCTCCTTTGCACTCATCTTCTCTCTCCCCATTCTCTCTCCTAGGTCACGCCATTATAAGTGGTATTAGAGCTTAGGCTCTTGGTCCATTTGGATTTTCCTATGTTTCCTCTCATTTTTTTCTATTTTCATCTTTGAAAATCCAACACAGTAAGTACATGAGACACATGGTAGATACTTGCAAGTTGCCTATATGGAGCAAATGCTAATCTTGGATCTCATATAGGGATCTTGGAGGGATTTAGCCAAACCCTAGCCAAAATAGTAGGTTGTGGTCAAGCTACATGCTATTTTGAAGGTAACTTGGTAGAAAGAGAGACAATTGGACTAGTAGAAGTTTTAACTTCAGTTACTTTTTGGAGAGAGAGTCCTCTTCTTCTTTCTACAAGCTTTCTTCAGCCCTAATGGTGGATTTTCTTCAAGATCTCTCTCTACATTCATCAAGAGCATCAACACTACTTGAACTCGATTCCTTACACCTTAGAGAGCTCATCCATAACCAATATTGATGGCAATAGACAACATGAATCTGGTGCAATTTTGCTAATTTTCTAGTTATCATTCATCATTTTCTTCAACAACCTCCCACTTGAGCTTCATTCTAATCAATCTCTACCACTTGTCCTTGATAAAGGAATCTACATTGGTCAATATTGATGGCTATCTTCCATTCTTTCACTCTCATGAGAAACCTTAACTATCATAAATAGGGTAGTCACTAAAGCTTCATCCAAGCTCATTATTTTTAAGGGGCTTTTGATCCTTTTTATCTTTTTGGAGAGTACCTATAGCAAGGTTCTTCAATATATTGGCAAGATTTGGAGCTTATTAGCATTATCAGAGTCTTTCAAGCTTCCATTGGAGAAGATCTACTTGATTCTTCATCAAGCATGTGAGTTCTTTATTTCTAAAGCATAAAGAGATTTGAAGACTCTTAATATAAGTGGTCTTGCTTTTGTTGAGAAGCATGGATCTAGAGCATGGCTATGGAGGATGGAAGATAAAAACAAGACTAATGAAGATGTAGATGTGACAATTGACTGTTACACAAGCAAATTAGGTTCCAAGATTGAAGCTTGGACTCATAAGCACAATCTTGTGTAAGTGGACACATGTAGCACTTTCCACCACTATGCTTATGGGATTCATCAAACCTCCTTAGCTCAACTGCTCCATACAAAGAGGCTACATTGGGTGTGATTGTCTAATTCTCAACAACTTCTCCAATACTAACATTGGAGGATTATGGGTACCATTGGAGTATTATGGAGTTATGGAGTTATGGAGTCCAGTCTTGAAGCAATATTTTGGGGCAAACATTTTCAAAGCCTCAATCTCAATCCTTTGATACTTTAAGATTATTCTAAAGCATTTAAGGAGCAAGGATTGAAGATTACTTAGGCAACATTGATTGTTGGGAAGCACCATCAAGCACTGGGAACATTCAAGTCTTCTTCAATTTTGTGAAAGAGGTAATTTCTCATCAATTATTGCTCTCTCTTATACATCCTTTTGTTGAGCCTCATCCAATTGATGGAAAGCTTAAAGAATTGAAGATTTGCTTTACATCTTGGCCTCATTCATTGTTGAGTCACTCTCTTGATTAAATTGGTGAAGTAGAAGTCTTGCTTGGCATTGTATTAAATCTCTTTTGCTCAAGAGTGAATTGTTGATTGGATTCATTCCTCTAATCCAATATCTTGTTGATAATTTATTTTTATGGCAAAAATAAATAAAAAAACCATTGTAAAGGGTCAGTCAAGTAGTGAGTCACTGCATGGTAAAACCCTCTTCCTAACCATTTTATTAGTTTGATTTCCATTCTACTACATTAGATGAAATGAGTTGAATGATCACTTCAAGTAATGGACATCACATTGATTGATTAGAGTAGAATGCCACTACCATGTTGAGATACCCACCAAGGAAAAAGGTGGATGCTCGGGGAGATAGTGTGACAAAAGAGAGGTGATCCTACCTCACTATTGAAGATCCCAAAGGGATGCAACCAACCAACTCGGGGGAAACTTTACCCACCTCATTATTGAAGATCTCAAAGGGATGCATCTAACCAACTTGGGGGAAACTTTACCCACCTCTTGGTGATTTGAAGCCCATGTAGGGAGCCCATCCCACCATTTTATCCCTCTCATAGGTACCGTGCATTGAGGATTGAATATTTCAAGTGGTCATGAAGGTCCAAGACTCTTAAAGGTCAAAATAGGGTAACATGACATCTACAGGACACTATAGGGTTTATACATGTCATTATAGGTGTATCCTTTATCATTGGAGGTAAAGTATAAATGGTATAGGCTGGCCAAAGACCCTACATAGTTCATCATAGGGTTTGGTAGCCTAAAAGAGCCTTGATTGTGGTCAAATAGGTGGAAATAAGGCACTTATAGGTCAAAACAGGGAGTAGGACTAGACAGTTTAGACTCAGAGATTGATTCATATAGGATTTTTTGTTTTCAATCTACTATAAAAGGTTCTACTTGAAGAGGATATTGCAATATTTGATTTGAACGAATAAAATTTGCAATAGGAGTTTCCTAGCTCAAGTTATAGTTGATTTACTGATAGGGGGTCTTACAGGACTACACTACAATGGCATGTCATAAGGGTAAAACTAAGGCCCAAGAGGAGTATGCTCAACATATGAGAGATTCCATGTTGGATAATGCACCCCAAAAAATCCCTGAAGAGCCTAAATTGTAAGGAGAACTTAGTGCTCTTAACCACACCATGCGTAAAAATGAGAGGAGGCATGCTCATGGACATGCAAATTTACTTTTGAGAGTAGAATAAATAGTCATATCCAGCCATAAAAAAAGTCTTCCATTGACAAGTTAGTGGATTCAAAAACTCAAATGAATGCTTCAATTGTCAAGCTAGTGGAGTTTGATATGCAAATTATGGTTCAATTCACTCGATGGATGTAAATGCAAATGGGAAAACAAGGATATAAGAAAAAAATTTTAGCCAACAGTGAACCTTCAGCTCCACTTCAACCTAACTCTAGCTCTCAAACATAAGGTATTATTGGACAATAGGATAAACAGTAGTCAATATGAAGTAGGAGAGACTTCACAAAGGCATGAAGATTATTTGGATAGTATCATTGGTGGCCTTCTACTCACAAGTGCATGGACCGAATTCTCAAGTGCCAAGGGGTTCTTTGCCTATAGGAAGATATCAAACAAATTCATAGCCACCTTATGAAAGAGTCTCATCAAACTTTAGAGACCCAATATGTACAAACTACAATCAGCCTATTTTGGGATAATGACCTTTCAACGAGCGAGAGTTAAGAGAGAAAATAGTATTGTTAAAGTACAATGGGTAGTCATCTTCGCCATCAGACCTAGAGGAATGGATTTCAAAGTTAGAGTCATACTTTAACATATTTCTTAGGAGTGATGATATGAAAATTCACTTTGCCACATTACATTTGGAATGATTCACACACACTTGTTTGGTGATATATTAAGAAAAAAATTGAGATGTATTCAAGACACTTATGATTGAAGTTTTTGTACCTTTACTTGGGAAAGAAAAGTTAGTAAGAAAGTGGTATGGACTAGAGCAAAGAGGCCTTAGTGTATGGGAGTATATAAACCAATTCCTCAATCTCGCTATGTATGTGGAGAGCATAAGCGATGAAACCAAGCTCCCTAAGTATATGCATGGCTTAGAGCCTTCAATTGATGTTATGGCACAAAATTCCACCACCCTTTTCAAGGCTATTGAGCTTGCAGAAAGATATGGAAGAAAGTATAGTAGAGAGCCTACATTTTAGCCCACTTATGGACATCCAATTTAGTAGGGACAAGTTGGTAATACTTATGATAGCAATCATACATATAGTGGGGGACTCTAGAGTGCCAGTTTATCCATCATTTAATGTTTCAAGACCTCAAAGTAATTTTTGTTTAGCATTAAAATTTAAAATAGAGAATAAGCATATGGACAACAAGGTTAAACATATTTTAGCATTTGGCAATAAAAAATATGGTCCGCATGGACTTGTACAAGGAAAAAAAAAGAAAAGGGGATTTGTTTTAAAGGTGGTGTAATATCTCCCTCCATGCCTCCCCCCATGAGAACCCCCCTTTTAAATTTTTTAAAAATTAATTCAATTTTTTTAACTCTCTCCCTCTCTCCCCTTGCCGACAGCATGGTGGAGAGAGAGAGAGAGAGGGAGTAAAGAGAGAGAAGGGGGGCATGCACCCCCTAGGTGGAGGGGTGGCAACCGTTAACGGCCGTCTCCCCCCTCATGAAGCCCTCCCTCCCCCACTATATAAGGGGAAGCCCCCCACCCCCTTGGTGGTCTTCAGCAGGCGCCCCCCCCCTCGTCGTCTTCAGTAGCCTCCCCCCCTCGCCGCCCCTGCTGCTCTGAGAGAGAGAGAGAGAGAGAGAGAGAGAGAGAGAGAGAGAGAGAGAGAGAGAGAGAGAGAGAGAGAGAGAGAGAGAGAGAGAGAGAGAGAGAGAGAGAGAGAGAGAGAGAGAGAGAGAGAGAGAGAGAGAGAGAGAGAGAGAGAGAGAGGGAAGCTTTTGGAGGGTTCTTCTTTTCCCCCCTTAAAGAGAGGTCACATGCCCTCCTCTAATATTTTCGAAAATACACCCCCTTTCATTATCTTTTCTCCACTCAAGGAGAGGCTGCAAGAATTTACTTATATTTGCATAAGATAGTGCGAGAATTCTATCTCTCGTACACGTGTCTTCGAGTATGGCCCCAAAGTGTAGATCCACAAGGATGGCCGGAAACCCTGCAAGTGTGGATGGTGGTTTGAATCAAGATGGCACTGCAACCGCGAACGGTTTATCAGGCGTGAATACTACTTGAATCAAGACATCACTCCAAACCCAGGTTGCTCTATTAATAAATCATAGATTATAATTATCATGGTGAAAATCATATTCACATGCATCACATTAATTGCGCGATTGATAATTGCCTAGGTATGAACTTAGTTGTGATGTATGTAACAAACAAGATAATTTTTGTTGTAAGATGACATCATAATAGGTGAAATTGATTAGGTAATTGTATCGTAAACTACCAAAAACGTCTTGCATGAATTCATGTATAATGTGCATTGCTCCTTGCACAAGTTCTTGCAAAATACATTTCAGAGGACATCGAAAGAAGCAAAGTGCATCTCCATATCACAATATGGATTCTAAGGTACATGTAATAAACTGCAGAAAAGATTAAAGTGCAGCTAGACTCATACAATAATCACATAAAGTTATAAAGATCAGATCATTCAAGAAGGTTATAGATCGTGTAAATAATTACATAGAGGATAATGTTAAGATTGCATGCATAGAAAATACATTCGCATGTGTTGCATAAAATATCGTATGGATTATATCAAAATTGTAAGCATTGAAATGAAGGCATGGCATTACGTTGCGTGCATTAAAGTTGTTGGGAAAATTCAACGTTGTTTGTAATTTATCAAATGGGAATGAGATCCATGAGTCCCATGTCAAAGTCCTTGGTGACTTCAAGAGGGATAGGTAAAAGCTTAGTGCATGTGAGCATTATTAAGAGGGCTTAAGAAGATTATACTTAAGATGGAGTAAGAATTGTTCTAAACAGAACCATCTTGACTAACCATGGTCAAGGGGATAGACAATCTTGATCAATTAAGATCAAAGATAAAGGTAGATAGGTACTTCAAGGGATCTAGGAGATAACCAGCAAGTTGACCAACTGAGGGCGATGGGGTTGTCCATGATCTATTTTTACAAGGAGACCTAAGGTAAGGATAGTTAGGGTCGGTAAGGTACAACACTATCCCAAAGAAAAATGGAAAATAAGCAACCTAGCTTGCCAAGCCCCTGGAATCTCGCCTAATCGCGAACGATCCAGGACCGAATGATGGGAGCATTCGAAAAGAAGGAATCACACCTTATCAGTTGGTCGTATGAACGACCTCTGAAATGATTGTGATTGTACACTTAGGTACATTGTTTGAACTTCTTTGCTCAAGGAACTAATTCAAGACCAGACACTTAATGCTTCAGGTTAATAGCCTGGAGGGAGAGGTAGGTTCATTACCTCCGACTACTCGCCTAGCCCTATCCAAGGGGGTTGTTAGCCACGCCAGGTACATGGACTGAACCCGTCGCGAGAGGTCTCTCTGTGGATGCTGCTTGGAGCGAGAGGACGCTTGGGTGCCAGGGGAGGCTCTGACTGTAAATTCCTTGCCTCCGGATCCCACACAAGAGGCCGACGTGACTCGAGATGGGATCTCGAGGCCCGTGTACTAGTCTACGGGCGGAACTTGGAGCAGCAATCTTGTTGATTGCTGGGATAGCCTTCAGGCATGATACTTGATGTATTCCAAGACTATGATAAATAAAGATCAGATTTTTTAAAAAGGAACTTACTTGACATTGTTTTTGTGTCAGTGCCTAAGTTACGTGAACAACCCATGTTTAAATTGATTAATTAAGGAAGCTGCCTTTGCATGTCAAACATAATGTGGTAGGTAATTAGATAACTAAGCAAACCGAGGAAAGTGCAGTGGACGTGACTTGGGTCCGTCCTACGGAAGGGTGGTCCCAGTTAGCTGGGAACTTTTCTCAAAAGATGTGATAACGATGCTGTGAAGACCTAGAGTCAATAGAGTTAGAATCCCGATTTATGTTGTTTTAGGGGAGCGGAATGGGACTATGCCTTATGGGCAGAAAGGTTGAGCTTCGCATCCCTCTCGTTTCCCATTCTCCATGAACCAAGTGCAGCATAAATCTGCTTTGACTCTGTTGTTCCTATGCAAAGTGGTTCATTTGGAGCTCGACACTAGCTACTTCCTAGAGACTTGGCTGATAGGAAAGGAACCCTGACTTCAGGTCGATCCTAATTGAGAATGGCCGGATACTTCCACTTGGGGGCAGACTTGGGAAGACCTAGATCGCAAACCCTGTGACATTCCTTGCGAGTGCCAGATGGCGCTTTCTAAACTCTCTTCATGATGGGCTGCTAAGAGGTGTCCCATAAGTGGACAAGTAGACATGTTACAGGTGGCTAGAAATACACGGCTAATCATGCAACAAAGTGTGCTTATTATAAGAATGTGAAAGCCAAGGTTTATAGTATACTAGTCTTAGAGAATTTAGAGGATGACATAAATGCACTTAGTTGCTATTGCAAATGAGGATATTGATGAGGATGTTGGGCAACAATAGTTGTATGATCCTATTGATACTTTTTTCTTTTGACCTCGATGGGAATGATGGGAGATATATTGCCACTATTTGCTCTATTTCAACAAAATCATGGACAGGATCAAGAAGCCCAAACGCACTTTGTATCCAAGGAAGCATTAATGGGAAAATGTATTCATTTTGGTTGACAGTGGTAGTACCCACAGTTTCATAAATAAATTAGTCATAGATAGGTTGAAGTGTTTCCCTACTAATTTATGACAGCTTATCAAAGTACAAGTGGCAAATGGAGATGAATAAATTAACAACCAAATGTGTCCTAAAGTGCATATTCATTTGGCTGAAAATTATGGGCAACAAATGGACTTAATAGCTTTGGATATGGGTCCCATTGATATTGTTTTAGGTTGCGATTAGCTGATGCAGTTAGGAAAAAAACATACCTAGAGTTTCTCAGTGGTGGAAAACTCATACACTTGGAAGGAATCCATAACAAAATAGATTTTCAAATTATTATAGCAAAGCAAGCCAAAAAGGAGTTCAAGAAACAATCCCAGATCTTTGACTTACATCTTAACAAAGAAGTATCAAATCAGCCCAAAGAATCAGCCAAGAATTTAGTAATGAAAGCCCTTTTGGAAGTGTATAAGGATTTGTTCCAGATACCTACATCATTGCCCTCTAAAAGACTAGTTGACTATCCAATTGATTTAGAGTCTCATTCTAAGCCACTCAACAAACCACCCTATAGATTCTCCAAGTGTGAAAGAAAGGAAGTTGCTAAGTAGATCAAATAACTATTGGAGATAGGGTTAATAGAGCCTAGTTCCTTGCCTTATGCATCCCCAATCCTCTTGGTGAAGGAGAAGGATGGATCATTAAGGATGTGCATTGACTACATGGATTTTAATAAGATTACGATGAAGAACAATATCCCATCCCTAGGATGAATGACTCACTTGATGAGATGAAAGGAGTAAAATATTTCACCAAAATAGATTTACGATCTAGCTATCATTAAATTCGTATGAGAGGCAGGGTGACAAAGTTAAGGCAACCTTTTGAATAGATCTTTAACATTTTCTAATAATACCATTTGGATTAACAAACACCCTAGCTACCTTTAAAAGTTTCATGAAAAATATTTTATACCCTTTTCTCTTTTGTTTTGTGTTGGTGTTCTTTAATGATATACTCATCTATAACAAATCAAAACAAGATCATTTGGCATATGTGAGGAAGGCATTTGATGTATTGAGATAGCATAGGCTATTTGCTAAGGAGTCAAAGTGTTCATTCATGTAGACTGAGATAGAATATTTAGGACACGCTATAAGTGAAAATGGAATTTAAGTTGATCCTAAAAAGATGCAATGTGTTAAAGACTAGTATACATCCTTTTCTGCTACCACTTCTTTGCATGGATTTCTTGGTCTATCTTCATCATATCAGAGATTTATCTACATTATGCGACTATTGTAGGCTCTCTCATAGACAAGCTTAGAAAAAAGCCTTTCTTTCGGGATGCCAAAGCTTATTAGAGCTTTAACCAATTGAAAGACTTGCCTATCTCAACCCTATTCTTGTCTATCCTGACTTTTTCAAAAAGTTTACTATTCAGTGTGATACTAGTGGACAGGGCATTGTGGCATTTTTATTACAAGAGCATGGGGTAATGGCCTTTAAGAGTCATAAGCTTAATGATAAAGTGATAGCAATGAATGTTTATGACCAAGAAATGCTAGCCATTCTTCATGTAATAAAAAAAGTGGCATAATTATTTATATGGTAGCCAATTCAAGGTGAAAAGTGATCATAAGGTCCTCAAATATTTCCTCTCATAGTCAAACCTCACTCCATAGCAACAGAGATGGGTAGTTACGTTGCAAAATTATGACTTTGATATTACACGTACAAGGGGCAAGGATAAATAATTGTTGATTCCTTATCTAGAATGTGGGCATGCAAGGTTTCAACCACATCTGTGAACTTTGTAATGATTGGATAGAGAAGATCTAGGAGGCCTATCTTTTAGATCATGAATTTAACTCTATATTTCAAAAGTTACAACAAGGCATTCTGGATGAGAACTCCCGATTTCAATTGAGGAATGGTCTCATGGAAGGATTGCCATTCCACATAATTTTTCATTTACATAGAAAATTATATAAGAGATGTATTACTTGCTCATAGTTGGCCATTTTGATGTATTCAAGACTTATGATAGGATTGCCAAAATTTTTCCTTGTGTAACGTGCCCGCCCCTCAAATTGCGGGACACGTCTTAGCAGTCCATCGAGAGATCAATCTAGAAGACGCCGCCCGACACTCCCAAGGAATGACACGGGGTTTGCCAACTAGGGTCTCTCGATTCTGCCTCGCAACGGAACTTATCCGGCCGTTCCCACTAGGATCGACCTGAAGTTCGGGTTCCTAGTAGTCGGGTTTTCCTAACAGCCTTCTAGCATCGGTCTACAACTGCTCCACTTTGCGTAGATACAACTGGACCAAAGCAGACTCATACCACACTTGGTTCAAAGAGAATGGGAAACGAGAGGGATGCATCGCTCGACCTCTCTGCCCGTAGGGCATAGTCCCATTCCGGTCCCCTAAAACGTATGAATCAAGGGTTCTAACCAACATTGCCTAAGGTCATCGTTCGACTTTTCCTAACATTTCTCGTTAACATTTCCTTTGAGGAAAGCTCTCAGCTAACCAAGACCACCCTTCCATAGGATAGACCCATCGGGGTCACATCCACCACGCTTTCCTCGGGGGTTGTTTTAGTTATCTAATTACCTACAACACATTATGTTTGACATATAAAAATAGCTTCATTAATTAACCCATTAATCACAAGTTCCTTTATATAATTTAGGGCAGGGACACAAAGACAAGATAAAACAGTTCCTTAACTTCATGTTAATGTTTGTCTCCTGCCCATACAGGAGACTTAAGTGTCTCTTTCTGCCTCCGCATAAATAATCCTTCCGTATCCCAGAATACATCAAGTATCATGCCCGAAGGCTATCCCAGCAATCTATAGGATTGCTGCTCCAAGTTTCGCCCGTAGACTAGTACACAGGCCTCGAGATCCCATCTCGAGTCCGTCGGCCTATTGTGCGAGATCCGGAGGCAAGGAATTTACAGCCAGAGCCTCCCCTGGCACCCAAGCGTCCTCCCACTCCAAGCAGCACCCACGGAGAGACCTCTCGCAGCAGGTTAGGTCCATATACCCGGCGCGGCTAACAACCCCCTTGGATAGGGCCAGGAAGGCGGTCAGAGGTAACTGATCATGCCTCTCCCTCCAGGCTTTTAACGTGAAGCATTAAGGGTTTTTCCTTGAATTAGTTCCTTGAGCAAAGAAGTTCAAACAATGTACCTAAGTGTACAATCACGACAATTTCGGAGGCCGTTTGTACGACCAATTGCTAAGGTGTGATTCCTTTTTCCCGGATGCTCCCAGCATCCAATCCTGGATCGTTCGTGACTTGGCGAGATCCCAATAATCTCAAACAAGATCATGCAAGCAAATGTTCTTGGTAAGTTAACTTATTTTGACTTGCTCTTCCCCTTGGGTTTTACCTTATGGTATCTTAACCCTAGCTCAAAGCATTAACTGGTCAACCAAGGCAACGGACAAGCCTTATTCGCAACCCAACCAAGGGCCTTTTATTCTTCCAGTTCTTTACTTATCTCCCTCTAATCAAGTTCAGTTAACACACTTGGCAACGCAAGTCTTTTCATCTAGGCCTTCAGGATATAGTCTAGATGCATGCATCCCTTCCATCTCTCTTAGTGCGATACTATGCAAAATTTTCCAATCAGACTCATCTTACTCGCACTTGGGATTCTTAATGTATTAATACAATCCGTGATATTTAACTCTTTTTGCATTTAGTCAATGAGTAATTAACCCTAATATGCAGGTACTTGTATGGCCTAAGTTTCCCTGCATCAGTGCAAACGCATCATGCGAATAGAAACTATCATTTCATGTGTTTAGTTTAATCATGGATGCAAACCATGAGTTCTTACCAACTAACCCCACACTAAACTAGATGAAAGTCTGTCATTTTATGTAAATTATGGAAACCTTATCATTTCATGTGGCATAAACCTATGCGAAATTCATTATTCTATCATTTCACGTGAGCTTTCCAAGTAATGTTTGCAACTCTTGAGTACAACACTCAATGCATAAGATGATCGCAATAATCCCCTAAGGGATGCCCATCCCTCATGTGTTTTCTTTATGAAATTGATATGATCTAAAATCTTCAATGGTGGTATTGTACAACTCCTATGGCAAGCTATTCGCAACATTAATGAGTCTACAGATTTTATGTGTGATGATATAAACATCTAGAGAAAACAAGAGTTTGAGGAACCTGACTTGATTCGTAGGAGTAGGGGCATAGTTGATGCTTGCCTCTCTGTCTGCATCTCTCGTGTCTCTGGCTCCACTTATGATCAAAACTCGTCGCAATACTCAGCTTTGGTGCCATCATGGAGAACTCCGCCACTTCTCACTCTATCTCTCAACTCTCTCTCTCTCTCTCTCTCTCTCTCTCTCTCTCTCTCTCTCTCTCTCTCTCTCTCTCTCTCTCTCTCTCTCCCTCCTCTTCTCCTTCTTCTTCTCCTTCTCTCTCCCTCTTCTTCTCCTTCTCTTTCCCTCTTCTTCTCCTTCTTCTTCTCCTTCTCTCTCCCTCTTCTTCTCCTTCTTCTTCTCCTTCTCTCTCCCTCTTCTTCTCCTTCTTTCTCTCCCTTCCTCTTCTTCTTCTTCTTCTTCTTCTTCTTCTTCTTCTTCTTCTTCTTCTTCTTCTTCTTCTTCTTCTTCTTCTTCTTCTTCTTCTTCTTCTTCTTCTTCTTCTTCTTCTTCTTCTTCTCCTCTCTCTCTCTCCCTCTTCTTCTTCTTCTTCTTCTCTTCTTCTCCTCTCTCTCTCCATGTGACGATGATGACTAGGGGCGCTATGTCTATTGATCACGGTGTGCTGCAACCTGACGACGCTGGAGGGGGGGCTGCTGTGTCCAGATGGAGGGGGAGGGAGGGCTTGCTATAGTCATAGCAGGGGGGCTGTCCACATGAGGGAGGAGAGGGGCGCTGTCCCCTTTATAATGGGGGAGGGAGGTGGTATGGGGAGGGGAGACGGCCGTTAACGACCGCCACCCCTCCCACCTGGTGGGGGCTGCATGGCCCCTTCTCCCCTTTACTCACTCACACACTCTCTCTCTCTCCCTGCCATGCAGGCGGCTGAGAGAGAGATATTCAGAGGCATAGAGAGAAGTGGAAGATAATTAGGGGAGGATATAGGGAGAGTGAGAGAGAAAGAGAGAGGGAGAGAAGGCTATGAGATGGAGAGGGTGAGATAGAAGGAAAGCAAATTGGGGAGAGGGTAAAAGAAGAAGAAGAGCTATGCATGTTTGAAGTCACATTGATTGGCCTTAGATTCCTTGTGAACCCTCGTACCACTTCCTTCTGCCAAGGCAAGAGTGGTTGATTTACCTCAAGGATTGCAAGACCAAGAACGCACAAGGATGGCACCCAAGAGACTAGTTACAAGGAGCACAAGTGCTGAAGTTGCAAACGAAGCTAGGAACATATCCAATGCAAGCAGAGACATGAATACCACCAACCCTCCAGCAACTATAGCTTATATCTAGGTTGTACCAAGATTTAGATTCTTCTCACGCATCTTGAATTCTTAAATAGAGGTAAAATTGCATGCCTAAAATAGGTAAAAGTCATTAGTGTTACATTAGATGAGAATAGGAAAGGAAACTGAAAAGCAAGTAACAATAGATGATGCATTGAAGGAAAATTACATAAAATATAACAAGAAGCGTGTCAAGGTTGCATAGGAAGATTGCATCAATTTTAACGTACATTGAAGTGCTTGAATTCAAGTTTTATATGATAGCCTTGAAATTGTAGGATAAAGTTAAAAGTTGTATTAGAGAGAAGATGGGCAAGTTAGACCCTAATCCGACGTATCATGAAAAACATAAATGCATGTATTCGCCATTAAAGGGCTTAAGATGGGTTGATCTTCTACCCTAAATAGGTAGCCTTGATTAGTAAAGGTCAAGGTGAAATCACATAGATCATTAAAAAGATCTAGAAGATAACCGTTAAAGTTGTTCCTTGAGTAACCCTAGATCCCAGGGGGGAGAGTAAACCCTAGGGAGGCAGTATATCAAGACTGAAAATGATTTAAGTAGGGATGAGCTAAGTTCCAATGCAAGGTGGCTTAAGGGACTTGTTGAGATGGTTTACCATTGATGTTTCTAATGAGGGTTGACCTTGTTTGAGATGAAAAGGGGTTAATAAGTAGAGTGGTTACTTGTTGGATTAGGAAAGGATGTTTTCCTAGTTAAAGGATGTTAGGCTGGTTGTTTTAGCTTGATTGTTTCTGAAAGGATGCTTAAGGATTGGTTGTGGTTTTGGATGAATATCCAAGTGATTATATTTTCGTGGTGGGAACTGTAAGGATAAATTGCCATGGGGACAAAAGGGATTTTTTCCCTAGTAAATGTTATTAGCCTGGTTGCTTCAGCTGTGGATGATTTCCTAAAGGGATAATTAAGGAAGGATGGTGCTAGCTACCCCCCGCGAACTGTGAAACCCTAACCAAGGGGGTTATAAATCCGCACTGGGAATGTGGACCGAACCTGCCGCGAGAGGTCTCTCCATGGAAATTACTTGGCGTAGGAGGACGCTTGGGTGCTAGGGGGGCTCTGGCCGCCGTAAATCCCAATGCCTCCAGACCCTACACAAGTGTTCTACGTGATTCGAGATAGGATCTCAAGGCCTTGATACTAGTTACAAGGCAGAGTCTTGGTAGGATAAACCTTCGGGTTTTTATTTTCGGGATACGGAAGGATTATTTCTGCGGAGGCAGAAAGGGACACTTAATTCTCCTGTATGGTGGGAGACAAACATTAATCTGAAGATAAGTTAAGGAAGTGTTTGATCTTGTTATCTTGTCTTCGTGTCTGTGCCCTAAATTACGTAAAGGAACCTGTGATTAATGGATTAATTAAGGAAGCTGCTTTTATGTGTCAAACATAATGTGGTAGGTAATTAGATAACTAAAACAACCCCTGAGGGAAGCGTGGTGGATGTGACCAATGGGTCTATCCTACGGAAGGGTGGTCTAGGTTAGCCGAGAGCTTTCCTCAAAGGAAATATTAATGAGAAATGTTAGGAAAAGTCAGACGAGGACCTTAGACAATGTTGGTTAGAACCTTGATTCATATAGTTTTAGGAGACCGAAATGGGACTATGCCCTACGGGCAGAGAGGTCAAGCGATGCATCCCTCTCATTTCCCATTCTCTTTGAACCAAGTGTGGTATGAGTCTACTTGGGTCCAGTTTCGTCTGCGCAAAGTGGAGCAATTGTAGACCGATGCTAGAAGACTGTTAGGAAGACCCGACTACGAGGAACCTAGACTTCAGGTCGATCCTAGTGAGAACGGCCGAATACTTTCGTGCGGGGCAGGCTTGGAAAGACCTAGATCGCAAACCCTGTGACATTCCTTGCGAGTGCCAGGCGGCGCTTTCTAGACTCTCTTCCCAATGGGTTGCTAAGACGTGTCCCTAAAGTGGTCGAGTGGACACGTTACAAGTATACGTTAAAATTGATGCAATCTTCCTATGCAACCTTGACATGTTTCTTGTTATATTTTATGCAATTTTCCTTCAATGCATCATCTATTGTTACTTGCTTTATAGTCTCCTTTCCTATTCTCATCTAATGTAACACTAATGACTTTTACCTATTTTAGGCATGCAAATTTACCTCTATTTAAGAATTCAAGATGCGTGAGAAGAATCTAAATATTGGTACAACCTGGATATGAACTATAGTTGCTGGAGGGTTGGTGGTATTCATGTCTCCACTTGCATTGGATATGTTCCTAGCTCCGTTTGCAACTTCAGTACTTATGCTCCTTGTAACTCATCTCTTGGGTGCCATCCTTGTGCGTTCTTGGTCTTGCAACCCTTGAGGTAAATCGACCGCTCTTGCCTTGGTAGAAGGAAGTGGTACGAGGGTTCACAAGGAATCTAAGGCCAATCAATGTGACTTCAAACATGTATAGCCCTTCTTCTTCTTTTACCCTCTCCCCAATTTGCTTTCCTTCTATCTCATTGTTAACCCTCAAACGCACAAAGGTGAAAAATCCGGAAAAGCTAAAGCAGAAGAAAAAGGCCAAGGCAAAGTGAAACGGAAGACAAAGATGCACAAGGACAAAAGTCCTAAATAAGGGAGAAAGGCACGCAAGGAAAAGCGCAAGTCAATACTTTCGTAAAAGAGCGCAAGCGCATCATGGTTTAATTCAAGGAGCGTCGGGCTCTCACCCGTGCAATTTGTAAATGTAGACGAGAGGTGGAAAGGAAGCTAGGAAGATAGAAGGACAATGGGAAAAAGAGCCTAGGCCATGGCCGGCCATGTAAAAAAGGGGATAAGGGGATGACCACCCAAAAGGGATTTAGGGTTTTGTATATAAAGTTGAAAAGTGAATGAGAAGCTCATTCTTGCGTGTGGCCAAAAGTAGCTCTCCTCTTCTTCTTCTTCTTCTTCTTCTTCTTATTCTTGCTTGCTTGAGCTTGTGCTTAAGAGAGGGAGTGTGAGAGTGTGAGTGAGTGAGTATGTGAGGGTGAGGGAGCGGGGAGGAGAAGCTCTCCATCTTCTCCTCTCTTCTTCTCTTCTCTTCTCTTCTCTTGTCTTGCTCGCGGCAATGGAGCTTGGAGCGTGGAGCTTGAGGATGGAGCTTGCTTGAAGCTTGCACTTGGATCATGGAGCTACCAGAGTGTGCGGGAGAGGAGGTAACTTGATCAGCATGGAGGTAAGATCACTACACCCGTAGATATGGATGGCGCGTCGGCTATATGAGAGGTAGCCATTAGTGCTCGGCTTGGAACGCTTGAAACAATAAGTGGTCTGAGGGTCTTGGCGGTTGATCGAAAGCTCTCACATTTTGGTTCCGTTTTGCTGGGACAAATGGATTCAAGCCTTGAGCACTTGTGCGCTTTGAATCGAGCATTGGAGTAGGGTTTTCCCCGAACCGGTGCTTGAGGTAGATAGGTAGAAGCGAGGGAGTTTGAAGAGGTATTTGATCTCCTTAGCAAGTAGGTTTTTGATTTGTTGTTGAATATTAGAGTATGACCATTCATCTCCATCTTTGGTTTTGATTTTTGTTGATTAGGGTAAGGTTAGGATAGGAAAAAGAAGGAAAACAATAGGGTTTTCTGTTGCTGTATAACATGCTGAAACAGGGAAATAGGGGCACAGACCCAGATTTCTGGCTGGAAGAGTATGAGGGACTAACCTCTAAGGTCATAGCAGGCTGGAATGGGGCAATAAGAGGCCTAGGGAACCAGGACAGGCCACATTTGATATCCTGCCCTCTGAGAAGAGAGTGAGCTTAAGAGCTAGGGAGAGAGAGAGAGAGAGAGAGAGACCTGCGGGGAGATCGTCAGCGTGCTGGTCGATTCGAGCACCACACCATTTCCAGGTATGCCAGGCGTTTCCCTATGTGGCTTTGCATTTAATTAGGCGGCTCGGCAAGATTTAGTGAAGTAGACGTCAGTCTAAAGTGTCGCCTGTAACTCACGGGCCGTCGACCGTGCAGTCGGACCGGTTCATCCGAGTCCCAGAATAGGATTGCCCTATCTCTGGAATTGGACCGTCCGACTCCAAAAATCGTCCGACTCTAAAAATCGGACCATCCTTCCGATCCGGGCTCGGCACTGGTGGTTATCATTGGCATTGATTTGTGAACTGATTTGCCTCAGTCCAAGACTATTTTCCATAGTCCACATACAGCCACAAATAGTGTTACATCGGCACTTTATGTTTATGCTTGGTTGGCATTGACATTGGTTGCTTGGTTGTGGTCCCGAATGCTCCCCGAATGCTAGGGGAATGTATTCCTATGATATGAGATGCTTTTGGGGCTGAATTTACTTAGTTATTAACTATTTTACACAGTCCATAGGCAGCCCAAAATAGGGCAGCCCTCTGTCATTACACTTTATGCTCATGTTACATATTCATTTGATGCCCGATTATGCCCGGTTGGTGCCTATACATATGTGAAAGTATGCCTATGGTTTGTCTATGGTTTTGAGCTTGTATTGAGCCACTATTTGCTCAGGTTTGGATGTTTATTTGCTGTTGGAATATTTAGGACTAAATCTTATTTGCTTATGTTTGAATCTGCCTGTTGGATTCGGGCTATGTCTTGAATGTATACATTGATGTAATGACTCTTAAGGATCAACATAGAGCTTGGATTTTCTCTCGAATCATTGGTTGAGCTTGAGCTTGCTTCACATAACATTGGGATATTCATCTCTGATGTACTTATGGCATGTATTTTTCTTATGTCTGACCGGTCTTGACATGCTTGACCTATGCCACTACTACATGCATGTTACATTGTTTGGAGTTGGATGCTACTGAGCCTTGCTTTGGCTTGAAATTTGATTACTCAAAGATTACTTTGGCTATTTCTCAGCTTGCCAAAGTTACAGTTTGGATGTACTTGATGTCTATGGATGCTATGTATAGATGCTACACGGCCTATATGCTCATGAGGTCTTATTGATGCTTGATCTTGGATCTTATGGCACTGGTGCTATCATATGCCCTTGTTGAGCTTCTTTGCTTGATATTTACGGCTTTTGTGCCAGTGGGAGCATCTTGATATGCTGGATAGACATTGAGCAGGTGGTTTATGCTACTTGAGCATTCAGATACTTGATACTAGGATCTTCACTTGGATGTTGCATGGTTGATATGCCGTGGTCCTCACAAATGTACTTGGGTTAATTTGGGCTTTGCACTCCCTGATCATAAACCTCTTTGTATCAGGCCTTGCTAGTGTTGTGTACACTTTGCCCTATTACACAAGGGGTGTGCTGGCTTACTGATGAATTCTTTTGACATGCTTGGGTGTTTGCTCGATGTTCATATGACTGTCACATGCTGATTTATGCTTGCTTGATACTGGTTATGCTTTGACCGTCAGTGGTTGACTTGGTGCATTTATTTTGCCTACAGTTTGCTCTCATTGTACCTAAGTGTAATTTATTACAGCAAGCAACTATGCATGGAATAACATGGAATTTTCATGTTGAATCATCTTGATTTTATGTACTTTTGATGGTACTTGGTGGCCATCATCATTAGCTATCATTTCATGGTCATTTTGCCTTAGTTTTGGTGGTGTTTTGGTTGTTTATAACAGAAAACAACAAGTAATTTTGAATTGTCTGCATTGTTTTGGACTGTAGTATGGCATCTTCTTCTGTTGATAGTGCTATCTTTAACATCACTAAGCTTGATGGTATGAATTACGCCTACCAGAAGAGCCAAGTTTGGTAGGTATTGGTGTAGAAATCACAAATAAAGCCACTAAGGATGCATGGCGAGCAGCCTGAAACTATGACTGATGACAAATGGGATGAGCTTGATGACTTATGCAAGTCCACCCTCATATTGTCTCTCACTAAACATGTGCACTACAATGTGGTTGAGGAAGCACAGAGTGCTTGGTAGCTTTGGGATAAAATTAAGAACCTCTATGACAAGAAAAGTCCAGCAAGTCAGATGTATTGGCTGAAGCAGCATATGGACCTGTGCATGAAGGAGAATATGACAATGTTTGCTCATTTGAGCCAGTTTCATTCTCAAGAACTTGACTTCGCAGGGTATTACCCTCAATGATGAGGTTACTCCATTGTTTTTGCTTGGGACACTGAGTGAGTCATGGGAAGTATTCCGCACTGCCTTATGTGCTCCTGCTACTATTTTGAACTTGCCCGATGTAGAGAGTGCTCTTTTGCAAGAAGAGATCAACCATAAGAACCTGGATGCCTCTCATGTGTCACATGCTTTGACTATTAGAGACAGAGATGGTAATGGAAAGAATGACCATGGGTATGGATGTGGCAAAGACTCGTAGAAGTCTAGGTCTAAGTTGCATGGTAAGTCGTGCAGCAAGTCTCTGGGAGAAATGCTAATGCGACATGTCATCATTGTGGCAAGAAGGGACATATACGCCCACAGTGTCATGAGTTACGCAATGAGAAGCGCAAAGAGAAGGGGAAAGACAAAGTATAGGAAAATTCCTTTGATCGTAGCATTATGCCTGTGAAATCTAGTGTGAAAATCAAGGAGATAAATATCATGCAGACTGATGACTTTGATGGGGAGTACATACTTGCAGCTAGTTCTTGTGATGCTATGCCATTGACTAAGGTTCACTCTATGTATGTGCAGTGCTGGCTTTTGGATTCTGGTGCTTCATTTCATATTACACCATGCCATAAGTGGTTCCATTCCTACCACACTGTCTCTGGTTTAGTTCGCTTGGGTGATGACAGGTTACTTGCTATTGTTGGCATTGGGGATGTACGTTTGCAGTTCTCTATTGGCAGTACTTTTCTGTTACAAGATGTACGTCATGTACCTACGCTTACACGTAGTCTTATGTCTATAGGGTAGCTTGATGATGCTAGGTTTCATGTCTCTTTTGGGGATTCTGCTTGGAAGATCACATGTGGCAAACTTGTGCTTGCTAGAGGTGCCAAGGCTGGAAACCTCTATCCTCTTGTCATTGATGGGTCCTCTATTGACCATGTTTTGTTAGTGGGTTCCATCTCACATGTATCTCTTTGGCATGCCCGTTTGGGCCATATGTCCTTGAAGGGAATGAAAATGCTTTTTGGTTTTGCAGTACTTACCGCCCCTTGACTATGCATGTTTTGATTCATGTGAGCATTGTCTTTATGGTAGACGGATTAGGAATATGCATAAGAAGTATGGTAGGACACGCATGAGTGAGCCCCCGGCATTGGTACATTTGGATGTCTATGGGCCCATGCCATGTCAGTCGATGGGTGGTGCAAAGTATTTTTGTGATGTTCATTGATGATTTTTTGTGTAAAGTCTAGGCTTACCCCATTAAGCTTAAGTCAGATGTCTTGGCTGTGTTTCAGAGATGGCTTGCATTGGTTGAGAACTAGACTGGGCATATGCTGAAATGCCTTAGGATTGACAATGGGGGAGAATATGTGTCACATGCCTTTGAGCAACTATGTGATGAGAGAGGTATTAAGCGTTAGTTGACCGCCCCTTATACCCCACCCCAAAATGGTTTGGCTGAGCGGACGAATAGAACCATCGAGGAGCATGTATGCAATATGCTTAGCCATACAGACCTACGATAGAGCTTTTGGACTGAGGCAGTCAGTATAGCTGTGCATGTCATAAATAGATCACCTTTTCCTGGTTGTGGAGGAGGTATGGACTGGGAAACCTCCGTCTTATGTGCATCTGCTTGTCTTTGGATGTGAGGCATTTTGCCATGTGCCCAAGGACAAGCATAGTAAGATGGATCCTAAGAGTGTCAAATGCATTTTCCTTGGCTATGGAGATGCAGGCGAGATGGGTTACCACCTCTGGGATCTGCAAGCACAGAAAGTCATCCGCAGCCACCATGATGTAGTCTTCCATGAAGAGAATATGCATAGGTAGCCTGAGAAGGTGGTTGAGATATATAGGGTTATATTCCAAGAGGAGCCACGTGCTTTAGTACAGCCTGCATAGCCAGATGGTCAGTCTGCCAGTAGTAGTTGGTACACATGGCCAGGGTGTTGGAAAGGGAGCAAAGCCTGTCGTGCGACGGTCTACTAGAGATAGATGTCCACCTGATAGATTTGAGCCCTCGATGCATTATGTCTTGGTTATAGATGCAGGAGAGCCTCTCACCTATGATGAGGCTATGTGTAGGGGTGACAGTCACTCTTGGGAGAGGGCTATTTAGTCTAAGACAGACTCCTTGCATAAGAATATGACTTGGGATTTGGTTTCCTTGCCTGTTGGCAAGAAGACTCTACCATGTAAATGGGTGTACAAGCTAAAAAGTACACGTGGACACCCCAATCCGGCTTATAAGGCAAGGCTTGTTGCTAAGGGTTTTAGACAGGAGCATGGAGTTGACTTTGATGAAGTCTTTTCTCTTGTGGTCAAGATGACCACCTTACACTTGGTTTTGGCCTTAGTCGCACAGCTTGACTTGGATTTATACCAGATGGATGTCAAGAGTGCATTCTTGCATGGGGATTTGCATGATGAGATTTACATGGAGCAGCTTAAGGGCTTTGCAGAACCTGGCAGGGAGCACCTAGTGTACAAGTTGAAGAAAAGTCTTTATGGCTTGAAGTAGGGACCTAGGGAGTGGTATCATAAGTTTGATACCTTTATGCAGTCGGGAGTGCTATGGATCCGTGTCTTTACACGAAGAAAGTCCATGATGGCTCATTGCTTATTTTGGTACTTTATGTGGATGATATGCTGATAGCAAGGAAATCTCATGATGAGCTAGAGGCTCTTAAATCTCAGCTAAAGAAGAGCTTTGAGATGAAGGATTTGGGGCAGGCCTCTCACATTCTTGGTATGCACATTAAGCGCGACAGGCATCATGGACTACTCTACCTCTCACAGAGGGAGTACATTCATAAAATGCTTGAGTGTTTTCGCATGCAGGATGTGAAGCCTATTGGATGTCCGTTACCTTCTTATGTGAAGGTCTCACAAGCCGATTTTCCATAGACAGATGAGCAGAGGGCTGAGATGGCCAAGATCCCTTATGTATCATCCGTGGGTAGTTTGACATATGCCATGACAGCCACTCGACTAGATATTGCCTTTGTAGTTGGTGTTGTCGCACACTATATGGCTACACCTGGCAAGAAACATTGGGATGCCATGAAGGGTATCATGAGGAACTTGAAGGGCACAACAGATATGTGTATTTGCTATGGTATCCAGGATACAGGAGTTGTGGGGTACACAGACTCCGATTATGCAGAACATGCAGATAGTAGGAAGTCCACTTCTGGCTATATATTCATCTATGTTTGAGGTGTTGTCTCTTGGATGTCCAGGGTTCAGAAGTGTACGACTTTCTCTACCACTGAGGCTGAGTATGTTGCAGCCACTGAGGCTTGCAAGGAGGCCATATGGTTGGGCTGTTTGGTTCATGACCTTGGGATTGATTCTATACCTATGCGGCATTTGGATTCTATGAGTGCTATTCAGCTAGCCAAGAATCTGGTCTTCCATGCGAAGACGAAACACGTTGAGGTGAGGTATCACTTCATATGTGGGGTCATAGAGTACAAGTCTATTGACCTTGTCAAGATCTCCATTGATGAAAATCCTATAGATCTACTCATGAAAAGCCTCATTACTGAGCGCTTTGCCTTCCTCAAGAGATTGATGGGCATTGGATGAGATGATGTTTTTCCTCATCCTGTTGTACATGTGTACATTGTACTGTCTTTTCTTTTTCTTTTCACTCCTCAGGGTAGATTCACCTTTAAGTGGGAGGTTGTTGGGGGTAAAGGCGCCTCTACCTAGCCGCCCGTGTATTACTACATTGATAGTACCCGCCATTGCACACTACAGGTGGCGGGTGCCTATCACTTTATTCTTGATTCTTTTAGTGACAGTTTGAATAAAGGAAGGCCCGGCCACACTTTGTGACTGTTGGAGTTCCCATTTGGTCTCTCTGTCTTTCTTGCTCTCACTCTCGTTCCATAGCTCTTTCAAGCAAGCTTCAATCCTTCTCACCTTTCACTCACTTAGATCAAGAATGATAAAAGAATATTTGATGAAATGGTAAAGATTGCCATTGGAATAAGCTTCTTGGAGACTAAGTTTGATTATGGATAAGTTCCCTTACCTTAAGGAAGCAATCTTGGCTGAAGATTAGTTGTTTATGACCCTATTCTAATTCAAAGAGACTATATATAGCTCTTTATTTTAAAGAAAAAATTATTTTGTACTATGGACAACAAACAACAACATACATGGACTAAAAATATTTTGAAAGAGCTTCATTTTGATGTATAGCACATCCCAATCAGAACTTTCTATCAAAACTTAAATTTATTACAACAATGTTATGCAATAAATATCATGTTGTTCCATGTCTATAGCCTTCATTTGGCCAAAGATTCATGATCAAGGTTCTCTCATTCCTCGTGGTGTTTATACAATATACTTGATCATACCTTCTTTATTCATTCAAAATTCTTGGATTATTCATTGATTCATACCTCATAATAATTGAAACAGAGTAGTACTCTGTATTGCTCTATCTCATACATTGTAGTAAGTTCCAATTTTGTTTTTGGACATAAAAACATTTGTAAACATGCTACAAATAATCATATGGGAAAATTCTAGCTAGGCTAGTTGCTATATAAGGTGTAAAAGACTTTTATTTTTCACCATTCAATTAATACAAAAGTTTCGTTATCTCGCATCTTCTTTCTCTTAGCTTCCATGGCATCTCTTTCCTCTTATTGGTATTTCTCTCTCATTGTTCAAACTTTCTCTCTCCTTTGCACTCATCTTCTCTCTCTCTCTTTCTCTCTCTCTTTTGAAGTCTTCTCTCTCATCTCTTTCTCTCACGGCTCACTCCATTGCACATACACACACATAGAGAGTGTGTGTGAGGAGTGTGTGAGAGACCAACAAGAGAAACTCTTCTTCGTTTCCACCTTGTTCTTCTTGTTGTTGTTGTTATTTTTCTTCTTTTCATTCCTCTCACCATGGAGCATTCATGGAGTGGCATGGAGGCTATGTAGTGATTCTAGTCAAGGAGTTCCTAGTTGAACCATGGAGCTGATTTTAAAACTCTAAAGTCTTGACTACAACACATGAGGTAATAAGGTGAGCTTGCTTCAACTTGTCATTGATCTTGCATTCTTACTTTCAAGGATTGAAAGAAGAGTGTATGGTTAATATGAGGGAGACTGTAGGTAGCTAGGTGAGAGATAGCAAGACCAAGGTAGGTTAAAGCTCTCAAAACAAGAGAAGCTCACTCCCAACATTGCACTTGTGGGATGTAAGATTTTTCTTTTTTTGTTGGGACCAAACAGAAATTTTCCACTAAGCTCCTCACTTTCCTGTCATATGATAGAATAAGATCTTACACTCTGAAATGCTGCATGGTTAGATTAGGAGGGATGGATCAAGAGGGTATTGATATGTTGGTTTGTTTTCTATTTGATTGTAGAGTAGGATAAGGTAGAACTAAAGAGAAAGAAACTCCAAAACAAAATAAAAAATATTATACTACCTTTAAAAAGTGTTTCTATTTCAATCTATGTTTTTGAGAAGTAGAAGGTGAGAGGGATGGAGCACAATTTATAGAAAGAAAGAAAAAGTATTGTTCTTGGTTCGTTATTTGACTTGTGAAGAAGAGATCTATCATTTATGTCATGTTTTTTGTCTTAGAAACTTTTTGTAAAATAGGGCGGCTATATTCTGTATTTAGTATGGTTCAAGATGTTGAGACTAGTGTTGGGGATAAAGGCACCTATACCTAGCCACCCTTGTATTACTACACTGATAGTGCCCACACAATTGTACATTGCAAGTCCCGAGCACCCATTAATGTCACTTCATTCTTTATTCTTTCAGTGAAATTTGAATGAAGGAAAGGCCGGTCACACATTGTGACTGTTGGAGTTCCAACATCTTGTGTGTGTGTGTGTCTCTCGCTCTCTTGCTCCGACTCCTTCCACTGTAGCTCTTGCTTCCATGCATGTGCTTCCACTCTGGGCTCACTCCCTTCAACTAATATTAGAGCCAATTATTTGAGGAGCTTCTTTATCCTTTGCTTCAACTCGGATTCAAAGCTTCAACTCAAGATTTCATGCTGGCAACCATTGTTTCTTTCTCTCGAGCTATGTATTGGGTCTTTCCTTCTTCCAGCTTATTTCAGCTTTTGCTCTAGTTGAGCCTTGTAAGTGCTTATTGAGTTGAGGGGTAGCCATTTTATCCATTTTTTAGTAGATATAGAGCATGGTGTAGAAGTCATAGACATCTTGACATCATTTTTGTATTTTTTCTATAACTTTTGCATATGGTATCAGATTTAGGCGTTTTATAGCTAGAAACAAAGAATGCAATGAGATCTACAAATGTGGACTCACAGAGTTGATTTTATGAAATTTTATGTTCTCTATTTCACATAAAACATAAATGTTATGATTTGAATATCAAATAATAAATTTCATATGCATATTTGATGCTTGGGGGATGCTATTTTGGTATTTGGATGGTATGGTTATGAATTTGGGACTGATTTTCAGCTTGAAATAGCTCATTTTTTGTTATTATTTTAGTGCTATAATAATAAGACAACAAGTATTTATCGGTGAAAAGCTTATGCCTAATGCTCATTGATGCTTTGTGGGATACTCAGTGGATGTATTGCTACTTTGATTGTTATGTACATTTTTTGATATGCTATGGCATGTTTTTAAGCTAAGATTTGAGCTTTGTTACATTGATATTGACTGTGGTTACATGCCTTGGTTAATTCAATGGCTTATGCAGTTACAAGCTTGAAGAATCTATTGGGTTTTATGCTCCCGATTCATGTTTCATGTATCTTGGATACTCGGATGTCATTCACATGATGTTTTGAGCTTTTCTTACTCATTTGGAATTTGACTTTTGCTTCAGTGGAAGCTACTCAATTTTATGTACTGAGCCACATTGGCACCTAGATGTACTATAGAGCATTTGGTTTTTGTAGCTGAGATTGAGCTTATTATAGTGAGATAGCGGGACTCATTGTGACATGTACATGCTCCCTAGATTTTTATTGGATGTAGTTACCCTATCATGGGCTGATTTGATCTCTTGGGTTGGACTTGTTACTTGTGTTTGTTAGGGTGTTGTCAATGGTATTTTATATGCTTTTGGTTTATGTATTGAGCTTTTACTCAATGGATTATGCATATGGCAATTCCCTTCATTTACTCTTGAGACCCACCCTGTTCATGACATCCACGCCTATTGCATATATGGTTTCCGACACATTGAAGTTGTGACAATCTTCAGTGCCAGTTGTTCCTGGCTTCTTCCCTCTTGGTTGCTCACATTTAGTTGTTGGCATATTAATGCGGTTTATTACAATAGCTTATCATTTGAGTTTTATGCATTCTATTTGAGGGCAAACACCTGGACTTGATAGTATTTTGCTTACATCTTGTGGACAACTCATTACTTTGGTAGTATCTCTTGTCTCCTCTTGATTTAGCAATGGATTTGGGGTTGATTTGAAGGGTATTATAGCATCCCATCTTGCCCTTCTATGCACTTTCTTTATCTCATTATGCCTAGTGGTTCTTCTGATAGTGCTATCTTTAATATTGAGAAACTAGATAGGACCAATTATATCTATTGGGTTTAGTGTAGAAATTGTATATTAGGCCACTCAAAAATGGGGATGCCAAACTCGAAAACATTACAATAGAGGATTGGGAAGAACATGATGAGCTATGTAAGTCCACAATCATTTTATTACTCTCTAAGTAGGTTCACTACAGTGTTGTAACTAGAAATCAAATAACATATGAACTGTATTGGTTGAAATACTTGGTGGACCTTCACATGAAGAAGGGACTTCTATGTTTGCATACTTGAATGAGTTTCACTCCATCATCAACCATTTAATTTCGCAAGAGATTGAGTTTAAGGATACTTTTCATCCTCCTTTATTTTTTCTTGGTACTCTACCTGAGTCATGGGATACTTTTCTTACAGCTCTTTGTGCTAAGGATGGGTTGAAATTGTAGGATGTTGGGAGTGTCTTCTTGACAGAAGAGGTGAATAGAAAGAATGTGGATGCTTCCACTATGTCCCGTGCATTGACTATGAGAGGACAATAGGATAGAAATGGCCATGATAGAGACTTTAATAGGTCTTAGTCTAGGACATGTGGATATTCTTGCAACAAGTCCCATGGTTGTAAGTCCAATCTTACTTGTCATTATTGTGGAAAAGTAGGTCTTATTCAACCACAGTGCCATAAATGTGCAAATATAAGTGTAAGAAAAAGGAAAAGGGTAAAGTGCAAGATAAGAATGTACATAGGGAATGGTACCAAAACTTTGATGCTTTTATAAATTTATAGGGATATAGTCATAGTGCTATGGATTTGTGGGTATATGCAAAGAAGGCTCATGATGGTAGCCTTATGATTTTGGTACTTTATGTGGATGATATTCTTATTGTTGGGAGAGCTCATGATGAGCTGGATGCCTTGAAAAATTAGCTCAAGAAGAGCTTTGACATTAAGGATATGGGATAGGTCTTGCACATTCTTGGGATATGCATCATGTGCGATCGCTTTCAAAGGTTCCTTTATCTGTTACATAGAAGCATATCTAGAAAGTCCTTGAGCAACTTCATATGCAGGATGTTAAGCCTACTAGCTATTCCCTATCTTCTCATATGAAGGTTAGTTAGGCCAATTTTTGTTCACAGTTTGATGAGTAGAAGGTTGAGATGGCCAAGATCCCTTATGCATCTTCCATGGGTAGTTTGATATACACTATGATAGCCACTCGTCTTGACATAGCATTTGCAGTGGGAGTTGTGGCACACTATATGGCTATACCTGGCAGTCAACATTGGGATACCATCAAGGGTATCATCAAGTACATGAAGGGCACAATAGTTAAGTGCATATATTATGGTGGCTAGGATACAGGAGTCATGGGATACACTGACTCTAATTATGCAGGTTATGCAATAGCAGTAGGAAGTCCATCTTTGGCTATGTTTTCACATTTGCTGAAGGTGTTGTTTCTTGGATGTCTATGCTACAGAAATGCATAGACCTCTCTATTATTAAGGCCGAGTATATTGCAGCCATTGAGGCTTGCAAGGAGGCTCTTTGGTTAGGTTGTTTGGTGGCAGACCTTGGTATTACTGATGTGGTCTCTACACTACTTTTGAATTCTATGAGTTCTATCTAGTTACAAGAATCCGATCTTTCATGTGAAGGAAAAACACATTGAGATGCATTACCACTTTATTAGAGAGGTCATTGAGGACAAGTCTGTTGACCTTGTCAAGATCTCAACTAACTAAAATCCTATAGATCTGATCGTGAAAAGTCTTCCGTGGAGCATTTTTCCTTCCCTAGGAAATTGATGGGAGTTGGATGAGATGAAATCTTTTCTCATCTTGTTGTACTTATGTACATTTGTACTTTGCCACTTTTTTCTTGTTCTCTCCTCACTAGGGGCATATTTTCCTTTAAGTGGAATGTTGTTGGGGGTAGAGGAACTTATGGCTCTAGCCACCTATGTGTTACTACACAAAAAATACTCCCACACCTATATATTACAAGTGGTGCCCATCACTATCACTTCATTCTTTATTCTTTTAGTGATATTTGAATAAAGGGAAGGCTAGTCACACATTGTGCTCTTTGGAGTTCTCACACATCTCTCTCTCTCTCTCTCTCTCTCTCTCTCTCTCTCTCTCTCTCTCTCTCTCTCTCTCTCTCTCTCTCTCTCTCTCTCTCTCTCTCCACCATAGCTCTTGCTTTTTCTCACATGCTTCCACTCTAGTCTCACTCCCTTCATCTTGAATAAAAGCATTATTACTTTTGTATTGCCTTTTTGTGGGGAGGCTTTTTGGAATAGGGATTGCCTCATTTTTGGAGCAACCATGAGTGCAAGAGAAGTTGTGAGCAAGCTTGTGTGAGGAGGGTTGTAGGAGAGAGGATTGTTCTAGGAGAGAAGAAGTTCAAATGGCTCATGTTTTTGCCACCACATACTAGTAAATTAAGGAAGAGAAGAAAGAGTAGTGATCGTCAATAACATCACCCTCATTTTCAACTTGACACACAGATGTACAAAATAAGAATCATGATGTTTTTGCTATTAAATGCTTTTTGGATGTTATAAGATTAGATATCTTCTACCCCACATGGCATTTGACATGTGCACTTGCCCACCATAATTACATCTCAATCAACTTGGCCACATCGACCATTGGCTTAGCCACGCTACATGGCTACTTTGCTCGACCAACATCCTCTTGGGTTGCTTACAGCCACTTGGTTTTGGTTGACTGTTTATAGCCATTCGAGCTTTCTCAACCCACTCATCAATTTCCCTTCAACCACTTGAGAAACTTGGACCCCCTCTTAACTTGGCCACTACAATGTTTAGTGCTACATTTGGCCAACTTACCCTTCACTTGGAAATAGTATGCTTGCTCTACCACTCAACCACCTCAACTACCAACTTGGCCATAGGCAGTCAATGGCCCTCAGTTGCAACTTGGTTGCTAGCAACTCCACCCCACCAACCATGCTTAGTGCACCACCTTAGGCTCTTTGAGAACACATCTAGCTTGGACATTGCTACCACTCAAGCATGTTCCTCAATCAACTGCCCACTACTCAAACACCTCCCACATCAATAAATGGCTCAGCCCCCACATGAAATAATAGCTTGACACATGGTGGTGTAAGCACTCGACCAAAGGTTTCCACTTGACCATGCTCTTAATCATACATGAATGCACTCTCAATCACTTGGTGCTATCACACTTGAGCACACAATGCTCATAAGGCTCAATCACACTTCCTCGGGCATCCAAGCACATGATGCTATAGAAGCACTAATGCACTTAGGGGTGAAACCACCTAATTGCTTGACACACCAAGAAGAACTAGGGTGAATTCACACCTTAGGGAACATCACACAATCACCTTAAGCGAGGGCAGATGGCCAACCCAAAGTAAAGGGCTAAGGCACCATTACATAGTAGGCTACCCTCACATCCAATCACACTAAAGAGATTGGGCATATTGCATATGCCTAGGGCCCACTTAGGTGCACTAGAATACCTTTCATGTAGATACTAAGGCACACCAAAATATTAGGGTACCACACATACTTAGGTAGACATAATTGCCTCCAAGGATCACACATGCTAGTCAATACCTTAGAACCCTATGCCATCCTAAGGCTACATACTTAGGATCGTAATTGCATTGCTAGTCACATCTGCCACCTTAGACATACATGTGGTTACGTCTAGAGTTACTTATATGAGGTGCACTCAGAATAAGCTCACAAGAGTTAGCTAGGCTTGACTTAATAGGACCCATGTACCACATTTAGGCAAGGTTGGCATAGCTTTCAACCATTTAGGATTGTATTGAATGGTACATTTAGGAGAGGCCTTGCAAGTTAGGGCATCTTGAACCATACCTCAGGTAATTTTAGGTATCTTGGGGCTATGAACATCAACACACTAGGAGGCCACCCACATGCGTTAGAGCATCCCACATTCTCAATGTAGGCCCCTAGGTCACAAAAGCCATGTTAAGCACACTAGGGAACCATTATAAACCTAAGGAAGACTTCCAAGTATTAGGGTTAGGGCATACATTGGACCTAGGAGCATATACTTTCTCATGCAAAGATACATGTCCCTCTTGGACCTTGCACTCAAGATACAAGTGAAGTTTTTTCATACCCTATTCTCCAACACAAACTCAACAATGAACAAAATCCATGTGGAGATATTGGAATATTTGGTGGAAAAGATAATCGGTGGTAGGAAGATTTGAAAAACAAGATTTCAATGTCAACGGGAGACCATGATGCAACGAAAACACTAGGCTTTGGTGTACAAGGGCATGAAGGGTTGAAGGACACATTGGCGATGAGGAAATAAATGATGATGAAAAAAGCAACTACAAAAGCCACTTCGGTGGGATTTTGAGGTATCT
This sequence comes from Lygodium microphyllum, assembly GCF_053477565.2. Taxonomy (NCBI): domain Eukaryota; kingdom Viridiplantae; phylum Streptophyta; class Polypodiopsida; order Schizaeales; family Lygodiaceae; genus Lygodium; species Lygodium microphyllum. The sequence continues at coordinate 100,520,095 of NC_141144.1, forward strand.
TAACTACCATAATGGAATAAGCCATTAATGATCCATGCACACCAAGAACATTGATCTAGGAGGAAGCACCAAGCATATCAATATAAGAAGTGCCTTTAGTTATGGAAGGAGTGGCGACAAGATTGAAGTGGGATTTTCCAATAGCCCACAAATAATGAAAGCATGCAACAAAAGGAAATAGAAGAAGTAGTTAAACATCTAGTAGAGACTCAAAGAAGCTCAAAGCACATAGGAAGGTAAGCAAGAAAACATCCAATCAAATTCTAAACAAAGTCCCACTTTGGCCTAGCAATCTAAATCATCTAGGTCTTTCTATGTAGTGTTTGAAGCATCCTTTGGAGCTTATTCTCTTATTACTTGTATAAATATGAATTATTTTGCAATGCCAGGATGCTTAATGAATATGAACTCAAACTCCTCCCATCAATATAGCAGGGATCTAGCTAGTGTAGCTCTATCATCATCTAAAAGGCCTAGATCTAGGCATTCATGGCTATAAGGGTGAAAGTATTAACAAGGCCTTTGATGCTAGTGATGATGCTTTCACTTGTGTCAATAGCCATGTATGTTTGATAATGTTAGGATTAAGGGTCTTCTATAAGAGGGACCCAATATTGGAGGTGCATCTACTTTAGTGCCATATATTTGGTGGTTATAGTTACCTCACCTTAGTAGAGGTTTTGCTTGATATTTGACTTTTGATTCCTCAAGGATGCATACATGCTTTTTTGGCTTTGATTGTTTTTCTTCATGCTTGGCCCTGGTGGGGGAAAAGATAGCCTTTGATGTTGCAACTTTGAGTGGACTTGAGCTTCAAGAAGGTACAATTCTTGGAAAATTGGGAAGAGAAAGAGGAAGTGGTAGTCATTGATGGTCTCTTCTCCTTATGTTTGGATTCACTATTGTTGGTGTTGAGGCAATGGCCAATGGATTTGTTGGTGCCTATTATTGCACAATCAAAATCTTATCAATAAAATGGTGGGTTTTGGGGTTCCAAATTCTTTGTTTTGTTGGTGGTTGGGGTGAAAATACCTACTTTTATTCAAGTTTTTGACAATAGTGAATAGTGCCACAGTTGTTTGCACATAGAAAGTTCTTTCTTTTTGTAGATAACCATGAGTTTGGTTTCTTTATTCATATTAGGATGTTGGTTTTTATATTTTTATTTAGTGTCTTTCTTGGTCCATTATTGTTGTGGCAGCCAACATGGCGGTCATAATTGAGAATGCCAATGTAGCTTTGAAAAGAGCAAATGTGCCTCTTGAAGCATTGGTAGCTAGATCCATCTATTCCATTTGTGGTGTCATTGAGAATGCAATGTTGGGGGTTAAAGGCAGCTTGTGCCTAGCCACTACATTTACTTTGTACACAGTGCCTAGCCACTTACATTTACTTTGTACATAGTGCTTGCAAGCAATTGCAATAAGATAGGAGAATGCAAGCATCATCTAGAATGATTGGGTGTAACACATATGTAGGTGGATCTTTAAGTCCCTGGTCAAATACTAGGGCTTAACCCCAAATAAGCAATGGAAACTATAGAGCTGGAGTAAGTTAGGGGAACATGGAGTTTTTGGTGGAGACTTGTACATTGCAAGTGGCAGTTGGCCATCGGTGTCACATTATTCTTTATTATTTCTATGAAAATAGAATAAGGGAAGGCAGGTCACACATAGTGATTATTAGAGTTTCCACATACCATCTTGGTATCTCTCTTACTTGAACCTCCATAGCTCTTGCTTTCACTTGTGCTCTCACTCTGTCAAGAATCGCGTGGTGGAGGGGGTTGCTCAAGATGCTGCGCCGAACACATAGAATGCACAAGGAGAAGCTCACTCAAGAGACAAGAAGAGAGATGGAGGCCAAAACGTTTTCTTGCTGATTTCTTTTTCTTCTTCCACACTCTTTACAATGTACACAATGTTGACATATCGAGCTCCACTCGTGATACGCCAGGGTGACCGTTGTGTATTTATGTCACCGACTTGTCAGTTGCAGATGCGGTTGGTACACCGCCCCTGAATAATAGCTACATGATAGCTATCCTTATCTACTCTAGTTCGTGGCTCAGTTAGTATGCCACCTTAGTTAGTTGAGTTTGGTTTGAGACCCATATCTAGGGTTCTTCTATTTCTTTGTACTTGAGTTCTTTTGGCTTCCACAACTAAGAAGAGGAAAACTGTTTTCAGCCTCCACCCTTGTGTGTATTCCCCCATTGTGCAAGCAAGAAAGCTACAAGTGAGACTCCTTCCTTCTCTCCCACAATCTTGACATGGTATCAGAGCCTTGTTCGTGGTAAGGATCTCAAGAAAGCAAGCCAAGCTCGCGGTGTTCTGGTAAGAGGAGCAGTGTTGCTTTCATTTTCTGTTTTGGAAGCAGATCTCTGCAGGTAGCACAGCCGGAAAGTGCAGGAGTGCATTGTCTCAGGTTGAGACGCCCTTCGCGGTGAAGCAAGAGGGCAGTATATGCTATGGGAAAGGGCTTTAGCCCGTGGCGACCTTGTTTTTTTGATTTGAGGCCATTTCGGGGCCTGTTTTGGAGGCGGAAGTTTTCTGCACGCACTCAGGAAAAGGCCCAGTTTTATGCTGTGCAGCCACTGTTCTACAGGTCGGTGAATAGTTACTGTAAAAATTGCATTGTATGCTTGTGCGCAGAGACATTGGGAGTTACAGAATCATCCCTGTTGCCTGTTGATGCAAAATCGTCACTAGGAAGTGACTGTGTGGTCAAATACCACTTTCGCCAGTTTTGCAGATTTTCCCTTGTGAGGGTGAAGCTGTGGTTTTTGCAGTGACAGAATTTTTTGTAGTCTTCTGTAATGGCATCTGATTCTCTTTCACAGATTGTCACTGAAAAGCTTGACAAGAACAACTTCCAAGCATGGAAGTTTAGAATGACGAATTTCCTTATGGGAAAAGGATATTGGGAATTTGTTGCAGGAAATGAAGAAGAACCAGTTCTTCCTGATGTTCCCAATCAATAGCAAATGCAGGCATTTAAAGCATGGCATGAGAGAGCCAGGAAAGTTATGTATTGGCTGTCTATCAGCATTTCAGACTCTATGATTGTGCATATTCAGGATGCAAGTACGCCAAAGGAGGCATGGGATACTTTGTCAAAAATGTATAGCACAAATACACAAGCCAGGAAAATGCAGCTCAAGCAAGAGTTGCACAATGTGCAAAGAGAAAATATGAGCATCAACTACTACTATATGAAGGTGAAGAAGATTGCAGATGCACTTGCTTCCATTGGGTCACCAGTGGAAGATGATGATTTAGTTTCTGTGACCTTGAATGGTCTAGGAAAGGATTATGCACAGTTTCGGACATCCATTTCAGTTCGTGAAAGATTTTCTGATTTTGAGGAGTTGATTGCTCTTCTAATTTCTGAGGAACAGAGAAATGGTGGTGCATCTTCTTCAGGAGGAACTTCAAAAGAAGCTGTCTTCTACTCAAATGCTGGAAGAGGTAGAGGCAGAGGTAGAGGAGGCCGATTTGGAGGCCGTGGTAGAAATCAGAATATGCAGCAAACTCAAGAAAACCAGTCCTATGGAGGAGGACGTGGTAACTCTAGAGGCAGGGGGAGCCAAAGAGGTCGTGGTGGATGGCAAAGAGGTCAAAATACAAACAGTAATGTTGAATGCTACTACTGTGGTAAAATGGGTCATATGGCTAAAGACTGCTATAAAAAGCAGAATGACATCATGAATGGAAAACTGCAACAAGGGAATTATGCATCTTCTAGTAGACAGGGTGATGACAGAAATGAGCATTTGTTTATGGTGCAGCACATGAACAATTCTGTGACAAGTGCAGAAGAAACCAATGATGTATGGTATGTTGACTCAGGTGCATCAAACCACATGACAGGTCATGCAGAATGGATGGAGGATGCAAGGAAAACGGAAAAACCAGGATTTGTGGAGACTGGTGATGATACTGCACATCCTATTGTGCAGATTGGAAAAATTCCCTTGTCTATGCAGGATGGGAAAAAGAAATACCTATCCGATGTATTTAATGTCCCGAATATCACCAAGAATCTGGTTTCTGTCGGTCAAATGGTTGAGCAGGGCTTGCAGGTCAGATTTAATCCTCATGGATGCTTTGTTGAGGATATGAAAAATAAAGGTCGCTTGATAGCAAAAGGAAAGAAGAAGGGCAGAATGTTTACGTTGGATGCAGACATGTCTGAATTGAGTGCAGCAATGTTTGCACATGGGACCGGTGTAGTTGCAGATATTGATATCTGGCATAAACGCATTGGTCATGTTAATGTACAGTGACTTAAATCAATGCAGGTCCAAAATATTGTTGCAGGATTGCCAAAATTCAAGGTTGCAGAAATGCATAAGGTATGTGAAGCCTGTCAGTTTGGAAAACAGGCAAGGAAACCATTTCCTAGACATGTTCAAGAGAGTGAGAAGCCATTGGAATTAATCCACTCTGATGTGTGGACTACTAAAGCTGCATCTCTTGGAGGCTGTCATTATTTTGTCACTTTTATTGATGACTATAGCAGAAAAGTTTGGGTGTATTTTATGAAAAAGAAAAGTGAAGTTTTTGGGCATTTCAAAACCCTTAAAGTATGGCTGAAAAAGAAACAGGTCTGCAAATAAAATGCCTGAGGTCAGATGGAGGGGGAGAGTACCTCTCAAATGAGTTTGCAAAGTTCTTGCAGGAGCATGGCATAAAGCAGCAATATTCATGCAGTTATATCCCACAACAAAATGGAATTGCAGAAAGGAAAAACAGGCATATTGGAGAGGTATATCGTGCCATGCTCAATGAAAAAGACTTGCCAGATTTTTATTGGGCTGAAGCAGTTGCTACAGCAGTCTACATAATGAACATGACTCCCACTGCAGCAATACATGGAATGACTCCAGAGGAGAGGTATACTGGTAGGAAATAAGATATTTCTCATTTGAAAATTTTTGGTTGCATTGCCTATGTACATGTGCCAGATGAGCTGAGATCCAAGTTGGATCCAAAAGCTGAGAAGTGCATCTTTATTGGTTACTCTCTGCAGCAAAAAGGGTATAGATGCTATAACCCTTCTACTCGTAAGTTTACAGTGAGCAGAGATGTTGTTTTTGATGAGATGAGTAGCTGGTATAAACCAGTAAATGTGATTGATGATGTAGATGCACAAAATGGTAATGCTGCACAGAATTCACAGCAGCAGTCACAAAATATTAGTGGACCTGGAGCGTCCTCTAGCAGTGGTTCACATTCTTTGCCATGGACAGGCAGATTGAGATCAGGAGAATCTTCTCAAAGTAATGCAGATAGTGGTATGCAGGTATCACGAAAAGGAAAAGAGAAGGTTGATCAGCCCATGTTTGATGTGAATGCAGGTCACTCTTATGTGGATGGTGAATCCAGTGGCTCAGAACAGAGCATTGATGATGAGTTGGGTATTCCTTCTATTGTTACACCTGGAGTAAGGAAGACCAGGGATGTTTTGAGATCACCTGGGAGTGAACCCACTTTGCGTAGGTCTACCAGAGTTAGGTATCCTGTGGATAGGCTGAAATATGATGGATTTACAGCCATTCACTATGCATATATGGTCAAGGTGATACAAGAACCAGAACCCACTTCTTTTGAGCAAGCCATGGGAAAAGAAAAATGGGAGAAAGCCATGGATGAAGAAATGGATGCCTTGGAAGCAAATGCTACATGGGAATTGGTACCTTTGCCTAAAGGTAAAAATGCAATTGGCTGTAAGTGGGTTTATAAGGTGAAGCACAATGCAGATGGTTCTGTGAACAGATACAAGGCAAGATTAGTAGTCAAGGGGTATGCACAAACATATGGCATTGACTATGAAGAAACATTCAGTCCGGTTGCAAGGATGGCAACCGTAAGAGCAGTCATTGCTATGGCTGCATCAAAGGGATGGTCTTTACATCAGATGGATGTAAAGAATGCCTTCTTGCATGGTGATTTGCAAGAAGAGGTCTATATGGAGCAGCCACCAGGTTATGTGCATGCTGTTCATCCTGAGTTTGTTTGCAGGTTGAAGAAAGCTTTGTATGGCTTGAAGCAAGCACCTAGAGCATGGTCTGACAAGATAGGACAGTATCTTGTCACTATTGGCTTTCAGATTTCCAAGGCAGATTTCTCACTTTATGTGAGAAAAACAGAGAAAGGTATTATGCTACTTGTCATTTATGTTGATGATTTGATTATGACAGGTGACAGTGATGAAGATATCCTTCATGTGAAAATGCTATTGAAGCAGAAGTTTGAGATGAAGGATTTGGGAGAGCTGCATTATTTCTTGGGCATTGAGGTGATTAGATCACCAAGTGGGATACAGCTCTTGCAGAGGCAGTATGGATTGGACATGCTGTCCAAATATGGGATGACAGGCTGTAAGCCTATTTCAGTTCCTTTGGAGCAGAATGTGAAGCTGAGCGCAGATGCAGGTGAGATTCTGGAAGACCCTACTATGTACAGACGCATAGTAGGAAGCTTGATTTATATGACTATTACCAGGCCAGATTTGGGCTATGCTGTTGGATTGGTAAGTCAGTTTATGCAGGCTCCAAGGAAACCACATTTGGATGCGGCTAGACGCATACTCAGGTATGTGAAGTCCACATTGCAGTATGGACTATTTTATGAGACTGGGGTTCAGATACAGTTGCATGGATACACTGATGCTGATTGGGCTGGTAGTATTTCTGATAGACGATCTACCAGTGGATATGTGTTCTCTTTTGGGAGTGCTGCAGTCACTTGGAGCAGCAAGAAACAGCCTACAGTTGCCTTGTCGAGCACAGAGGCTGAGTACAGGGGTGCAGCAATGGCTGCATGTGAGGTAGCTTGGTTGCATAAGCTACTTTATGATATGCATCAGTCTACAGATGGGCCAGTTGTCATTTATTGTGACAACATGAGTAGTATACACTTGGCAAATAACCCAGTCTATCATGCTAGAACAAAGCACATTGAGGTGCATTATCACTATGTGCGAGAGAGGGTTTTACTAGGTCTTATTGATCTAGTTTATGTCAGCACAGAGGATCAGGTAGCTGACATATTCACGAAGGCATTGGGCACAGAGAAGCTGCGCAAGTTCAGAGACCTGCTTGGTGTGCAGGAATTGGGATTGAGCTCGAGGGGGAGTGTTGACATATCGAGCTCCACTCGTGATACGCCAGGGTGACCGTTGTGTATTTATGTCACCGACTTGTCAGTTGCAGATGCGGTTGGTACACCGCCCCTGAATAATAGCTACATGATAGCTATCCTTATCTACTCTAGTTCATGGCTCAGTTAGTATGCCACCTTAGTTAGTTGAGTTTGGTTTGAGACCCATATCTAGGGTTCTTCTATTTCTTTGTACTTGAGTTCTTTTGGCTTCCACAACTAAGAAGAGGAAAACTGTTTTCAGCCTCCACCCTTGTGTGTATTCCCCCATTGTGCAAGCAAGAAAGCTACAAGTGAGACTCCTTCCTTCTCTCCCACAATCTTGACACACAAAGTATAGATAAGATACAACATAAAAGGAAAGTGGCCTATTAAGTCAAACAATGCATAACCGACAACACTAGTCAACTGGCGCTATAACTATGCCAGTTGTAAATAGGTGTAACAACCTGAATATAATAAGTAATGAGTTAGTGGCCATGTGAGAGTCATAATGACCACCGATGTACTAAGTGTAGACGTGTGAACCCATCTAACCAGGCGGTCCATCATCAATGTCCGCATGTGTTGAGCTTGTCATCTCAACACTCCCCCTCAAGCTCAACTGCATCTCTTCAACTCCAAGTAAGCTTCGAAACTTTTGAAGCTTCTCTGTACCCAATGCCTTCGTGAAGATGTCAGCTATCTGATCCTGTGTGCTGACATACACCAAGTCAATCTCACCTGCTAGTACCTTCTCTCTCACAAAGTGGTAGTGTACCTCAATATGTTTTGTCCTGGCATGGAACACAGGGTTCCTAGCCAATTGTATACTGCTCATGTTGTTACAATAAATGACAACTGGACCTTCCACTTGCACATCTAAATCAGCCAATAGCTTTTGCAGCCATACTACCTCACATGCTGCAACAGCAGCACCTCTATACTCAGCCTCTGTACTCGACAAAGCAACTGTAGATTGCTTTTTGCTGCTCCATGCAACTGCTGCACTACCAAGAGAGAACATGTATCCGCTGGTAGATCTTCTATCAGACATACTACCAGCCCAATCTGCATCTGTGTATCCAAACACCTGTACATCTGTACCTGCCTCATAGAAAAGTCCATAATCTAATGTGGACTTCACATATCTCAATATGCGTCTGACTGCATCCAAATGTGGCTTTCTAGGTACTTGCATAAACTGACTCACAAGACCAACAGCGTAGCTCAAGTCTGGCCTTGTAATGGTCATGTAGATCAAACTCCCCACTATCCTCCTGAACATAGTAGGGTCTTCTATCTCATCCCCAACATCAGCACTCAGCTTTACATTCTGCTGCAACAGGACTGAAAGTGGTTTGCATGCAGTCATACCATACTTGGACAACATATCCAAGCCATACTGTCTTTGGGACAGCTATGTACCATCATCACATCTGATCACCTCAATGCCAAGGAAGTACCTTAGCTCACCTAAATCCTTCATCTCAAACTTCATCTTCAAACAGCCCTTGACTTCAGCAATTCCACTATCACTATCACCTGTAATAATCAAGTCATCCACATAGATGACTATGATGACCAAACCTGCATCTCCCTTTCTCACATAAAGTGAGTGATCAGCATCAGAAACATAAAAGCTAATATTGACAAGATACTCTCTAATCTTGTCAGACCATGCTCTAGGTGCTTGCTTGAGCCCATAGAGTGCCTTCTTCAACCTGCACACATACGTGGGATGCTCTAAATCTTCATAACCTGCTGGCTGATCCATATACACTTCTTCTTGCAAATCACCATGCAAGAAGGCATTCTTTACATCCATTTGCTGCAACCTCCAACCTTTGGCTGCTGCCAAAGCAATCACACATCTGACAGTTGCCATCCTAGCAACTGGACTGAAGGTTTCATCATAATCTATGCCATATGTCTGGGCATAGCCTTTTGCAACCAGCCTAGCTTTGTACCTGCTAATAGAACCATCTGCATTGTGCTTAATCTTATAAACCCACTTACATCCAATAGCTTGCTTTCCCTTCGGCAATGATACTAGATCCCAAGTCTTATTGGCCTCTAATGCAGCCATCTCCTCATCCATTGCTGCATCCCAATGAGCATGACCAACAGCCTCCTCAAAACATGTGGGCTCAACATCCTCAACTAGTTTCACCATATAAGCATAATGGTGAGCTGCATAACCTTCAAAACCAAATCTTTTAACAGGGTATCTCACCCTGCTAGACCTGCGTACCACTGGATCACTCAATGGAGTCTTTGCATTAACACGTGCTCTCTGCACACCTGGAGTCCTCTCACTGAAGGAATGCCAAGCTCATCATCCAAGCTCTCTCAGCCACTGGAGTCTCCATCAAAAACTGCATCAATGCCTTCTGACACCTTATTCTTTCCTTTGTCTTTACCTGTAGTGCTACTAGATGCACCCGAAGATGTAGAGGTACTCCTTAGTCTCCCAAACCAAGGACTTCCAGATGATGTCTCTGGTCTACTAAGAGTCCGTGATTCTTGCTTTTCAGCCTGCACATGAGTGGCATGATCATCATCATCATCCAATGCATCACCACTAGATGTATACCAACTGCTCATTTCATCAAAGATGACATCCCTGCTCACTCTGAACTTACATGTGACAGGGTTGTAACAGCGATACCCTTTCTGCTCTAAAGAGTATCCAATAAAGACACACTTTTTAGCCTTTGGATCCAGTTTCTTCCGCAACTCATCTGGCACATGAACATACGCAATGCAGCCAAATACTTTCAAGTGTGAAACATCAGGCTTCTTACCTATAAAACATTCTTCGGGGGTCATACCATGAACTGCAGCTGTGGGAGTTCTGTTCATAATATAAACAGCAGTATGAATAGCCTCAGACCAAAAATGCTTAGGCATGTTCTTTTCAGCCATCAAGGCGCGTGCAACTTCTACAATATGCCTATTTTTCCTTTCTGCAACCCCATTTTGCTGTGGGGTATATCTGCATGTGAACTGTCTCTTTATCCCATGAGACCTCAGAAACTCACTGAACTCATTTGAGAGGTACTCTCCCCCTCCATTTGACCTCAGGCACTTTACTTTCAAGCCTGTTTCTCTTTCAACTGCAGCCTTGAAAGTTCTAAAGTGCTCAAACGCTTCACTCTTTTCCTTCATAAAATATACCCACAGCTTTCTAGAACAATCATCAATGAATGTGACGAAGTATGAACTACCTCCAAGTGATACATTTTGTGTAGGCCCCCAAATGTCTGTATGCACAACATCAAGGATATTTCTGCTTACATCTCTGTCATGTGAAAAGGGTTGTCTTGCCTGCTTACCAAACTGACATGCTTCACATACCTTCTGAAATTCTACAACTTTAAATGTAGGCAAACCTATAACCAACCCTTTGGACTGCATTACTTTCAGCCTTTGTACATTTGCATGTCCAATGCGTTTGTGCCAAATTTCAATGTCTGCAACAACACCTTTTCCTTTGGCATACATAGCCGCATTCATAGTAGGAATTCCAGCATCTAGAGTGAACATATGTCCAACTCTACTTCCCTTTGCTACCAACCTGCACTTGTCATTGAAGTCTTCTACAAAGCAGCCCTTTGCATTAAATCTGACTTGCAGCCCTTGCTCTACCATTTGACCAACTGACACCAAGTTCTTTGTAATAGATGGCACATGTAATACATCTGAAAGACTCTTTGTCTTACCATCATGCAAGGACAAGGGAACTTTTCCAATGTGTGAAATTGGGTGGCATGAGTCATCACCCGTCTGCACATAACCTACATTCTGCAAATCCTGCATCTCTCCAAACCATTCTGCATGGCTGGTCATATGACTGGATGCACCTGAATCAACATACCAAACATCTTCATGTGTTCCCTTTCCTGTAACAGCATTCAGCATATGCTGCATAACGAACAAACGTTCATTTTTGTCTTCATTCTGTAGTGAAGACGATGCATAATTTCCTTGCTGCAACTTACCACTGCGGATATCATCTCTCTTAGCATAACATTGGGCTGCAATATGACCTGTTTTGCCACAGTAGTGGCACACAATAACAGAGTTGTTAGAACCTCTGTTCTGCCATCCACCTCTTCCTCTAAAGCTCCCCCTGCCTCTAAAGTTACCACGACCTCCTGAAACCTGCATATCGCCAAATTGCTGATTCAATCTGTTTTGCTGGTTGTCACTACCACGTCCTGTACCACGACCTCTTGAAGAGAACCTACCACGTCCCCTTCCAGAACTGGAGTAGAAAGCTTGGACCTGTTCACCACTTCTTTCAGATGTCTCACTCTGCATGTTGATCTCTTCAGTGATCATAAGGGAGACCAATTCATCGAAATCTGGAAATGGCTTTCTGACATATACGGAAGTTACAAAAGACTTCCAAGCCTTTTCATTGTTAAGTCCACCCAAGGTAGACGACACCAAATCATCATCATCAGGCATTGCATCAATCGCTGCCAATGCATCTGCAATGCTTCTTACTTTCAGTGCATACTCATTGATAGACATCTTCCCTTTCTTCAATGTATTCAGCTCTTGCTTGAGTTGAATCTTTCGTGCCTTTGTATTTACAGAAAACATACTTTCAAGTATGGTCCAAGCTGCATATGCATTCTCTGCATTTCTAATGTGTCCCAGCATATTATTGTCAATTACTGCAGACAACCAATACATGACCTTCTTGTCTTTTGCATTCCATTCCTTTCGTGCCTTTGTCTCTTCTACAGTTGGAGGATCACTCACCTCCGGCTCCTTTTCTTCACCTGAAACGAACTCGTAGAGGTCTTTTCCAATAAGGAAGTTCGTGACACGAAACTTCCATGATGGGTAGTTGTTCTTGTCGAGCTTCTCAATGATGGGGCTTCCACTATTCTCTGCCATTATCACAAAACTAATACCAAACAGGAAGCAAATCTTCTGCAACCCTTGACCTGTAGTGCACAGCAGTACACCAGACAGCCTTTTTCACTGTCTGCTCAACAATACATGCAATCTGCAACCAGTTTGCAGATAAACCTTGTGTTTACTCACTGGTAAACACCTTTGAACTTACAGATCTAAAATCTGTAACCTGCGCACCCACGTTCGGTCAATACAGTCGAAGTCACAATGTACCCCGAAACTGCTGTCCGCAACCTTGCGGCTCTAAAACGGGCCCTGAAACGGCCTCAAATGCCCAAAATAACTGCGAGAAGGCCCTAAAGGGCTAATCTGCAGAATATACAGCGCTCTTCGCGCACACCAAATCTCACTGCAATCTGAGATTTTTGCTCTGCCCTGCTTCCGGTGCCTCCACAGGCACTATCCAAGAGAAGGAGTGGAAGAATGGGAGAGATTCTTACCCATAGCTTGCTTGCTCGAACCTTGCTTCTTCTCCTTCACTTCAATCTTGGAAATCAGCCTCTCTCAATGGCGCGGCTCTGATACCATGTCAAGAATCGCGTGGTGGAGGGGGTTGCTCAAGATGCTGCGCCGAACACACAGAATGCACAAGGAGAAGCTCACTCAAGAGACAAGAAGAGAGATGGAGGCCAAAACGTTTTCTTGCTGATTTCTTTTTCTTCTTCCACACTCTTTACAATGTACACAAAGTATAGATAAGATACAACATAAAAGGAAAGTGGCCTACTAAGTCAAACAATGCATAACCGACTATACTAGTCGACTGGCGCTATAACTATGCCAGCTGTAAATAGGTGTAACAACCTGAATATAATAAGTAATGAGTCAGTGGCCATGTGAGAGTCATAATGACCACCGACGTACTAAGTGTAGACGTGTGAACCCATCTAACCAGGCGGTCCATCATCAATGTCCGCATGTGTTGAGCTTGTCATCTCAACACACTCTTGCTCCCCCTTTCAACTAGTATCAAAGTGAGCATTCAAGGAGCTTCATCCACATTGACTTTAGCCCAAGAAGAAAGCTTTACACATAGCTTCCATAGCAACCCATTCTTCACTTGTTTGATATAAGTGTCAACTCCCCTTCAATCTTGAATTGTTCCTACCTTGATGAGGACCTTCCCAGGATCATTGGAGCTCTATCAAGTGAGCTTTAAGCTCATTCACAATCACAACAAACCATCAATAGAGCCAACGTGATCCATGCATGTATGATAGTTCCATGTTTCTAATCTGGATCACCTCTTCTAGCCCCTCCTTGAGCTCCAAGATCATTAGCAAACCTTTGGTATTATTTTGGATAATGAAGGGCTTGCTCTTGAGCACTTTTTGAAGAGATTAAGGTAAGCCATTGACCTACTTTTCATAATAGACATGTTGTATACTCTTTGGATAGCATGAATTTGAATGGCTATTGTTTTAGTGATGCTATTTTAATACTGTAGAGGCGAGCTCAAGCTCAACTGCCAAGACCCACGGACCACTTATTGTTCAAGCGTTTCAAGCCAAGCACTAATGGCTACCTCCCACATAGCTGATGCGCGCGCTCTCTCTCTCTCTCTACAATTTTAGTGAGCTTACCTCCATGCCCGATTGAGTTGCCTCCTCTCCCGAGCAATCCAATAGATCCTCAAGCTCCATGGTCCAACAAGATCCATGGCCATGAGCAAGAGAAGAGAAGAGAAGAGAAGAAGAGAGGAGAAGGTGGAGAGCTTCTCCACCATGGTCCCTCATCCTCACACACACACTCCCTCACACTCTCACACTCCCTCTCTCAAGCACAAGCTCAAGCAAGCAAGAACGAGAAGAAGAAGAGGAGAGCTACTTTTGGCCGCACACAAGAATGAGCTTCTTCATTCACTTTTTGCCTTTTATACAAAACCCTAACCCTAATTTCCTTTTATCGGTCATACTCTTTTTGGTTCCATTCCTCCAACCCTTCTCCTTCTCTTTCCTCCTCTTTTTCCCTATATTGGCATGGCCTCAACCCATGCCTCTAACCATTTACAATTTGCATGGGTGAGAGACCAATGCTCTTTTACAAAATAAATCATGCGCCTTGCACTCTTTTATAAAAGTATTGACTTGCATTTTTTCTTGTGCACCTCCCTCCTTGATTTAGGACTTTTTTACACTTCTTGTGTTTCCAGATTTTTTTTGGCACGCCTTCGTCTTCCGTTTCACTTTTACCTTGGCCTTTTCTTCTGCTTTAGATTTTATGGATTTTCCACCTTGTTTGTCTAAGGGTTAACATTACCTTCCTAGACGAGTGCCAGTCCCATGGCACTCTCTGTCGTAGGTAGCAGGCTTAGGCATGCACCAAAGACGTGGGTGGAAGGGACGATTGTTGTTTGCCTTGGAGGTATTTTGGTGGTCGTGCAGATGAAGGTCGTTGGTGGCACTTTTTTGGCTTGATTGGCTAGTGATAGGGTTGTTGTAGCTGGTAATAGGGTTGTTCCTTATTGGAAGTGGCACTCATTGGCTGGCACAAGCATTGGTGTTCTGGGGATTCTGCACATGACATGATGATAAAGAACAAGAGTTTAGAGTTGAGTGTTGATGAAGAGATAATGGTGCTTTCATTAGAGTCTTCAATACACTTGCAATTAAAACCTCTCATGTGGTCTCTCCCTAGGGGTTAGTGCTAGTCTTCTTATTATGCATAAGACGTAGTTTGATTAGTTTGGGAGACTGATTGAACTCTAAGAAAGCCGAGAGTATTGTTTTACACTTGAGGACCCAAACTGTGTATAGATTGTGGTGCAAATATTATGTGAGTGCATGTGCATACTTAGATATACATAGTTAGAAGAGTGCTAGTCTGGTTCCTCATAGCAATGTGTGGATGAAGCGAGAGTTCAATGGGGTGGAAAAATTTATCGATGTTGAGGAGAAGTACACTTGAAGGTTTCTTGAGACATCATTTCTAATTTTGACAACACGCTGTAGTATAATTGAGCTCATTGACGCCTTAGCTTTTGGTAGCTAGTGTTTACTTGTAGTGTTTGAAGAGTATGGTGTACTTTCCATGGTCTTTTGTGTCTTGCTCACCACTATTGATTGCGCTGGTATTGAGATGGAGTGCGAAAAACAATCATGCAAATGGTTTACAGTGACAGAGACAAGCTCCCTAGGTATATCCTACCCTTGATGTGCCTTGAACAATTGTGGGGGATGTGTAAAGGGCTAGGGGACTAGGGATGGCGGAGCCACATACCTAATTTGAGGACCCTTAGGTGTTGTGCTGTGATCGTGGGTGCCTTTTTTATTTTTGTTTTCTCTTTTTTTTCTCTCATTTTCTTTTGTTTTGGGTGGATAAAATTAACACAGTCAATGCAATACGTTGAGGCTAGCAACCTTTCATTTGGATTAAGAAATGTTGAGATCCAAAGGCTATGAAATATGGATATTACAAAGATGATTGTGTTACTAGCCTCGATGCTAGAGAAACAATTGTTGAGATAAAGAGATACACTTGAGATTTTGTAAACCTCTTTGTAACATGTGAGACATCGGAACAATTGAGGTAGCAACTGCAGTGAGTTGTGTATGGAGAAGGAATAGAGCAGCTGGAGAATTGAATCTTGGCTGATGAAGAAATGTTTGTCATTGCTGAGAGTGTGACTCCTACCTGGATGTAGAGTTTGACCAAGAAAGAGAGAGTAGCCAATGACTATGCTTTGGGCCATACTCAAATGCAATGTGTGCTTTCTACAAGGGTGATTTGATTTTCTCTTCCAATAGGACTTTCGTAATGGCTCTTTGTTTCTGGGTATTTTTTTCGCTTTCTTCATAACGGTTCTTTGTGTGATTGGTGGTCTTGTGGTGACTTGGACATTGAATGCTTTCATACAGAGACCTGTGTCATCCTGTATTCACTTGGCAACTCATGAGAGTATATGCAAGTCATATGCTTTAACCATAATGAATAGGTGCAACTCAAAAAGACATCCCTTATCTGAATCCCATAGTGCTGACTTCGATGCATATCACTTGCACTTGATTATCATTGCTTGTGTGTGTGTTGGCTTTGCTTCTTTTGGTATTATTTATACATTGTCACAAAACACATTGTTTATTTATATACATGTTTATGAATCCATGTCACTTCGTGAGGATAAAAACCAATTGTAGAACTTAGGATTGTACTAGAGTGTGGCATACGTATTTAGTAATCATGGCAGCCTACTCAATAACAATAGATATTTTGCAACATCGAATAGCATGGTACCTTGTCCGAGTCTACTGGCAACATGTAACTTCTCCTTAGTGATAATTTTATCAATCAAAGAGCTCTCTTGTCTAGTTCCAGAAAAGTCCATACCCCGAATGGTAGTTAATACTCAAAAGGAAGTTGGTGCCACATAGGTCAGCGGGTCTCTTTGAGACCGCCATTTGGCCAGTCGCTCCTCTGAGACTGTCATAATCTGGGCTCCAAGTTTGGCCATTGTAGTGCAATTTTCAAACCAACGTTTTTCAAATTGAATTCAACCCTCTGATTGTTGCTTTAGTTACTCTATCTCTAAGAGATTTGGTTGGCAAAGCACTTCTTTGAATATCATAGTTAAGCATAGTTCGTCAGCTTCCTCGTCAGATAAGTCGCATGTGTTCATGTAGGAGCTTGTCATAGTGCTCGTTATTAAGATATTCTTGCTCTTCCCAAGATAGTGGATATGACAAATATTCCTCAAGCTACTCCCTAGGGAATGTGTCCATGTCCGTAAGGATGTAGGCATGTGTGAATAATTTGAGTTCAACATCCAACTTTATCAAGCGCTCTGTGACATTTCTATGTTCGATGAGGGCTTGCTTGGTTGCGATCTCATGCAAGGTTCTAGAGTTTCCCTAGGCTTTAGCATAGCTGGGGGCTCATGCCTAGATGAGTAAGATTGGTCAATGCTAGGATTGCTTATGTCCTCAAGGTTCTCATGTTTCTCGTGAGGCTTTGCTGCTATTGTGTCATGGTTTTCCTCAGATGTGATTGCTATAGTTTCATCAACCTATTGTAACAGTGTTGTATCCACCCTTGATTGGTCAATGTAAGTTTTGTTGTCGGTGGATTGAGCATTGCAAGCAACCATTGATGGTAATGGTTGCTATGATTTATCAAAATACACAAATGTGTTTGAGGTTTCACCGTCGTTAGGAGAGATGGCCATGGGTTCATTGGTGGGTGGACCTGATGCTTTATTCCTTAGCTCTTCAGCACTCTTGGTCTCAATCTTCTTGGCATCTATAGCCACTTGCAACTGCCATTGTTTTCTCCTTTTTTTCTTGGAAAATTGAGGTGTATCCTTTAAAGACTCAGGACCCTGAACTAGGTCAACCATTGATGTGCTTGGTTGGTGGGCCTCAGCATTCTCTTTTTTTGGTCTGTCTTCATGGGACATAATCACGGCTTGTTGAACAGCCTTGCTAGGTTGTGAGCTGAAGAGTCGAGCTCTTCAGCTAATTCCCCTCCGTTTAGCCCCTTATCCAATTGCATTGGCAATTGCTCCTGGTCGGGTGTTTGCTCTAGACTCTTGTCCTTACCCATTGGAACATGCCTCCATTGCTTCTTATCAGAGCAAGTGTTGTGTTTAGAGTTGTTTTTCTCTTACTCTGGAGGTTTGGGTGGCTCTAGTGTAGAACCAAGAGACGATTTAGAGTTCGTGTTATGTAGGCTTGGACAAAACCAACTGAAGAAGTCAGGGTTGTATTGATGGGAAGCATAGAGCTCTAGGATTGCAGGGTCTTGAGTGAGGCAAAAGACATATGTGCTAACATCAAGTACCATGGTCCCTACTCCTAGCCTGCTAGCCATGTATAGATCTTCTTCTAGAAGCAATTTATCATATAAGGGATGTTTTTGGACAATGGCAGAAAGCTGGACCTCATGGACCATTGCCAACACTCTTAATGAGGTCGAGGCATGATACGTGGGATCGTGTATTGATGTCCAAAGGGCTTTCCTTTGCTCAGCGATTAGTCAGTGGGGCCAATTTTGGCTGCCTTGGAGTAGTGTTTCTGCACAAAGTTGCCTTGTCCTTTCCCTTTTCGCTTGATTGCTTCGATCTTTTCCTTGTTTGTCTCACATTGAGCAGTATAGAGTGAGGGTATCAAGCACAATTCCCTAGCTATGGCTTTTGGGATGTCCTTTATGACTTCTTCAGTGAGCTACATGGCTGGAGAAAATATGCTATTGCTCAGGGGTTCGGCTATGAGCTTTGTGTGCTCTGTTGTTGGCCTCCCGACATCCACATGGAAGTACGCACGTGTGATGGTGGTGGCTATCAGATTGTGATCAAGCTTCATCAAGCACTTCATCTCTGGTTCATTGGTCAGATGCGATATCTCTTTCGCCAAATCTTTAAGAGATTTTTCCTCGATCTTCGGCTTCAGGTGCTTTAGAAGTGCTGGAGGTGTCAAGGATGTTGGTTGCAACATCTCTTTCATCGACGAATTGCTAAGGACATGTTCTGCAAGGGGCGTCATCACGACCAAAGGCTCTAACCACTATGATTCCTAATTGGAATTAGTAGCGGCTAGTTCAGTGGACTAGCTACTGTTGGTAGATTGCAATGTCAAGTCCTTAGGCAGGTCAGAAGTGGTCATGTCTTTTGTTGATCTTTGTGCATTCACTTGTGCAAATTGAGCATCAACTTGAGCTAGCCATGATGGATTGCATAGGCATATCCTTAGGTTGAGAATTAGGGGTGGTGTCATGTCCCATACCTTGGACATTTGGAAGCTCAGATGCAGATAGAGATTGGGATTGAGCAACTGCACTTGATGGCTGTTGTTGTGCTTCCTATGTCTATTTAGGGAAAGAGGGTGTAGGAGATTTGGGACTCCTAGGTGAACTTGGCACTGGCTGGAAGATTTGCTCATGGTTGTTAGTCGATTCTGCCATTTGCTTTGTTTAGCAATCATCCTTATCATGAGCAACATTGCACCTGCGGTACTCATTGTCCTCTTGGGAAGTCAAGGGCTCCTTGAGCACTAGTGGTCTCTATGTACACTCAATGGTTACATCTGATATTCGCTTGTTAAGCATGCTAGGCTGAGGATCTACCTTTCAAATAGTCATGTTTGGTTTTTTTATTTCAATCGTGAGGGGCTCAGTCGCTCTAATGTTTTTGACTTGAGATGATTTTTGTTTAGATTTCCTCCTGCGCTTCTTTGCTTTTGATATGATCTGGCCTTCAACTCTGCTAACATAGGTGGTTTAGCTAGGGGTTTTGGTACCCAAATACATCGGTTACCTGTGTAATACCCTTGAGCATGTTGCAGCCTTTTTTATATCCATCGCGGCATTGTGCTAGCTCTCCATCAATACCTTCGTCTATAAGGCTTAGGCTTCTTTTGTGGTCTTCTATGATATTTTTAAGTCCAAATCCTACCCTTGGCATTGTCTCCTAACCTTCTTGTTTCAAGCATGACCTCACTCACTAATTCTCTCTGTTCAACTTGTACTTGTATCAACTCTTTCACAACAAGTCATTGCTCTTGTTTTACTGGGATTGCCTGGTATGTTAGAATATTCCTTGTCTTTCCCTTGAGATTTGATGAGATCACCTTTGCTAAAGGTTGTGATTATCCTCACACCTGGTAGTGTCAATTGTATCCTTTGTGCTACATAATTGGCCACACACTTCGTCACCCTTTTGAAGGGTCTTCCTAGGAGGGTTTCCTTTTCACAATTTGCACTATTTGGAAGAACATGGAATAGGATAGGCAAGCTTTTTGTTTCAATAGGTACACAAATTCTGCACTTTCCTATAAGTACTTGTGGGTGTCCTCCATAAGGATTAAGGGTTGCATTAGTTGGTGTGAGCTCTGGTTGGCCTAGTAGGGTCCATGCAAGTCAAGATATTACAATCTGCTACTTCATTGATGAGAGCATCGATAATGCGCTCTATTTTGTAGTGAGTTTGACCCTAAGATAAGCAGGCGGTACTATGTCTTCATCTTTTGGGTCTTGGCTTATAAGTTAAAGCCTTGTGATACATGCCTTTCAGTCCCCAACTGCACAACCAAATGTGGATTCTCTACTAATGTCTTGGGTCATCTATGCAATTCCCTTTAAGGTGCATCTATCGTCAAGACTATCATGTCTAGTCATCCTCGCAATTGTAGCTTGATGTTGTTGCATTCTGCTTTGACTAGATGCAGTCCAAATGCAACATATACATGTTTTTGTGGTGTATCCTTTTTGCTCTTATTGGCTAGATTGGCCCATTGAGGCTCTAGGGTCTTTATTTGTCTTTGTTCGGGTATGGGCTTTTAGTTGTTGTTTTGTACATGAGAATCTATGCTTTTGCAGAGCCATTACTACTAGGATCTAATTTGGAGGACCTATCACAGTGCACGTTTTCTCTCCAGCCTCCTTGGAAGAGGTGCAGACGGGGCAGAGCCTACTCTTTGCAGGGGTCTGGGGGGGCAGTCCCCCTGGCCCGCAAGGCCATTATGCTAAATTCTATGTGCGATTTGAAGGAGCATTTATAGCCAAGTTTTGAACTACTTGCTCTAGATTTCAGCCTAATGATGGATCTATGATGTGCTTCTAGCTCTATATGGTCTTTGGGTCGGTTTCAAGGGTTAGATGTGTCAATTTTGTATTCTGTTCACTTGTTCAATTTTGACAATTTTCTGTCTTTTTTTCAAAGGTCCGATTATTAGGATTGGACGGGTGGTCTGGCGACTCTGGGAGTCAAATGGTCTGAGTTTGATTAGGTATGTCTGTTTGGATGGCAATCTGATTGGACCAAGGTTTGGGGTTGTCCAACTGGGACACAAGGTGGTCTGGATCCAATCGAATGGTTCTATTGGACGACAGTCCCGACTGATTGGGGTTGGTTCCCAACTAGTCCTCGACTGACTAGCTAGTCGAACAGTAGGATTCGAACGGTTCGAGTCCGATTTTGGGAGTCGGACTTTGGTAACAGTGTCCGACTCCTGTGGACGAGTTTCCAGGGGATGATGAATTAGCTCGATTCTAATTATTTTGGTTATGAGGGGTCACACAAACTTCCAAAATGTAAGAATAGACTCTAATGAAGGATTGCATATACTGGAATAGCAAATAAACTCCAAAATACAAATTGGAAAACAAATCAAACCCTCTTGCCCTGTTATGACAATAGAGACCCTAATCCTTATTTTTCTCTTTTTTCTTTGTTTTTTCCTACCCTAATGCATCCAAATCACAAAGAAAACACCTAAAATTCTCTAACCTACTTTTCCAAATCCAAAAAACCAAAAATTTTCTTGCTAAAGGAGATCAAATATCTCTTCAAACTCCATCGCTTCCTACCTATCTACCTCAAGCACCGGTTCGGGAAAAACTCTACTTCAATGCTTGATTCGGAGCATGCAAAAACTCAAGGCTTGAATCCGTTGGTCCTGCCAATGGAACCAAAATATAGAGGTGAGCTCAAGCTCAAGCGCCAAGACCCACAGACCACTTATTGTTCAAGCGTTTCAAGCCGAGCACTAATGGCTACCTCTCACATAACCAACGGGCTATCTTTCTCTACGAGTGTAGTGAGCTTACCTCCTCTCCCAAGCACTCTGGTAGCTCCACAATCCAAGTGCAAGCTTCAAGCGAGCTCGATCCTCAAGGTCCACACTCTAAGCTCCATTGCCACGAGCAAGACAAGAGAAGAGAAGAGAAGAGAAAAAGAGAGGAGAAGATGGAGAGCTTCTCCACCATAGTCCCTCACCCTCACATACTCACTTCCTCACACTCTCACACTCTCTATCTCAAGTACAAGCTCAAGCAAGCAAGCAAGAATAAGAAGAAGAAGAAGAAGAAGAAGAAGAAGAAGAAGAAGAAGAGGAGGAGAGCTACTTTTGATCACACACAAGAATGAGCTTTTTCATTTACTTTTTGCCTTTTATACAAAACCCTATCCCTAATTCCCTTTGGGCAGTCATTCTCTTTTTGTTTGGGCTTGGCCCATTCCTCCAACCCTTCTCCTCCTCTTCCCTCCTCCTCTTCCTTATTAGCATGGCCTCAACCCATGCCTCTAACCATTTACAATTCGCACAGCCCGACTCTCTTTTACAAAATAAATCATGGTGCGCCTTGCACTCTTTTACAAAAGTATTGACTTGTGCTTTTTCTTGTGTGCCTCTCTCCTTGATTTAGGACTTTTTTGCACTTCTTGTGTTTCCATATTTTTCTTGGCACACCTTCATCTTCCATTTCACTTTTGCCTTGGCCTTGTCTTCTGCTTTAGATTTTTCAGATTTTCCACCTTGTTCGTCTGAGGGTTAACAAATACACTAATGATGCTTTGATTCTTGGGTAAGACATTTGGATTTTTTATTACTCAATTACCTCTATTACATTGAGCTTTGGGGATGTTACATGGATGTCTTGATGCTTGGCATTGATTATTATGCCAAGATATGCTTATGTTGAGCTCTAAACTTTGAATTTAAGCTCTATTGGATACATTTGTAGTTGCTTCTTGCATTGGAGCTTTATTGATTTATGAGCTTGGCCATTTATGTTATGCTTATGCTTTCAAACATACATTTGATGCCTTTTGGATTCCTAGATGTTATGATATGAATTTCTTGAGCTTGCATTGCTCCTTTCTATTCTATATTTTGTTCTAGTGGAAATACTTTAACATTCTCATTTTTATAGAGTTTGGTTTATTTGAGACAGTGGGAATCTCTTGCCTATGTATATATGCTCACTTAGCTTTAGTATTTGCAAACATTGATGATTGTGGGTTGAGTTAGTGTTGGTTTGTACACCAGTACTTCCTCTTGTCAGATGCATTTGTAAGCTTTGGATGCATTCTTGGTTATGTACTTGAGCTTCACTATTCATATGCAACAAGTTAGTTGTATATTAGTGGATCTCTATTGATTTTGGAGATCTCTTCTGCACAATTGGCCTATGTATATGCTATTCTTTTGCTTGAGATTGCATCTATGTATCTGACATCTTTGGGTCTCTGATAGCTTTTGGTACCTTGATGGTTTATGCTCTTGTAATCAGGTCCAAGTCCTGGTTGTGGTCACTAGGTGTGATTAGATTGCATTAACTCTGTGGGATAACAAAGTCCTAACATGCTCAGACCCAGCATAGCGATATGCTAACATCACAGGTATATCAATCACAATATATTGAAAAGATCCTATTTAAATAGACAAACATGGACAATACTTGACAAAAAAGGGATTGCTCACACATTCAAATAGCTTAGTTGATATAGTTTATATAAGGCATCATGGTCTCTCAAAGAGATGATAATAAGAATAGACAAGATTCATACCAATGGGTACATTCAAAGGTTTAATCATATAGAAATAGAAGGCATAAGCTAGATGACCATGGCTGCAATCGCAGTGCTACAATGACGCTAATTGTGAGTGTATGGAGTTGCATATATGGGATGAATTGGTAGTGTACTCATGTTGGAAGGTAACCAAGGATGAAACCCTTATCTATTTTCATAACCCTCATCACTCTCTCTTTGCTCCTTATATAGCCTTTGCTACCCATAGTGCCCTGAAGTCCTTCTACTGCTATCTTTGGCTAGACCATCGCCTTTCATGACTATGTTGCTTTCATCAATATTAATGAATATTTTTTGTATTTTTTATCTACAATGGGCTTCTTTTGCACTAGGCCTTTAGTAGAGGAAGATTGAACTCAAGTGTGCGGACTTGTTGGGGTGGGAGGTGGTGGGATGGGAAGGTATCACTTTTGGTCTTTTTGATCTATAATGGGCTTCTTCTACACTAGGCCTTTGGCAAAGGACACTCAAGCTTGAGTGCAAAGACTTGTTGGGGTAGGAGGTGGTGGGATTGGGTTAGAAGAAGAAACAACACCTTGCTACATCGTTCAATCCAAGGTTCTCTAAATAGATTGTGGGATGTGCGCTCATAGGTACATTGCCTTTGCATTTGCATCAGCAATGATAATTCTGGAGTATTTCAACTCACTCTGGAGCCTCCACAATATTGCTTAGGAGATTTTTAGTGTTCCATGAGCAAAAACCATTTGGGGTTCTAAAAGGAGTGCTTGTTGAGAAGTTAAGACAGGGCTTCTTTGTGGTGCTTCATCGCCACTAAGGGGAACATGCTCCTCTTTCATTGCTTGTTTCCCTTTGCCTAATGCTACTACCTACGTGTGCCTTAGCTATTTGTAAGGCATGCTCCTTGTCCTCTTGAGTCTGATCTTTATGGATCAAGATAGGATTTAATCCCATCTTGCCACAAGCTACAACATTTATGGCAGCCACATTGGGAGTTGGGGTTGATGTTGCCTTGCCAAGATCTACATGCATGTCTTGGGAAACATGTGCCTCCTACTAGAGTTTTCAATTGGCCATCGAGCCAATTGTAGAAGGAGAGGTGGTAGGGGTTGAGGAAGAGGGAGCACCTGCCCTGAGAGTAGTGGCCAACTAGGAAGGGGCAATCAACATCAATTACATCAAAGGTTGGGAGTAAGCATTTGCATATGGATCGTTATTTTGAGGAGGCAGGTGTGGGAGCTAGGAACATGGATCCATTAGAGCAACCCATAATGGCTACATTGCTTCATCCTAGGATTCACACACATTGGCCTGGAAGGACTCATGCAATTGCTATAAGATGTGGGGAAAAATGGGTAGGGGGGTGTCACCATTAGTGGTCATTACCACCTTTCCACGCAGGAATATGGACTTCATTTGTGCTTGCTAGATCTACTCTTGGATGGAGTCTATAGGGTCTAGGCATGAGCCTCCTAGTAGGATAGAAGGTGCTAGCATTTATCTTGGAGATCCACCTGTTGCTGTTGAACTTGGTGTGGAGAGTCATATTCTCCTTCCATACCTATTCCATTGGCGTTTGGAGCATGAGAGCCTATTGTTGAACTTGCTAGTGCCAACAGATTCTAGATGGTACATAATTGAGGTAGTTCTGGGAGAATTTAGGGTAAAAATTCACTCGGATAACTTTGATGGTAGAGGGAGCATGTGTGGTTTGGGTCAATTTGGATGGTTATCCTAGTAATAGTCACAATAAACTAACTAGTCATCTATGAATTTTTCTCCCTGCTATGCTTCTAGCCACATGATGCCTATACTAGCAGAGCACAATGAGACTTGAAGTGAAGCTTACTTTTGTTAGAGATGGAGGATTTTGCTATATAGAGGTGGGCTAAAGGGTGTTTTGGGTGGCTTCTAGGGTTGCAAGATTATTGTTGATGGTGTCTTTTTTGGGACATCCAATAGAAGTTGTATCCACCTCCTATATTGCATTGGGCTATCCATCTGCCTAAGCTCGAGCAATAGCTTATGAAGAAGAAGAGAAAGGGTTGTCAACATCAGTGGTGGGAAGAGAATAGGTAGGATTCATAGTGCCAAGAGGGGGAAAGAGGAAGGTGAAATGTTGGCAACACATGACCCTCAAAGACTTCACATCCAAGGGGTAGGTTTCTAGACACTTGCACTCCACATGCATGCGTTCAAGAAAAACTCCTACCCAAGCTAAGGCTAGAGCATTAGGTAAGAAGAACATGGAGGCCACCCTTTGAGAGATGCTAAAGGCCTTGTCTTGCAAATAAAATACTTCTAAAAAAACTTGAGTATCTCCTATTTGGGCTTGTGGCTTCCCACGATGCTGCTTAGGTGATACTCATTCTTTATGGCAAGGCCGAAAATGGCTTCCATGTAGTGGGTGGGAAGTAGCGAGGGGGCCTTTAATCTACCATCCATGGGAAGATGTAGCTACTCTCTTGCACATGTTGGGGGGTGAGATACCTCCCACTTCAACCTAGGGGCTATGGTGCAGCTAGTACTGAAGGATGGATTCAGCCTCTAGGTGGACTCAATTTCTCTTCCATGGCAATGCAAGAAATGTGTCAAGGTGCAGATGGTACACCCAAGGTCTAATGGCCTCCTTGCAGTCTAGGAGCACTGGAGTAACCCTATCAAGGCGAAGGATGGAGGTGAGCATGGCTTGAAATGGCAAGAAAATAGCAATGATGGAGAAGATAAGATAGGCATAGTGCATCAAGGGCACAAAGTGGCTATGATAGGAATAGAAAATGCAATGAAGAGAAAGACAATGAGAAAATTGATTTTGAGGGGGCTAGATACATGGAGGTTGAGGTCTTTGAATATGACCAATGCATATGTGCCACATCAACCATTGTGATCATGGAAAATAATAAGTGCCACGCACTTTTCAATACATTGTACCACCACTTGTAATAAATATGAAGCTAGAATATGATGAAAGACATTTAAGAGGGGTCACATCACCATAAGTAGTGGATTTGGGATCAAATTCAATCTAGACTCCAACAATCATCAGAGCTTTGGGTCAGAATGGGAATAATCAAAATTGCATATGGAAAGAGGCCACTTCTGGGTTTGGGGGCATTCCAAAGTGATCAAAAAAGGGCACACTAGTCCGTTAACATAATAGTGCCACAAGCAAAATCCATTGACCGGGTGTGGAAGGAGTTTTTTGTGTAAATCGATAAGATAAAAAGAAATACATGGGGTTGTGTGAAAAATCCAAAAATGCACCACTTTATCACATCTTCAATTTTTTGGGAAGCTTGCTCATTTGAATTTTGAAGACCAACACTAATTATCTTCGCTCAAAGAACCCTTCTTGGAGAGGTGATCTTGTTTGTGTTTCTATTAGAACTAGACTTCAAATAAGAGGTAGGAACTCCAAATGTTTGTCCAACTTTGCTAGTCTTTCAATCCAAAATAGGAGGGGTTCTTATGGAAAAAGGTGATCTTCGATAGCAATCTAGAAACTAGAAACTATGAATTCCAAAGGTATGATTGTCTCGATGCCAAACACAAGCTTGTAAGGAGTAATATATGTTGCCACCTTGAAGGATGTACAGTAATCCCATAATGCCACTAGGAGCTTGGTATCCCAAAATTTATCGTGTTGCTCTAGAATTTTACACAGGGTCTTGTTGGTTAATTTGTCCAAACCATTTGCTTGCGGGTAGTATGAAGAGGATTTCTTATGAATTACCATGAAGAAGATAGTAATGTGCTTAATGACCTTATTAATAGCTTGACTACCTTGATAGCTCACCAATTCTATTGGGCAACCATAGTAGGTGAAGATATCATTGAATAAGCACTTAGCCCCACTGCTTGAGCTAAATTGTTCAAGAGTGCCAAGCTTCTATCCACTTAGTGCAATAATTCATTGTTGTGAGGATATATCTATTGTTGGTGTAAGATGCCATAGGTTTGATAGGACCAATATCATAGCTTTTGACAAACTTGCAAACATCTCCATGCATGGTAGGCCACCATAATCTTTCTTGCTAATTTTTTTTAATAGTAACATCAGTTGCAAAGTGACCTCCTGCAATTCCTTGATAAGTTGCTTTAATCATATCATCTTACTCTATGGGAAGAACCATATGCTACAGAATCTCGAATAGGATCTGGCGGTAAAGTTGGTCTAGAACAAACTCAAAATGCCGACTTTGGAGAGCTAATCATTTGTATTGGTCCATCGGAATGTGGTCAAGTCCAAGAAGGATTAATTGGGTTAGGTTCTAGACCGTTAACTCTACTATGGAAAATAGTTGAGCATCTGAGAAGTCGTAATCAACTCCTAAAGTGGGTTCTCTAGAATCTAATCGGGAGAGAAAATCTGCATTTACATGTTGAGCTTTGGATCGATGCACCACTTTAAAATCAAATTCTTGGAGCAATAATATCCATCTAGCCAAGTGACATTGACATTCTACTAGTTGACCAAGTATACTAAAGCAGAATGGCCCATATGAAGAACATTTGAATGATCAAGCAAATAATGCTGGAATTTCTTAATAGAACAGATCATTCCAAGGCATTCTTGTTCAATGATAAAATAAATTTTCTCAGTAGATAAGAGCTATGTGTTGGCATAGAAAATGGGTCAGAACAATCCATTAGTATCATATTGCATGATTACACTACCGGTTGCAATATTTGATGCAAGACATGAAATGGTTTTGTTCAATTTGAAGGGACCAACATTGGGGGCTTTGAAAGTAATAGCTAAATACTTCAAAAGATCAAATCCATAGGCTTATTCTAAGTGAAGGCCGATTTATGAATATGGGCCAAGTGATTCAGAGGGATAGCTACATGGGCGAGTAGGCACATATGTTGTCCATGCCAATGAACTTACCCTAGAATGCAACACAACAGATGGGAAATCTAGAATCATGACTTGCATAATGATAGCCACCTTATGGAGATCCACATCAATGCCATCTCCTAAAATAATATGACCCAAAAGAATACCATATTTTATAAGCAAAGACGCAATTCATGGGGTTAAGATTGAGACTTACTTCTTGGCATCTAGTGAAGCATAGTCAAAGGTGATGTAAGTAGACGAGTATCATGCCAAAGACATGAAGTCATCCAAAAATGTCTACATGGAGTCAGTTAAGTACGGCTCAGAGATTTCTTATATGTCCTACTAGAAAGAGGTGGGAGTATTTTTCAAGCTAAACCACATCACTGCTCAAACAAAAATGCCCCATGTTGTAACAAAGGAAATCTTGGATTGATCTTTCAGACCTAATTGTATCCACTAAAGCCATCCAAAAAGGAGTACATTTTGTGGCCAATGACTTCATCTAGAATGCTATTGAGATATAGAATGGAAAATGGGTCTAGTATAGTAGCATCATTAAATTTATGTAATCCACACACATCCTTAATTTCTTGTTTTTCTTCAGGTTATGAAAATTTGGGAAATCCATTCTGCCCAATTCAATGGAGCAATGAATCTAAATCAAAGGAGTTGATCCAACTCTTCTTTCATCAATTTGGCCATGTGTGGATTCATGCAATACCTTTGCATGCAAATTGGATCAACATCTTATTTGAGTGGAATTTGGTGCTGATAAAACCTAGGATTCAATCCTTTCATGTTTGTATAATCCTGTGCAAATACATCTTTGAATCCTATCGAGAGAGCAATGAGCTACTCTTGAAACTCAAGCGACAAGTGATGGTGGTTGATCTTTACTGGCTTAGTTTCTTCTAGACCAAAATAGATTGTAGAGAAAGCATCCTTCGTGACCCTAGTACACCATTTGCATTTGTGCTTGAAAGTATCTTTCTTGTTTGGGAACTTTTGTTATGTCTAATTTGGCTATAGCTACAGCTTGAGTTGCTTTTACTTCGGAGTCTAGAATCAAGATTTTCATACCTAGGGGAATCTAATACTATGTTGGTACTGGCTTTTGGGCAAGATAAAGTGGGGATTGTAGATCCAAATATTACTGACTGATTTGCATTACATCCACAAGATAGAAGGGTTCAAATGCACATTAGCTACTAGAAAAGCAACTTCCTCATCATCAATCCAAGCCATCCATCATCGTGACTATTTCACCTACCATTGGTCTGCAAGCTATTGATGGTGGTGGATTTTAAAAGAAAAAAGATTTTGATTTTCTATGTGACCTCAAAGGATTGTCAACCCTAGCTATGACTATGTACCTAGGCTTGCCTCCATAACTAGGTTCGTTTGAGCAAGAGGCGGTAATCTTCATCTGCATGCTCCATACTCAACACTACCAAATAAATCACGAATGAGACACTAGTGACTTCCGTTAAGGCTGAGTGGATAATCCCAAGATGCCACTCTTTGTTGATTAGCCATATAGAACAAAAAGGGGGTTGGTTCCCAATTCATTAGCCCGAAGTGTTGACAAGTGGCCCCTGTGATGATGTTGACTCTTGAGCCACTGTTGAGTAAAACACTACCAATTACTTGACCTTTGAACCAAAGAAATCACTGGAACAGTGGTGTTTGACAATGGTCTTGGTGGGATTGGTTCCTGTTGCACCTTGCAGACTTCCTCCTCTAGTGTGGTTGCAGTCAATGTACTACCACTTTTGGTTTCGGTAATATAGGTTGATCCAGTTACATCATTTGCAAAAAATGGTCCTTGAATGCTAGTACTAGATTTAACAAGTTTGCCAAAGGAATAGTAAGAGAGACCGGTCCCCATGTGATCTATGATTCTGAATTAGTTGGAACAACCTATGGAGAAGGCTATGCTTTAGCTTTGATTTTGGCTAGTTCCCTTCCACCCTCGCAGATATTGCCTTCAAATCAAGAGTCAAACATAAGTTCTACATCGTGGTTGATGGTCCTACGGTCCCTTCCACTATCATATGTGGTGACATTGGACTAGGAGTAATTGCAAATTCAATGTCATTGCTAATGTTTCTTTGGTCCCTTTTGCTCTTGTGGGCTTTGAATCTAGTACATGAATCAGCTATACAGATCCCTCATCACTGCTAGTTCCTTTGCTATCCACTCAACCACGTTGACCACAAAATTCATGCAAGCTTCTCTACTATACCTTGGAGCTTTTTGCTTGATGGGTAACCACATTGACTTTTAGCTTAGGTAGCTCTTTGATTTCCACTGTATTGATAGATGACAAGGGATTATGAACTTGACTTTGCTGCTTCTGAGCATCAAATTGTTGGACTTCCAAGCACTTTGATCTCTAGTTTCCTTGCATACAAAATAAAACATTGTTTGATTTCCACCTCTGTCTCCTCGATTCCTTCCTCATCCTCCATAGCCCATGCTGAGAGACAAATAATCTTGTTGGGTGTAAGCCACTATCGATGCTACTGCTTAGATGGACAGAGGATATTCTGGTTGATAGGCTATGCTCCTCTTGCACCTTGCCAGTTGTTGGTAGGTTGTGCTCTTCCTATACCTTGTCATGCCTCAATGTGTCCCATCTGACTCCTGGCATTGTACTAGTAGACTTTCATATTGTGATGAGTATCCATATGGCAGATACTACACCATTGTTGATTAATATTGCAATTGGTTTCCAGATGACCTAGATTGTTACACTCGGTACACTAGAGGATTTGGTTGCAAGTTTGCAAGTGCCCTTTGAGGGTTTGTGGCCCTTATACTTCCTTTTTTGCTTATCGTTAGCAATATGCAAATATGCCTCACAACCAAACACCCCCAAGTGAT